>NW_023270503.1:26245958-26431990 GCF_011800145.1 Mirounga leonina | reverse complement strand
CCCTGCCGCACCACCTGCAGGACCTCCCCCTGCTGCTGAGAAGTACACTGACTATCTAGAACAAGCAATCAACATTCTGAAAAAGTCATACTCCCACCTCTACCTAACAAACCTCCTGCCCTGAACCATCAAGACCCAAGTCAACCAGAGGATGAATGGAAATCCAGGTTAATCAATTAAGACTTGGGCTATTCTCAAGTCTTTGTAACAGTATCAACTCCCTTCTTCCCACTGTAGATCTTAGGTCTTGTGGCATGCTTGTTTTCTAATAAACTTCTCTTCTTTGGCCTAGCAAATACACATTTGGTTTTACTTATTCATTCTAATTTTTTTCATTAAATTTAAATAAAATGTATTGATTGCCTACCATCTGCAAATCACAGGCTAGATGGTTTACAATAGAAATTAAAATGGAGTTAAAAATGTTCCCCTAAGAAACTTCTAGGGAGATAAATGAAAGTCATAATAACACAACTAAAAATTAGAAAATGAAAAAAAGTACAACACATTTTGGTGTCAACAGAGAAATCACTATTGAATGGGAAGAAAGACTGAAAAGGGAGCTAGCATTTTATATGGGTTAAGATTTCAGCATGCAGATCTAAGGGAAGATGGCATTCTCAACACTGGTAATAGTATGCACAAAGGTATAGAGAGAGGGATTGTTCAGAGGATAGTTTGGCTGGGAACACTGGACATATGTAGAATAATAATGGAAGATAAATTTGAAAAATGTGTGTGAATACTAACCAAAGGAGTATGCCCTTAATGCAATAAATACTAAGGAGCTGTTGGAAGCCTTGGGGCAAGTGAATAGAGGACAGGCATTGGGCATCAGGATGATTCTTATGGTAGCTGCTTATCAAAAAAGAAGGCCAAAGGCTAGACATAAAATGGCTATACAGAAACAAATCAAGAGGCCATAGTACTCGTCCAAGTGATACACAATAAGAACTGACCTAAGACAATAGCCATGGAATAAAGAAGACACAAAGAGTATGGCAGACATAGAAACCCAGAAGGTATGTTACCTAATATGAATGTGGGAAATAAGAAACAAGAATTAAATGTGTTATTGCAGCTCTAGAGAAAACTCTTCTGGTCAGAAGACACTTAAAAGAATCTAAACATATTCATGCTTATTTACTGTGTGTTTAAAGTTACTACTCCATAGCATTTCTGTTCACTAATATTTCTATTCTTGAGCTATTATAAAGTATTTTTTTAATAGGAAGCAAAGCGTTTTAATAATTAATTGATCCTGGAAAACAGCATGGATAAAATAAAATGAATTGATGTAGGAGGGAGAGACAGAAGTTTTATACCCAGCTCTTCTGGCTGTGTGCTGTGTGAATAAAGCAAGTCACTAACCTCTCCAAAATGCAGCCCGTCCTGGACTCAGCAGTATTCTAACATCAACTGATGTCAAGAGGAAATTAAAAGCAGTCTGTACCACAACATCAGTGTTCCAACTTAAAACTATGAGGATGGATGGTAGTATATTTGACTCTTTTCCTTGATTCATCCCTCCTATCAGTACTACAATGATTTGTATACTAGAGCAAGATATGAGACAGACTGAATCTTGCTTTCTGCCCAGCCCTTTAGTGCTCTGTGCATAATATATGATTTAGTAAACATTTACTACTTATAAAAACAATGATGTCAGTTTCTTTTTTTTTTTTAATGATGTCAGTTTCTGTAACTATACAATCAAATGTTTGGACAAGGTGATTAATTTTTTGATCTCTGATATTTGATGATTCCTTCAACCACTTTTCAACTTCATACCTATAGTCATGGTTATCATATGACGTGAACATCTTTCTTGACAGTAGCATGAATCACATTCTAATGTAATTCTATTGCTGCACAAACCAAAACTTCATAAAAAGCTAACCATGTGCTTCTATTCAAGATTGGAAGGAAAGAATAAACCAAACACAAGTAGCAATAATATGCTCTTTTGGTTACCACTTTTTTTTTTTTCATTTCCCCCCATGTAACCCTACGCATTCTTCTTTTGACAACACATTCTTTCTTTTGACAACCACCAAAATTGTTTCAAATTTATTTTACTGAAATTTATATACAGCTTTCTGGCTGTGTACTCTGTAAATGGAGCAAATCACTTACCTCTCCAAATTATAGCCATTCCTAGATTCAACAGGATTCTAACATCGACTGATGCTGAGGGGAAATCAAAAGTGGTCCGTACCACACCAATCCCTTTACACTTATACCTTAAGTATAAGGTATATTTAATCTCTTTGCTCTTATACCTATTGAATGATATTTGATCACTCATTTCCTACACTGCCTTATATACATTGTAATCCGAAAAAGTATCTCCTAACTCCTGCTTTTTCTTTTATTGATTCCCCTTCATAAATTCAACTGTCATGCTCTTTGGTCTAGTATCATTTCACAGGACACATGGTGTAGTTACATAAAATGATAAACTGAAAATAAATCCCACCTTTAAGAAATACTGTCCAGATAACTCACATAGTAGTGATTTTTATCTTTCATAGAAAAATATAAATTACACTTAAAATTTTATGTGATATTTTCCTAATTACTGGCTACAAATTTTAGTCCTTTTAAATTCATGCTAATAAAATATCCACAGTAAATTGGGATGGAATAGTTTTTGTTCAACAGGTCTTCCTGAGTGATATTTTCTCAAGTCAATGTGTGAAGTTCAGGAGAGATCATGGAAATTGGAGAGATCCAATTTCTGGAAAAATCTATGAATTTCTATGAATGTGAAGTTTATCAGAGTTTCTATCTGGCTGATTGTAATAAAAAAAATATAAACACAGTCTTACATAAAAGACAGTCAATTGTTAACAATTTTTTTCTGGAGACTTGAGTTTGGTGAATATGACCCTAAAATCACATCATCTTATGAGTGAGAGTCACTTTGTCAGGTGATGTGATCGTAAATGCAGAATGGAAGCTGAGACTTGAGGAGAAATTACAGCATTATTTGGAAATGAAATAACTATTTCTACCAAGGACAAAAACATTTAGTGAGTATTAGCTGAGCAATAAGGAAAAACCAATCTGGGGATGCATTTAAAATAACTCGATATTTGAACAATCAAAGGACTCTGGAAAAGCTTGTTTAAAGAGTAACAAGATAAAAATGCTGCCCATCACAAACACAGGAACCAGCCAAGACCTATAAAAGGCCCAAGTGGAACAAGCAGCTCTAACTCAGAAAGTCCACCAAGCAACCCAACTCTCAACCCAGCTCCTGACCATGGCCTGCTGCTCCACTAGCTTCTGTGGATTTCCCACCTGCTCCACCAGTGGGAACTGTGGCTCCAGCTGCTGCCAGCCCAGCTGCTACCAGCCCAGCTGTGGTGGGACCAGCTGTGGCACTGGTGGTGGCCAGGAGGGTGGCTACGGAGCTGTGAGCTGCCGAGTCAGGTGGTGCCGCCCTGACTGCCGCGTGGAGGACACCTGCCTGCCCCCCCTGCTGTGTGGTGAGCTGCACGCCCCCAACCTGCTGCCAGCTGCACCACGCCCAGGCCTCCTGCTGCCGCCCATCCTACTGCGGACAGTCCTGCTGCCGCCCAGCCTGCTGCTGCTACTGCTGCCAGCCCAGCTGTTGTGAGCCCACCTGCTGAAAGCCTTCTAAAGGAATCCTGAGAAACTGGCACGAGCCAATGTAGAGTCCCAACAAACTTCTGAGCGCTAATACCCATAATCCAGCTTGCAAACTCTTGTCACACGGCTACATAATTTTCCTAAAATGTGAACTTATAATTGAAGACCAAAAATATTTCATAAACCTGGTTATGAATAGAAGTCCTACAAGGTTAAGAGGACTATGTAAAACTTTACTATAAAGATCATCTGAAATAGTTCAACAGCTCATTGGATTTGGAATTTAATAAAATTTTTATTCTTCAGTGATGAAGTCATTGTTGGAGCTTTTATTTGGAATTTGTTATTGCTATCGGGGTACTTGGATTTTTCAAAATCTCAGTAACTGTGATACGGCAGTATGGTTTTTCTTTATTTTTGTCCTTTTATAAAGGTCTTTAAAAGATGGTTTTCCTTTGTTTTACCATTAAATGGTCCAATATTCTGCAGCCAAAATCTATGATTAAAAGAATCTATCAGTATTTAGAAATTATTTCCCAAGGTCCTCACATGTGCAAACTGATGGGCTAGGTGTTCCAGAAGATCGATTTTACAAAAAAGGAATTTTATGTCATTTAGCTTCTTGAGGTGTTACCAAATCTATTTATTTTATTCATATAGGATTCTGTGTACAATTCTTTCAATTATCGAGGGTATAAAAGAGTAATACATAGTTGGAAAGACAGTAAACACAAGATTTCAAAGTACTAGCATAAGATGTAAAGGCATCCCGAGTTCTTGTTTCCACTTTGTAACTAAGAATCCATGGATTCTTGAGCAAGGCCCTTCGCCTCCCTAGGCACCAGTTTAGAAAGCCTGGAAAATAAGAGAACTGACTTTCATTGCTTACAACATCCCTCCCAGGCATAGGATGGATTATTTCCTAAACAGGTGATGCACTGACAATTAGAGTCTTAGATGCCCAACAGGGAAAAAGTATTCAATGGTCAAATAATGTTGCATGCGTTTTCACCATCTTGAAGGTTTATAAAGCACATTAGAAGGATTGCTTAGCCCGGTGATGGGTATTAAGGAGGGCACATACTGCATGGAGCACTGGGTGTTTTACGAAAACAATGGAATGTGGATCACCACATCAAAAACTAATGATGTATTATATGGTGACTAAAATAACATAATAAAATTTTTAAAAATTAAAAAATTAAAAACAAAGCACATTAGAATATTAAAGAAAGCTCTATAACTATTACTCCCAAACTGATTTAGTCAGGGAATTTATTTATTTATTTATTACTGACTTAACATCCTGTAACACTAGTATTCCTCAAAATATACTTTGGAAAATGATGAAAAGGAATTTCAACTAATGTTTCTAAAACATCTATACAGTTGTTTCATGTATTAAGTAGAAAATAAATATTCATTACAGGAATGGATTTAAACAAGCATGATACTGACATTCACTATGCCCATTCTTATACACAATGAGTCTAAAACATGTTCAACACTCTATGTCCCTCATATACTACTCTCTTATCTTCCAACAGATTAGGAAGACTTAGGTTGGATGCACCTTTGACTTAGAAGGCTTCAGCTTGGAAGCACCAAAAGAGCCAGGTTGACATTCAGAGAGAAGATCTTATTACTTGATTTAGAATAAAAAGTTGGGGATATTCGGGCGCCTGGGTGGCTCAGTTGGTTAAGCGACTGTCTTCAGCTCAGGTCATGATCCCAGGGTCCTGGGATCGAGTCCCACATCGGGCTCCCCCTGCTCTGCGGGGAGCCTGCTTCTCCCTCTGCCTCTGCCTGCCACTCCCCTGCTTGTGCTCTCTCTCTCTCTCAAATAAATAAATAAAATCTTTAAAAAAAAAAAGTTGGGGATATTCAACCGGTTGGTATATCAACCACATCTTATCACTCAGGAACCTAAGTAAGGCAGAGGCAACTGAATTAGAGAACTATTTAAAATGGATTTTAAGGAATTGAGAGACACCCCAAAATTTACAGTAAAAAACCCAGAACATTGATCTCTTAAAGAAAAATAACTCAAATATTAGTATCTATAAACAGAAGGCAAACATGGAATAATAAGAGACAAACACATCCTTTCTTCTTGTGGTACTATTTGGTCTGGGCCCCATCGCTTAAATGAAGTAATGAAAACCAAAGAGAATACGCATAGTAATAAAATAGTTTTAAATGTAAAGTTACTGGCATTCTTTTCTCAAAGAAGACCACAGATGGGGGGCGCCTGGGTGGCTCAGTTGGTTAAGCGACTGCCTTCGGCTCAGGTCATGATCCTGGAGTCCCAGGATCGAGTCCCGCATCGGGCTCCCTGCTCGGCAGGGAGTCTGCTTCTCCCTCTGACCCTCCCCCCTCTCATGTGCTCTCTCTCATTCTCTCTCTCTCAAATAAATAAATAAAATCTTTAAAAAAAAAAAAAAAAAAGAAGACCACAGATGGGGATATCCAGCATTTAAACAGGACAGAAAATCTAACATCACAAATGATTAAAACTTCTTACTCTATTTGTATTAGAACCAATCAAGAATTGGATTTAAGTGGTAAGAGGAAATAATTTTATTTTCTTGACTTATTTAGGGAAGATAAGGGAATATTCAGATTAATCTGTGGCAGAAAAATAGAATTCTCAAATTTTAAGTGTCATACCTTATGTGATGGTTTAATCTTATATATCAACTTGACTGGTTAAAGGGATCCCTAGATAGCTGGTAAAACATTATTCCTGGCTGTGTCTGTGAAGGTGTTTACAGAAGGAATTAGCATATGAATCTGTAGAATGAGTAAAGAACATTGCCTTCACCAATGTGAGTGGGCATCATCCAATCCATTGAGCCCCAAATAGAACAAAAAGGCAGAAAAGGTGAACTGTTCTATGGCTCAAGCTGGGACATTCATCTTCTCCTGCCCTCAGACTTCAGTGCTCCTGGTGGGACTTCTTAGGCTCCATATTTGTGTGAGCCAATCCCTCAAAATAAATCTCTTTCTACCTATTTATATATATCTTACTGGTTCTGTTTCTCTGGAGAACTCTGGCTGACACACCTAATAATTCTCTGAGGGCAACTAAAGACCAGAAACATGAAAGCTGAGTTAAGTTTTGCACCGAGGGAGATGCTGTAAACAGTGCCACACCAGAAAAGCCAGAAATGGAGAACTAACAGACAACACTACTATCTCCAGTGCCCTTCTGAGGAGGTATTTCAACTCCTCAAACATATGAATTTTTTGCAAGGGGAGATAAATGTTTTTATTATTTACCATTTATCAAAATCAAATATTCTACTGAATTTAAATATGAATTAAATAGCTCCTGAGATTGTAATGGTGATAAATCTACATATTCCAAACATCCACAGTAAAAATAAATCAGCTAATCAAAGAATCTGTGATATAGATTTGCTTAAGGAGAGGAAGCAAAAAATTCACATACCTTTTAACTCACATTTGACATGGGATTTGAAAATGTCTTAATTCTGATTTGGGAAGAGTTATGATCTTAACTCAAAGCTGTCATTTCTGGAGAAGCAGAACTAATTAATACCTGGTATTCTGGTTCAAACTCTGTATTTTAACTTCCATTTCCCTATAATAGAATCCATACTCAACGAAGGCCAGGTCACCTTTCACTGTACCTACACAAAAGCTTCATCTTCATCCTCATCAGTTGTTTCATTCAAATTATATTAACTTTCAGCGAGTTGGACTAGTTTCTAATATGTACAGTAAACTGCATACGGCAGATCTAACACACCATAGTGTGTCACGTGCTCCAGTGTTAATACACTGGGTATGATTTTTATGCAGTTAAGGACATTTAAATCTAGAAGACATCCTAATATCAAAGTTTAGATGAAGTCACAAGTCAAATGGATTAACCTTTTTAGCACTTGAGATTTTCTCGAAGTGTGATTATGGAGTTAAAAAAATAAAAATTTCCAGAGAAGTCCTAATAAATAGTGTTATTACTCATCCAAAGCTCTGCCTTTCTTCCCTTGACTCTAAAAAAGTTTCAAAGTGGACAAATTTTTACATCTTTCTTTTATCCTTTGATTTTCTCTAGAACAACTGCTTACATGGAAAACAGAGTACTGACTGTAGTGGTTGAAAGAGTTTACGCTGGAGTCAGATGATGTGGGTTCAAATTTCAGATTCACCACTTGCTGCTGTGAGCCTGGGCAAGAGATGTAAATCTGTTTGAGGCTTGGTTTCCTTATACGGATGATGAGAGTAGCTATAGGCATGGCTCATAGGACTGCAGTAAAAATTAAATGAACTGATAAATGTAAAATAGTCAGAACCATTTAAGCACCTAAGTGCTCCAGAAATTGTGATCAGTAACAATTCATCCACATTTCTCAGTCCCCCAAAAAAGCATCCCTTTCTGGCCAGCTGGATCACTTTGCTTCATAGTCAAATTGAAGATGAAAAAGATAAAGGGGCAGTGGTTGACACTGGAGCCATGATGCTGGGAAATAAACTGTCATGTGAGACCCAAGGGCCCGATTATCAGGGTCAACACTGAGTAATACTGACACTCCTTAAAGGTGAGGCATCAATTATTCATAGGGCAATGACCAAATTTTAACAAATATGGGCGATTATGGGTTATGTACCAAATGAACGCCAATAACTACTTAGCTGTGGTAAAGAATCTTAATTGAAGACCAAATAAAATGAACTTATAAAGGCTTTCAGAGGTTGAACAAATAACTCAGGAATAGGGCAATTATTATTCAGAGACAGATTATTTATACACAAACAAGGAAGAGATTTTGAGAATTATGTAAATCATAGCTAGTCAAGGCTTATAAAAGGCCCAACATGGAAGTCACCACCAAAACTCAAAAACTTCTCTTGGCAACCCAACTCTCAACCCAGCTCCTGACCATGGCCTGCTGCTCCACTAGCTTCTGTGGATTTCCCACCTCCTCCACCAGTGGGAACTGTGGCTCCAGCTGCTGCCAGCCCAGCTGTTCCCAGCCCAGCTGCTACCAGCCCAGCTGCTGCCAGCCCAGCTGCTACCAGCCCAGCTGTGGTGGGACCAGCTGTGGCACTGGTGGTGGCCAGGAGGGTGGCTATGGAGCTGTGAGCTGCCGAGTCAGGTGGTGCCGCCCTGACTGCCGCGTGGAGGACACCTGCCTGCCCCCCTGCTGTGTGGTGAGCTGCACGCCCCCAACCTGCTGCCAGCTGCACCACGCCCAGGCCTCCTGCTGCCGCCCATCCTACTGCGGACAGTCCTGCTGCCGCCCAGCCTGCTGCTGCTACTGCTGCCAGCCCAGCTGTTGTGAGCCCATCTGCTGAAAGCCAGGCTGCTGATTTTGAAGTTTCAGCTTCCAAATCAATTCATGAACTAATTAGCTCTTCCATCATCCATGGAGCACTAACAAATTCTTGAACTTTTATTTGGTTTTTGTTGTGGGGGATACCAAATATTTGGGCCTCACCGACCTATCTGATTCCATTCACTTCTGGAAAGACCTCGATCTCCCCAGTGAGGTTGCCAAAATACAAATTTAACTCAAGAAATTGCCTTCAGCACACATTTCAATCTACTCTGTGACTCAGTGCCACCAATGCCGCAGAATCATCTGTCCTTCTCAGATATGTTCACCTCCTACACACCACCATTTTGCAAACTGCACTTTTTATGAAAGGGGAATAATATACCAAGGTCTATTAAATTATATCTATTTGGTGCAGCAAACATATCTCTTTTTCTTCACTGAGTGTGTTCATGATATGTGTTTCATAAAAAGTCACAAAAGATTTTACTCTGTTTTTGTTATCCCACACTGCTTTCTAGGCAATTTGACCACATCTAATGGAGGTTAATCCCCATAAAAAAATACAGCAAAGGTAGTTACACAGGGCCTCAGAAGTGGCACAGGCTCTATTTCCATATCCTGACCTCACAAAGTGCTTTCATAACCAGAAAGTTACAGAAGTCAGGAAGCAACTCTGAATCCAGAGCCAGAATATGATGTATTTTTTTCAAGTCTGTTAGAGGAATGCTCTTTCAGGCCATCTTCAAACTGTGGGAACATATGCTAATATTATTATACTCTTCCATTTCTACATAGCCTTACAGAGTAAAGCAAGAGAGCTACAAGTTGGGGAAGCCTCTCTGAGGAAATATGCTTTTGGTTAGATGGAGAATTCTACTTTTTCCCCTGTTTCTAAAATGAAAGTGAAGATAATAACATAACTAATTTGGTTTAAAATTTTCACTTAGAAATACACATACTTATTATACATACACATGCATTTATACATAATACACAATGAAGGAAAAAATAATATACAATGAACTTATACATATCTAAACAGAGCATCAAGAAATGCTTCATAAATCTGGGTAGTTTTTGGAAGGATCAGGATTAATTTGTGGTTTCTTGGACTTAGAACTGGAGGGAGCCAGGGGCTCCTGGGTGGCTCAGTCAGTTGAGTGACCGACTTGGTTTCAGCTCAGGTTGTGATCTTGGAGTCATGGGACTGAGCCCTGCATCAGGCTCTGGGCTCAGCTCAGAGTCTGCTTAGGACTCTTTCTCCTTCTCCTTCTGCCCCTCCCCCTGCTTGGTCGATCGGTGTCTCTCTCTCCCCCCACCCTCACTTCTCCCTCTAAAATAAATAAATAAATCTTAGAGAGAAAAGACGGCAGAGGAGTAGGGGACCTTATTCCAACTGGTCCCCGGAATTGAGCTGGATATCTACCAGACCACTCTAAACACCCACGAAATCAGCCTGAGATGTAAGAAGACCTGGATCTCTACAAAACAGAATATCACAGGCAGTTGGTTTCGAGGTACGAAGCAGGGAGCGTGATTCCGCAAGCAGATATCGGAGGATAAACGGCAGTAGGAGGGAGTCTGGCTGTGGGGATCTGACACCGCCAGTGAGCGATAGCTTCCCACACTGGGGATGGGGCACAGACTCACAGACCTGTAGCAGCTGGAAAGGACTTTAGATGGAAACTAGAGCGGTGGGGCTGTGCATGGGAACTTGGGGCAGCTGGCGGTTTTAGAAGCACAAAGGACAGAGACAAGCCCAGACCTGGAGGCGAGGACTGGGAGAGCTGTGGAGGGGTGCGCAACCCAGGATGCTGCATGGACAGAAATGGAGATAGTGTGGCCTGGAGAGCTCACTGAAGAACAGATTGCGATGTCTCTGCTCTGAGGCAGAGGGTTGGAAACGGTCTCTTCTGCTCTGACTCTCGGAAGAGAGGTGGAAAGCCGCCAAGGAAAGCCACCAGAGAACAAAAGCCCCAAAAAACTGGTTCCCACTGAGCCCATCCCCTGCCACAGGGGGCAGGGCAACTCTGCCCAGACAGGGTTGCCTGAGTAACAGCATGGCAGGCCCCTCCCCCAGAAGACAGGCTGGGAAAACAAGAGGCCAGCAACCCTAAGGTCCCTAGAAAACAGGTGCATCTTGCTTGGGTTGTGGTCAATAATTTGGACTCTACATTCCCTCAACCACCCATCAACAGAATGACTAGGAGGAGGAACCCCCAAAATAGGAACTCAGAGATTATGACTTATGCCATAGATTTACAAATGGATTCAGACATAACCAAGATGTCAGAGATGGAATTCAGGCTAGCAATTGTGAAGACAACAGCTAGAATGGAGAAATCAATGGCAACAGAGAGTCTCTAAGGGCAGAAATGAAAGCTGAATTGGCAGAACTTAAAAATGCTATCATTGAGATCCAATCTAATCTAGATAATCTAAGAGCTAGGGTAAGTGAGGCAGAAGAATGAATTAGTGATCTGGAAGACAATTTAATAGATAAAAAGGGAAAAGAGGAGGCCAGGGTAAAACAACTCAGAATCCATGAAAATAGAATCAGAGAAGTAAGTGACACCATGAAGCATTCCAATGTCAGAATTATTGGAATCCCGGAGGGGGTGGAGAGGGAGAGAGGACTAGAAGATATATTTGAGCAAATTGTAGCTGAGAACTTCCCTAATCTGGGGAATGAAACAAACATTCGTGTCCTAGAGGCAGAGAGGACTCCTCCCAAGATCAAGGAAAACAGGCCAACACCCCAGCATGTAATAGTAAAACTCACAAATCTTAGAACCAAGGAAACCATCATAAGGGCAGTTAGGGGGAAGAGATTCCTTATGTACAGAGGGAGGAATATCAGAATAACGTCAGACCTATCCACAGCGACCTGGTAAACCAGAAAGGCCTGGCAAGACATATTCAGAGTACTAAATGAGAAGAACATGCAGCCAAGAATACTTTATCCGGCAAGGCTATCATTTAGAATGGGTGGAGAGATGCAGAGCTTCCAAGAGCAGCAGAAACCGAAAGAATATGTGACCACTAAGCCGGCCCTGCAAGAAATATTAACAGGGGTTCTATAAAAGGAGAAAGACCCCAAGAGTGATATACAACAGAAATTTACAATCTATAAAAACAAGGTCTTCACAGGCAACATGATGACCATAAATTCGTATTTTTCAATAATCACTCTCACATGAATGGCCTAAATGCTCCCATAAAATGGCACAGGGTTGCAGATTGGATAAAAAGACAGGACCCATCCATATGCTGTCTACAAGAGACTCATTTTGAACCTAAAGATACATCCAGACTGAAAGTGAAGGGATGGAGATCCATCTTCCATGCCAGCAGACCTCAAAAGAAAGCTGGGGTAGCAATTCTTATATCAAACAAATTAGATTTTAAACTAAACACTGTAGTTAGAGACCCAGAAGGAGACTATATCATTCTTTTTTTTTTTTTAAGATTTTATTTATTTATTTGAGAGAGAGAGAATGAGAGACAGAGAGCACGAGAGGGAGGAGGGTCAGAGGGAGAAGCAGACTCCCTGCCGAGCAGGGAGCCCGATGCGGGACTTGATCCCAGGACTCCAGGATCATGACCTGAGCCAAAGGCAGTCGCTTAACCAACTGAGCCACTCAGGCGCCCGAGACTATATCATTCTTAAAGGGTCTATCCAACAAGAAGATCTAACAATTGTAAATATCTATGCCCCCAACATGGGAGCAGCCATCTACATAAGCCAACTGTTAAACAAAATAAAAAATCATATTGATAACAATACGTTAATTGTAGGAGACCTCAATACTCCACTCTCAGCAATAGACAGATCATCTAAGCAGAAAATCAACAAAGAAACAAGAGCTTTGAATGACACACTGGACCAGATGGACCTCAGAGATATATTCAGAACATTCCACCCTAAAACAACAGAATACTCATTCTTCTCGAGCCCACATGGAACTTTCACCAGAATAGACCACATACTGGATCACAAATCAGGTATCAACTGATACCAAAAGATTGAGATTATTCCCTGCATATTCTCAGACCATAATGCTTTAAAACTAGAACTCAATCACAAGAAAAAATTTGGAAGAAATTCAAATACTTGGAAGCTAAAGACCACTCTGCTCAGGAATGTTTGGGTCAACCAGGAAATCAAAGAAGAACTTAAACAATTCATGGAAACCAATGAGAACAAAAACATATCGGTCCAAAACCTATGGGATACTGCAAAGGTGGTCCTAAGGGGGAAATACATAGCCATCAAAGCCTCACTCAAAAAAAAAAAAAAAGAAAAGAAAAATCCCGAATTCACCAACTAACTCTACACCTTAAAGAACTAGAGAAAAAGCAACAAATGATGTCTAAGCCATGCATTAGAAGAGAAATAATTAAGATTAGAGCACAGATCAATGAATTACAAACCAGAAACACAGTAGATCAGATCAACGAAACTAGAAGCTGGTTCTTTGAAAGAATTAATAAGATCAACAAACCATTGGCCAGACTTATCCAAAAGAAAAAAGAAAGGACCCAAATTAATATAATTATGAATGAAAGGGGAGAGATCACGACTAACACCAAGGAAATAGAAACAATTATTAGGAATTACTATCAACAGCTATATGCCTATAAACTGAGCAATCTGGATGAAATGGATGCCTTCCTGGAAACCAATAAGCTGCCAAGACTGAAACAGGAAGAAATTGACAACCTGAATAGGACAATAACCAGTAACGAGATTGAAGCACTGATCAAAAACCTCCCAAAAAACAAGAGTCCAGGGCCTGATGGATTCCCGGGGGAATTCTACCAAACATTCAAAGAAGAAATAATACCTATTCTCCTGAAGCTGTTTCAAAAAATAGAAACAGAAGGAAAGTTTCCAGACTCATTCTGTGAGGCCAGCATTACCTTAATCCCCAAACCAGGCAAAGACCCCATCAAAAAGGAGAATTTCAGACTGATATCCCTGGTGAATATGGATTCCAAAATCCTCAACAAAATCCTAGCTAATAGGATCCAACAATACATTGAAAGGATCATCCACCACGACAACGTGGGATTTATCCCCAGGATGCAAGAGTGGTTCAACATTCACAAATCAATCAGTGTGATAGAACACATTAATAAGAGAGAGAAGAACCATATGGTCCTCTCAATTGATGCAGAAAAAGCATTTGACAAAATACAGCATCCTTTCCTGATTAAAACTCTTCAGAGTATAGGGACAGAGGGAATATTCCTCAGTTTCATAAAATCCATCTATGAAAAACCCACAGCGAACACCATCCTCAATGGGGAAAAGCTGAGAGCCTTTCCCTTAAGATCAGGAACACGTCAAGGATGTCCACTCTTGCCACTATTGTTCAACGTAGTACTAGAAGTCCTAGCAACAGCAATCAGACAACAGAAAGAAATAAAAGGTATTCAAATTGGCAAAGAAGAAGTCAAACTCTCTCTTTTTGCAGATGACATAATACTTTATGTGGAAAACCCAAAAGACTCCACCCCCAAATTACTAGAACTCATACAGCAATTCAGTAATGTGGCAGGATACAAAATCAATGCACAGAAATCAGCTGCTTTCTTATACACTATCAATACAGCTGTAGAAAGAGAAATTAGAGAAATGATTCCATTTACAATAGCATCAAAAACCATAAGATACCTCGGAATAAACCTAACCAAAGAGGTAAAGGATCTATACTCTAGGAACTACAGAACACTCATGAAAGAAATCGAAGACACAAAAAGATGGAAAAACATTCCATGCTCATGGATCAGAAGAATAAACATTGTTAAAATGTCTATGCTACCCAGAGCAATCTATACCTTCAATGCCATCGCAATCAAAATTCCAATGACATTTTTCAAAGTGCTGGAACAAACAATCCTAAAATTTGTATGGAATGAGAAAAGACCCCGAATCACCAAGGAAATGTTGAAAAAGAAAAACAAAGTTGGGGGCATCATGTTGCCCACTTTCAAGCTATATTACAAAGCAGTGATCACCAAGACAGCATGGTACTGGCACAAAAACAGACATATAGACCAATGGAACAGAATAGAGAGCCCAGATATGGACCCTCAACTCTATGGTCAAATAATCTTCAACAAAGCAGGGGAAAAAATGCAATGGAAAAGTCTCTTCAATAAATTGTGCTGGGAAAATTGGACAGTCACATGCAGAATGACACTCGACCATTCTCTAACACCATACACAATGGTAAACTCAAAATGGATGAAAGACCTCAATGTGAGACAGAAATCCATCAAAATCCTAGAGGAGAACATAGGCAGTAACCTCTTTGACATCGGCCACAGCAACTTCTTTCAAGATACATCTCCAAAAGCTAGTGAAACAAAAGCAAAAATGAACGTTGGGGACTTCATCAAGATTAAAAAGCTTCTGCACAGCAAAGGAAACAGTCAACAAAACAAAGAGTCAACCCACAGAACGGGAGAAGCTATTTGCAAATGACGCTACAGGTAAAGGGCTGGTATCCAAGATCGATAAAGAACTTCTCAAACTCAACACCCAAAAAACAAATAATCAAGTCAAAAAATGGGCAGAAGACATGAACAGACACTTCTCTGAAGAAGACATACAAATGGCTAACAGACACATGAAAAAATGTTCATCATCATTAGTCATCAGGGAAATTCAAATCAAAACCACATTGAGATACCACCTTACACCAGTTAGAATGGCAAAAATGGACAGGGCAAGAAACAACAAATGTTGGAGAGGTTGTGGAGAAAGAGGAACCCTCTTACACTGTTGGTGGGAATGCAAGTTGGTACAGCCGCTTTGGAAAACAGTGTGGAGGTTCCTCAAAAAATTAAAAATAGAGCTACCCTATGACTCAGCAATTGCACTCCTGGGTATTTATCCCAAAGACACAGATGTAGTGAAAAGAAGGGCCATATGCACCGCAATGTTCATAGCAGCAATGTCAGCAATAGCCAAACTGTGGAAAGAGCTGAGATGCCCTTCAACAGATAAATGGATAAAGATGTGGTCCATATATACAATGGAGTATTACTCAGCCACCAGAAAGGATGAATATCCAACTTTTACATCAGCATGGATGGGACTGGAGGAGATTATGCTAAGTCAAATAAGTCAAGCAGAGAAAGTCAATTACCATATGGTTTCACTTATGTGTGGAACATAAGGAATAGCATAGAGGACATTAGGAGAAGGAAGGGAAAAATGAAGGGGGGGGGAATCGGAAGAAGAGATGAACCATGAGAGACTATGGACTCTGAGAAACAAAGTGAGGGTTTTAGAGGGGAGGGGGGTGGGGGGATAGGTTAGCCCAGTGATGGGTATTAAGAAGGGCATGTACTGCATGAAGCACTGGGTGTTATATGAAAACAATGAATCGTGGATCACATCAAAAATTAATAATGTATTGTATGGTGGCTAATATAATCAAAAATTTTTAAAAATTAAAAAAAAATTTTTTTTTAAAGATTTTATTTATTTGAGACAGAGAGAATGAGAGACAGAGAGCATGAGAGGGAGGAGGGTCACAGGGAGAAGCAGACTCCCTGCCGAGCAGGGAGCCCAATGCGGGACTCGATCCCAGGACTCCAGGATCATGACCTGAGCCGAAGGCAGTCGCTTAACCAACTGAGCCACCCAGGTGCCCCAAAATTTTTTAAATAAATAAATAATCTTTTAAAAAAAGAACTGGAGGGAGCCGAAGATAATTCTTTTTTATTAAAAATAGTACTTTGGTTAAGATTATAGTGCTTTACTAAAAAAGAAGATTATAGTGCTTTATTCATTAAAGAGTTAATGAAAATCAAGAAATTATAAAGCATGGATAAAGGATAACATGTAAGCAAAGAATCAGTTTCCCCAACATTTCTTCTAGAGACGGTCTCCAACCCAGAAGACACCCTTGAACAACAGAACAATAATGGAAACATGTTTTGTCCTCTTGTTCCTTTGATTTTAACTACTGAACACTTTCAGGTATCACTACCTAAGAGCTCCTGCTGAGAAAAAAGTATAAAATAAAATGACAAGTGACTTGGGTAAAATGCAAAATTGGCTGTTTATCATTATAATACACTGTCAATCATTCATTCATTCCTTGATTTAACAAGCACTTGCTGAGTGCCTACATTCAAGATTGTGCAGAAGGCACTACGTAGAATACCAAAATGAATCAGACATGGCAGATCATGCCCTTAAGGAATGAATGACCTGGTAGAGCAATTACATAATTTTAGCCCTGGAGTGTCTGGGAGATCATCTCATTTTACAGATGAATAAAACAATGTTCAGGGAAATTAAGTGACTTTTCTGAGGTCACAGAATCACTTAATGGTTTGAGAAACCTGTTTAGTTTAATTAGCTTAATTTAATTCTCATAATCACCTAAAGCTGGACTCCTTTAAAGTCCCTTTTAGCTTAAAATTCTCTGATTTTTTTAATTTCAAAAGCACAAACTAAAAACAATTGCGAATTTATCAATAGGGGGATGTGAACAGAGTATGGTATGATCATATTCTGGAATACTGCATAGTTTTTAAAAGAATGACTAATACATATGGGATAGGCCAAAAATTAGATAACCTAGATAAAATAGATAAATTCCTAGAATCACATAACCTATCAAAACTGAATCAGGAAGAAATAAAAAATCTGAACAGATTTATAATTAGCAAGGAGATTAAATCAGTAATAAAAAAAAAACACCTCCCAACAAATAAAATCCCAGTACCAGAAGCTTCACTGGTAAATCCTACCAAACATTCAAAGAAAAGTTAAAATCAATCATCCTCTAATTCTTCCAACAAATTAATGAGGAGGGAACACTTCCAAACTCACTTTATGAGGCTAGCATAATCCTGATACCAAAGCCAAAGACACTACGGAAGAGAAAACTAGAGACCAATATCCCTGATGAATAGTGATGCAATATTCAACAAAATACTATCAAACAGAATTCAACAGTACATTAAAAAGGTTACACATCACGACCTAATGGGATATTATCCTAGAATGCAAGGATGATTCAACAGGAAAAAAAAATCAATGTAATATATCACATAACAGAATAAAAGGGGAAAAACACATGGTTATCTCAATAGATGGAGAAAAAGAATTTGATGAAATTCAACACTCTTTCATAATAATAAAAAAAAACAGAAAACAAAACACTCAACAAACTAGGAATAAAAGGAAACTATGTCAGCCTAATAAAAGCCAAATATGAAAGCCCACACTAACATCATACTCAGTGATAAAAGACTAAAAGCTTTTCCCCTAAGATTAGGAAAAAGAGAAGGGTGCCCATTTTTATCTATTCTCTTTATCATAGTACTAGAAGTCCCAGGTAGAGCAATTAGACAAGAAAAAGAAGTAAACGGCATCCAAATAAGAAAGAAAAAAGTAAAATTGTCCCTACTTGCAGATGACATGATATGATATAGAGAAAATCCTAAGGACTCCACAAAAAAAAAAAAAGAATAAGAAAATGGTTAATCAAATTCAGTAGAGTTGTAGGATACAAAAATCAATATACAAATCAGCTGCATTTCTATATACTAACAACAATCTATCAGAAAGAGCAATTAAGGGGTGCTGGGTGGCTCAGTTAGTTAAGTGCCAGACTCTTGATTTCAGCTTAGGTCATGATTTCAGGGTTGTGAGATCGAGCCCCACATCAGGCTCTGCACTGGGCATGGAGCCTGCTTAAGATTCTTTCTCTCTCCCTCTCCCTCTGCCTCTCCCCGCTGCTCTCTCTCTTAAAAAAATAATAAATAAGGATAAATCTTAAAAAGAGAGAAATTAAGAAAACAATTCCATTTATAACAGCATCAAAAAGAATAAAATACTTAGGAATAAATTTAACCAAGGAGATGAAAGATCAGTGTACTGAAAACTAGAAGACATTGATGAAAGAAATTAAAGAAGGCACAAATAAATGGAAAAGTATTCCATGCTCATGAATTAGGAGTATCAGTACTGTTAAAATGCCCATACTACTCAAAGCAATTTACAGATTCAATGCAATCCCTATCAAAATTTCAATGGTATTTTTCACAGAAATAGAAAAAAGAAACATCCAAAAATCTGTATGGAACCACAAAAGACTCTGAATAGCCAAATCAATCTTGAGAAAGAGGTACAAAGCTGGAGGCATCATACTTCCTGACTTCAAACTATATTACAAAACTACAGTATTCAAAACAGCATGGTACTGGCATAAAGGCAGTCATATAGACAAATGGAATAGTAGAAAGAGCCCAGGAAGAAACCTTTATATGTACAGTCAAATAATTTTCAACAAGAGCGTCAAAACCATTCAATGGGGAAGCACAGTCTTTTCAACAAATGGGGCTGTGAAAAGCGGATATCCACATGCAAAAGAACGAAGGTGGACCCTTACATTACACCACACACAAAAATTAATTGAAGATGGATAAAAAACCTAAAGT
Source organism: Mirounga leonina (assembly GCF_011800145.1). Classification (NCBI taxonomy): domain Eukaryota; kingdom Metazoa; phylum Chordata; class Mammalia; order Carnivora; family Phocidae; genus Mirounga; species Mirounga leonina. The sequence continues at coordinate 26,412,590 of NW_023270503.1, read as the reverse complement.
TAGGAGCTAAAACTGTAAAACTCTTAGAAGAAAACACAGGGGGAAAGGTTCATGACATTGGATTTGGCAGTAATTTCTTGGATATGACACCAAAAGCATATACAACAAAAGTAGAAAACACATAAATTTAACTATATCAAAATTAAAAACTTTTGCAAAGGACCAATGAACGAAATGAAAATTCAATCTACAGAAAGGGAGAAAGATTTGCAAATCATATATCTGATAAGAAGCTAATATCTAGAATATATGAAGAACTCCTACAATCAACAACAATTAAAAATTGGGCAAAGGACATGAATGGACATTTCTCCAAAGAAGATAAACAGCCAACAAGCATATTAAAAAATGTTTCATATCATCAGTCATTACAAAAATGCAAATCAAAACCACAATGTCATACAACCTCATACCCACTAGAATGTCTAATCTCAAAAAACCCAAAAAGTGCTGGCAAGGATGTGGAGAAATTGGAACCCTTGTGTACTGTTGGTGGAAATGAGCAGCCACTATGGGAAACAGTATGGCAGTTACCCAAAAAACTTAAAATCTGTAAATTACTTTGAGTAGTATGGGCATTAATCACAATAGCCAAAAGGCTGGAAGCAGCCCAAGTGTCCATCAATGGATTAACGGATAAACAAATTGTGGTGTATACATACAAAGGAATATTATTCAGCCTTAAAAAGGAAGGAAATTCTCATACATTCTATAACATGGATGAATCTTGAGGACAGTATGCTAAGTGAAATAACCCATTCATTAAAAAGACATACTGGATAGTTTCACTTATATGAGGCACCTAAGTTGGTCAAATTCATCTAAACAAAGAGTGAAAAAGTGGTTACCAAAGGCCTAGGGAGGAGAGAATGGAAAGGTTGTTCTTTAATGGACAAAGAGTTTCAGTTTTGGAGGTTAAAAAGAGCTCTCCAGATTGCACACCAATGTGAATGTACTTCACACTAGGGAACAGTGCACTTAAATGATTAAGATGGTAAATTTCACATTATGTGTATTTTACTATAAATAAAACTTTTTAAAAATACATCTAGACCCCAACTTTTATTTAGATGATCTATCTATCTATGCTGGTTTATGTCTGTAAAAGCAGGGAGAAAGGTGTCAAAGAATATGCACTAAACTGTTAATATTTATTATTTCTGAAGTACTAGTTGTGGAGGGAATGGGTGTTTTGGAGAAGAGAGGAAAAATATTAAATTTCTTTATATGCCTGTGTACTGTTTGACTTGTTAAAACACGTATTCATTACTAGCATGTATTTTTAATTTAGTAGAGTCAGAAAACAATCTACCAGCAAAAGTCACTAAGGGTTTCAACTGGGAATATGTACACTGATGGTTGAAGGCAAAAATACTGGTTAGAGCTCTTAGTATCCTGTAACTTGCACAAACAGATTCTAGAAAGGCATAGTGCTTTGGATGTTGATTAATTTGGATAGCTCATGTTTTGATGACACTAATGTTAGTCATTCCAAATCTGAACAAATTCTATTTATGAAGTCCTGATCCTTAATTTAGTGACTACTTAGGAAGAAAATGCTCAATTTAGATAAACTTGGCCTACAGGTTAACAAAGGACAGGTATGACAAAGCAAGCCAGGGTTGGCCCAACTCTAGTCTGTCATGTGATTTGCATAAAGAGGTGTTGCTGATTGGCTTCTATAATGATCCAGAGGGCAAAGAAGAAATATAATGAGACTTAACTGAATAATGACCAAAGCAGGCTACTGAAATGCTATTAATAACTTTCTAAACAACTCAGGGATCAGCCAATCAGAGACTTACTTTGCAAATGGTATCAAGGAACAATACTGAATGTCAGGGAAATATGCAGCTCTAGGAAATATATAAAAGGCCAGATGTAGAAGGTGCAGCCAAAACTCAAAAACTTCTCTTAACAATCCAACTCTCAACCCAGCTCCTGACCATGGCCTGCTGCTCCACTAGCTTCTGTGGATTTCCCACCTGCTCCACCAGTGGGAACTGTGGCTCCAGCTGCTGCCAGCCCAGCTGCTACGAGCCCAGCTGTGGTGGGACCAGCTGTGGCACTGGTGGTGGCCAGGAGGGTGGCTACGGAGCTGTGAGCTGCCGAGTCAGGTGGTGCCGCCCTGACTGCCGCGTGGAGGACACCTGCCTGCCCCCCTGCTGTGTGGTGAGCTGCACGCCCCCAACCTGCTGCCAGCTGCACCACGCCCAGGCCTCCTGCTGCCGCCCATCCTACTGCGGACAGTCCTGCTGCCGCCCAGCCTGCTGCTGCTACTGCTGCCAGCCCAGCTGTTGTGAGCCCATCTGCTGAAAGCCAGGCTGCTGATTAAGAATGAAAGGGGAAACTAAACAAACTGCTCTGATCTCTGAAGAAGGGTTCAATTTTACTCCCATGCTAAGTATCATGATGTTTCTAAGCTACTCAGAAATAATGGGTCTTAGACAGGACCCTCTTGGATGTGTTGAATTAGCACACTGAAAGCATGTATCAATCAGAGTATCTAGATATCCTGCCTTGCTTGAAAAGACACCAGGGTAGGGTATTTCTTCAATTCAGTAACATCTCTGTCTCCTATCTCTTGATCCCCACGTATTTTCAGACCTGCTTTCTCCTCAAATATCCCTTTAATTTCAAATAAAATGTTTAAATGTGTAAAGCAAACTGAGTTATTTTCTTCCTTCTACCTCTAAGCTTGTCCATCTTTAGCTGGAATTCAAGAAGAGTGGATTTGCATTTTGATAATAATCCTAAAGCATAAACATAAAGTCTAAATCAGAAAGATTAAATACTAATTACATTATGCTTAAATCCATCAGTTAATAATATGCTCCATGCATTAAATAATCTTCATAGTTATTCAAATACTTAAAATGTTCTAACCTATTATGATTAGGTCTAAACCAGTAAAGTCACTTTTGGCTAAAATTTTCAGGTTGCTCAAATCTATGGGATTTCTACCTAGATTTACCTCTACCATTTTAATCTCCTTCCAGTTTATATACTAGATGTTCTCCTTCATGTGTGCCTAACTAAAGATTATATTACTAAGTAAATTTTAAAACATCTACCAGATACTATCTTTTAGATACTATTTTCCAAATGCATTCAGGTTTAATTCCTAGGCCTTAGCCTATTATATTCTTCTCACTCATCCCCAAATTGCTAAGTTTCAACTCCCAACACTCATCTCCATTTACTTGAGTTCCTATAAAATGTATCTCTGATCTAAATGAGGGTAGAAAAAAGAGCCAGGGAGATACCCTGTGAGTTCTACCATCACCACTAGTCAGACACATGCATTAGAAATCTCAAACTAGGTATGTTGCACTTTGCAACCCAATCTGAAAGATGTTCTCTTAGGAAGTTAACATAAATCTAGAAAAAAAAATACCTTTGCCATTTAATTTTTTAATTCCACATTAAGTATTTTAGTGCAACATATAAAATCCAATAGGACAAAATACAGGACACTTTATGAAAAATATTTTTCAAGTTATTTACAAGCTCCCAGCACTTACCTCTATCATTTAATTGGTAGCAATGATAGATCAAACATAATTGACAATGCTAGATCAAATGCATTTCAAAGAATATAGTAGTAGATGGCAGTACATTCTTCAAAATGTCATAACTCCCAGATGCTTTTCCCTGAGACTTGGTTCAAATATTCCAGCAGTAGAAAAATATTTCATCACTTCCTACTCTCTTTTGACAATAACAAGGACTCCTCCATGAGAGGCACTACAGCTTGAAAGTTCTATTAAATCATTTACAAGTGGTACATGTGTCCATGAATCATGTCTTTTACTCCACCCATTCAAAATCAGATTTGGTAAGCATTTATTAAAGTTCTACCTGAAGCTAAGCACTCTGCAAGATACCTTTATATAAACTATGTCACTTGGTTCACAAGAAAAGATTTCTGACCTAGAATACGAATAATATTTACATATTTCAAATTGATTGAAATCAAAGGAACTATAATAGTAATTTGATTTGATGTTGGAGTAAATTAGTTGGAAGCTTTTAATTATGTATGACCAAAGGTACTCTTCAATTCAGGGGATGTTCCACTGTCCTAAATTCAACAGAATTCAGTCTGTAAAGCCAGAAAGAAAAAATAAGAGTTAAACCTAAGAGCACAATTAGCCTTAGCCTTAGACATATAGACAGAGTGTCACGTGCCACCTCTACAAAATGAGGGTGTTGACGTGGACTAAAATGGAAGGACTCTTTGAACGTGGAAAACCACAAATGTATTCCAAAGAGCAAAGGACCAATATGAGGAGTCCAAATGAAACTATAAAACAAAGTAATTTCTAAACTGCTGCTCATAATGGGTCTTAAGTATTTCAATGTAAGCCAATCAGAGAACCAATGAGGAACAAATTTAAACAAAAACAAGGTATGTTAAGAATTTTATAAATAGAAGCTGGCTCAGATATATAAAAGGCCTGCCTGACCTAGACTTTACCACCAAAACACCTACAAGCAACCCAACTCTCAACCCAGCTCCTGACCATGGCCTGCTGCTCCACTAGCTTCTGTGGATTTCCCACCTGCTCCACCAGTGGGAACTGTGGCTCCAGCTGCTGCCAGCCCAGCTGTTGCCAGCCCAGCTGCTGCCAGCCCAGCTGCTGCCAGCCCAGCTGTGGTGGGACCAGCTGTGGCACTGGTGGTGGCCAGGAGGGTGGCTACGGAGCTGTGAGCTGCCGAGTCAGGTGGTGCCGCCCTGACTGCCGCGTGGAGGACACCTGCCTGCCCCCCTGCTGTGTGGTGAGCTGCACGCCCCCAACCTGCTGCCAGCTGCACCACGCCCAGGCCTCCTGCTGCCGCCCATCCTACTGCGGACAGTCCTGCTGCCGCCCAGCCTGCTGCTGCTACTGCTGCCAGCCCAGCTGTTGTGAGCCCACCTGCTGAAAGCCAGGCTGCTGATTTCCAGTTGCCCAGGACACAGGATCTCTGAATAGCATATCTCCTCAACCACCACTGGACCACCACAAGTTCTTAGACTTCCATTTGCGTTTTTGTTATGGGGGCTACCAAGTATATGAGTTTTATCTGATTTCATTCTGCAGTGAATACCCTGACTGTCCACTGCCGACACAGAAATGCTGTGAACCTACCAGCTGACTATCAAATGTTTTGGATATACTATTTCTGATTTTTCTGCAGGGTTGAAAATTACTGATATACTGTGGAATTAATCCTTGAGAACTACCCACAGATCTAATTCTTCCCTGCTTTATAATCTATTTTTAGCTCTGTTTACCTAACATTTTTGTCTAACATCAAAGGCACCAGAGTATAGTCAAGTGACACTCCTCAGTTGTTACCAGAGAGAATGGACTCTTCACTCAACATTCACTTTCTAAGGAGTAGGCTAGACTTTTTCATCTTTCAACATCTGATTCCATCCCTTTTTTTGCAGGGTGGGATCATAATGATCTTGTCTGCTGGCTATTTCAGTTACATCTATGATACAGTGTTTTCTGTCATTTCTTAATAAATACTATAACTGGGCAAACAAACCATAGTCTATGTTTCCACTTGTACCTAAAATGGGTTAACTGTGATAATTTGTGAATGCCCACTTGAAAGAAATACATTTATTTCTTTTTAGAAGAAACTGAAATCATATATAATGTATTCATTCATTCTTTTTTTTTATTCATTCATTCATTCTATAAACATTTATTGACCACCACTTCTAAAGCAGGGACTATGGAGATCAGAAAGATGAAGACTTAATTCTTATCTTTGAGGACTTTGCTATCCAGTAAGAAAAAGTATGTATGTGGGGCGCCTGGGTGGCTCAGTTGGTTAAGCAACTGCCTTCGGCTCAGGTCATGATCCTGGAGTCCCGGGATCAAGTCCCGCATCGGGCTCCCTGCTCGGCAGGGAGTCTGCTTCTCCCTCTGACCCTCCTCCCTCTCATGCTCTCTGTCTCTCATTCTCTCTCTCTCAAATAAATAAATAAAATCTTTAAAAAAAAAAAAGTATGTATGTGAAAATAGCTACAAACAATTTAACAAGATAAACTGTATTCTCTTAATAGTTGGTAGAAAAAAATCTCCCTCTACTTTAGGGAGATGTTTCCGTGGCCAATAAGCCTTGATGGTCCAACTTACAATAGGTGCATCACATGTGACATGCATGTTAGCAAACATAAAAACCCTAAGAGAAGGATGTAAAATAATTACACGTGAGGCAGAGAGAAGGATTTTTTTTTTTTTTTTTACTCTCACTCCAGGGAGTGAGAAGAAGAAAGAAGAGAGAGGAGAGACCCAGTCAGAAGGTCATGAATATTACTCTATGATTCATCCCCATTAAGTTACCAAACTCCCACAATCCTTAGGGTAGGTCAACTTTCCTGTGAATACCAGAGAAAGAGCTGAGTTTCATGTCTGGGTTGATTCAAAGGGAGTTGGAGACAACCCAGGACCCAGACAGAGCAGGGGAAACTACAAGAAAGTAATGCCTCAGGAACGCTCAGAAATTGTGGAGAGGCTCTGGATGGCCATTGCTGTGGAAAGTAATATCCTGGTTATGTAGACTGCAAAAAAGAAGATGGAAGGGCCAGAAATGGGATTTCAAAGAGGAAAAGATCACTTTGGGACCAGCAGGGGTTATGTCGGGAGCAGCATTTGGAAAGGCTTCACAAGGGAAGCAATCTTTGGGGCCCTGAAGATCATTCTAAATGGGAGGAAAAGAGTGAAAAAAGAGTTCAAGCTGCACACCATTAGAGTGGCTAAAATCCAAAGCAATGACAACACCAAATGCTGGTGAAATGCTACTGGAACAACAAGAATTCTCTCTCACTGCTGGTAGGAATGCACAATGGCACAGCCACTTTGGAAGACTGTTGGGCTGTTTCTTACCAAGTTAAACATAGGCTTATTATACAATCCAGCAATTGTGCTCCTATGTATTTATCCAAATAAGCTGAAAACTTATGTCCACACAAAAACCTACACATGAACGTTTATAGCAGCTTAATTCATAATTGCCAAGAATTGGAAGCAACAAAGATGTCCTTCAATAGGTGAATGGAAAAACAAACTGTATTACATCTATGCAATGGAATACTATTCTGTGATAAAAAGAAATGATTTATCAAGCCACAAAAAGACATGGAAGAATATTACATGCATATTGTGCGGGCGCCTGGGTGGCTCAGTTGGTTAAGCGACTGCCTTCGGCTCAGGTCATGATCCTGGAGTCCCGGGATCGAGTCCCACTTCGGGCTCCCTGCTCAGCAGGGAGTCTGCCTCTCTCTCTGACCCTCCCCCCTCTCATGCTCTCTATCTCATTCTCTCTCTCAAATAAATAAATAAAATCTTTAAATAAAAATAAAAATAAAAAAAATAAAAAGGCTATGTGCTATATTATTCCAACTATAGAACATTCTGAAAAAGACAAAACCATAGAGACATCAAAATGTTGCCAAAATGTTCTGACTACTATGCCCCGCAGATGCCTGTAGTCCAGCACTAAAATAACAAGCTTATAGATTTAAAAAAATAAAGTTATAGAAATAGACACAGGACTGGCCTGTGAAATCTAAACAGAAGTCAGTTATGGGCTTTTAAGAAACCTTCCTTTTATTGATAAAAGGGACATATACTGCTGGTGCTTCTACTTCCTCTTCACCCAGACTATTCTTTTCACTTTAAACACAGATATGATTCCTGGAACTACAAAATCTCAAGACAATGGAAGGGACACTGGTCCTGACATAGCTGAGCCTCTGCACCATTACTAGCAGCTGCCTACCTGTGAGAAGAGTAAGTCCTTTGATCTGTTGGTTTTTCCAAAACTGGAAACCTAGAATATTTCTAACCACTACACTATGCAAGAGACTGCAGTAAGCTCTCAAAATGGAAACTTCCTATATATGACACCTATAAGGACTTGAGATGCATAAACAGTTAAGTGATAGGAAAAGCACATCAATTACAAATTCTAAAGCAAAAGAGAGAATTTTTAATTGAGGTTCATTGACCATAATATGGGTATATGGATAACAAAAGGGATAGAAGAAAATCAGGTGGGGGGATTAAGATAATAAATGATGGAGAAAAGAATGAAAAGGAAAAGCACAAAATAGAGGAGAAAAGACAGAAAAAACAATGAAAAGACTAGGGACAAGAGGCAGAAAAGAAAAGGGGGGAAATGATGGGGAAGACAGGCATGAAGGAGAGAGTGGAGAACCACCATGACCTATGGGCTAATTACACTTTCTGCACACTTTATTTAACACTTACATCAATCCTTGAAATAGATATTGTTATCCTGGCTTGTAGGTGAGGAAAGTAAGTCTAAATGAATCTAAGTAGCTTGCTTAAATCACATATTCTTATAAGTAAACAAACAAACAAACAAACCCTGTAAAATCTGAACCCAAATCTGTCTGACTCCAAAACTCACAGAGAATGAAATTAAGTAACTAGACTTGAAGGAGGTGTGAGGAGGTTCAGAAGATTTAAAAATGGCTATTTGGAAGCTGTGGAAGTCAGAATAAGTTCCTCTTTGTGTCAGTTACTGTCTCTCAGTCCACCTGGATAGCCCAGGATAACCTCTTTATTTTAGAGTCAACTTATTAGTAACCTTAATTACAACAGCAAAGTCCCTTTTGTCCTGTAACATAACATATTGATGGGTATGACACCGGGGCTCAGAGGTCATAGGGCCCCAAATTCTGCCTACTCAAGGGATTACCAGACACTATGTTGACACTAACTCCTAAAGACCCAAAATGTCACTCCAGTGCATCAGTGAAAGTGGTGGCTGATGGTGGCCAGATGATAGTTGGAGTCTTACCACTCATTTTAATCAAAGTGGACCCAGTAGGTTCCAGAGATCAATTCCTCAATTTGGGAATCTATAACTCGGATAATCTTCTTGACAATTGGCAGAATCCCCACATTAGCACTCTGGCTTGAGAAATAAAGCTCAAATGGTAGGAAGAACCAAGTAGAAGCCACTGGACATTCCCCTCATTACAACAGTAGTAAATAAAAAATGGTATCAGATCCCTGGAGGAATTGTGAAGATGAGTGCCATTTTCAGACACTTGAATAAAGCCCAGTGGTGATACCTAGCATCTCCCCACTTACTCTCGTTTGTCCTATGGAAAAAGCAGACAAATCAGAATATAAGAGTAATTATCTACATTATTTTAAACCAATTTAGGTAATGGCCCCAATTGGAGCTGATGTTCCAGATGGAGTCTCTTTCATGGAACAAATCAACATAGCCCCTGGCAACTGGAAGTATGCAGTTTTTGACATGAAAATGCCTTTTTCTCCATATCAGTTTGCTAGGACAATCAGAAGTAGTATGCTTTTAACTGCTATGACCAACAGTAACCTTACAAATACTGCCTCAGGGCTGTGTCAACTCTCCTGCTTTCTGTCATAATATACTCAGCAGAGATCTTAACCGTCTTGACATTCCACACATCGTATCAGTCCACTGCAGTGATGACATTGTGCTCATTGTTTGAGGAGCAGGAAGTAGCAAGTACTTTAGATGTCTTAGTAAACACATGTGAACTCCCGGGTTGGAGGTAAACCCCACAAAAATTAAGGAGGTCACCACCTCAGTGAAACCTCTTGGAGTCAAATTGTCTAGAACATGTTGAGATCTCCTTTCTAAAGTGAAAGAAAACCTGTTGTCCCTTGAACTATCTCCGGCTAGGAAAAGCACAACTCTTGGTGGGCCTTTTTGCATTTTGAATTCAATATATACTGTATTTTAGTGTGCTAGCGTAACCCATCTACTGACAACCTGAAAAAGACAGGACCATTATGGATTTTCCTTTCAGAAATGAAGATTTAAATCATCCCCTAGCAGGTAAAGAATCTCAACCAGTTGAAGTCCTGATTGAGCATAAAGAAAACATGAAATGTGTAGTGGAGGCAGAGAGTTGTAAATATCAACTACAGTCTTATGACCAATTAGAAGGATTATAGAAACTATGTGTATTTTCTTCCTTTTCTTCTCCTTTCTCCTTCCCTTGTTTAGTGCCATATGCTGTACCCAGACTAAACTTCAAATGAACCCAATTTCATTTAATATTCCATCAGTTCTGTGAAACAGTTATCTTGGTTTTGTAAGATGAGTAAATTAAATCTGAAAGAGGTTAAACAAACTGAAATCAGGATCTCAAAGAGATATGTGTACTCCCACGTTCACTGCAACATTATTCACAATATCCAAGACATGGAAGCAAAATAAGTATCCAACAATGAATGATGGATAAAGAAAATGTGATATTTACATACAATGGAATATTATCCAGCTTTAAAAAAGAAAGAAAATCATGTTGTTTACATGGATGATTATGCTAACATAAATAAGCCAGATACAGAACAAATCCTATATGACATCACTTTTATGAGGAATCTAAAATAGTCAAACTCATAGAAGCAGAGAATAGAATGGTGGTTACTGATGTGGAGAAAAAGGAAAAAAAAATTAAATTTCCTTACAACTTACAGCCCATTAACAAGTATTTGATACAGGCCAAGTAACCTTTCTCCAGGAACTCAACTGCCTCAATGTTAATACTTTGCTAGAGGCAAAAGAAACCTTAGCTTGACATTAGCCAGACTTCCAGGATCCTGCAAAAATCCCTTTGGAAACTTCCTTTATCTCTACCCCCACCCAAGATATAGGTTAGCAATCATCCTCCAAGCATATGGAACACTGATATTCACCTGAAGGGTCTCATGATTAAAGTTTTACTAGATAGTAGTAAATGGACTTTTCCTAACAACTACTAGCCCCTCAGGGTCCTGGAAATCTTGCTTCCAAGTTCCTCAGAGACTCATGCTATCCCTAATGCCCTCCCAACTTCAAAGTATACAATCAGCCACTCTTCACAACCCCAGTACAGCTCTTTCTGCCCACAGGTCCTGTCCCTGTGCTTTAATAAAACCACCCTTTTTGCACTGAAGATGTTTCAAGAATTCTTTATTGACTGCTCATGAACCCCAATATTTCACATCAGTTACCAGAGGTTCAGGGGTGGGGAGAATTGAGGAGGTAATGGTCAAAGGGTACAAAGCTTCAGTTATGCAAGATGCATAAGTCTTAGAGATCTACTGTGTACCACAGGGTCTATAGTTAGCAATACTGTATTGTACACTTAAAAATTTGCTAAAAAGATGTATATTAAGTGTTCTCATCACAAAAAAGTTGGAAAAAGAAGAGGAAACTTTCGGAGTTTATGGCATTGATTGTGCTGTTTCACTGGTATATACTTATCTCCAAACTCATCAAGTTATTTAAATTTAAATAGCTTTTTGTATGTCAATCATATCTCAAAGTAGTTTTTTAATGAATAAAGAAAGTTAAATAGCTTGCTTATAGTCACACAGCTCAGAAGTAAAAACTAAAATATGAACCCAACTCTGACTCCAAAACTCATAACAAGACAATGAAATTAAGGAACTGGAAATGAAGAATGGTGTGGGGAGGTTCAGCTGATTTATTTATTTTATTTAAAATCAACTAATTAACATATAGTGTATTATTAGTTTCAGAGCTTGAGTTTAGTGATTCATCAGTTGCATATAACACCCAGTGCTCATTACATCAGATGCCCTCCTTAATGCCCATTACCCAATAACTCCATCCTCCCACCTACCTCCCCCGCTCCAGCAACCCTCAGTTTGTTTCCTGTAGTTAAGAGTCTCTTATGGTTTGTCTCCCTTTCTGATTTCATTGGTTCAGCTGATTTAAAGATGTCTATTTGGGAAGCTGTGGGCTTTCAGAGTGAGCTCCTCTGTGCCAGGTGTTAAAGTTACTGTCCCAGCTTCATGCCCTCCCTGCTGTCGTCAGCCCTGTGATGCTCTGCAGACCACTCTGTCGGGCTTTACCACTAGGGGGTGACAGAGGAAAGCTGCAAAGCTGAAGAGGAAGAAGGAACATGCTCCTTCCTTTTTGCTTCCTTCTGCTTAATTGGGACTTCCTGTTTGCTGACAATTCCCAGGATTATCTCCCAATAACACTTGTTCACTCCAGCAGCTGCAGATCCTTTCCAGAGAAGCACCTAAATCCAGTCTGCAGTTTTCTCAACACTTGTAGAACCTGCTTCACTGCACACCCCACTTAGAGTCACCAGCCTGCCAGTTTTCCTGAAACATCTGAGTCTTGGCTCTGCAGGACAACCCCCTCTCTAAATTTCTAAGTGTTAATTCCCTCCCTCCTCCGTTGAAAGAAACTATCATTCCCAGGGTTTTCTGCAGTTCTTATATTTGTAACATCTCAGTATCCCCTTTTAACCCTTTTAGTTACCTAAAAGAACTTATTTTAAAATCCTCCATATAAAATTCACTTGATTCAAATAATGGGCGTGGTTCTTGTTTCCTGAAGGGATCCTCACTGTTACACTCTTACTGCCTATTCAGATTATTTACTGAACCATTTGTTCAACTTCCCACTTACTTTGATTAACCCTAGGAACTGACTATGAAAAAAATGTCTCTGAGCTTTGGAGATGGCAGCCAGAGAATTACATTATAGGCCTGACAGAATCTGAGGCATTAGAAAGATTACTCAGCACCATTTAGCTCTGTAGTTAAGAAAGCTCTACCATTTCTATTAAAAACCTTCTATGCAAAGTGGGCTGTGCCATGGAGAAGTGACAGCAGATGGCCCTTTGTTAATTACTGACTTATCCCCAAAACCATAACTCTGACTTGAGAAACCTGCTTTCCATCATGGTTATTCTATTAAATGCTAACAGGCAAACTTAATTTTAAAAGCCCAAGAATACAAAGGGATTTTGAGGAAACTTCAAGGGAGAAAATGTTGAATCATCACATCAACTGAAACATGAAAACCATAGGGTGAGCCTGGGGATTTGAGAGTTAAGTAAAAGTGTTCTTGTGAGATTCAGAGAGACTAATCCAAAGCACCAAATATTTGTCATATTGGGGCTCTTCATTTCTTTCTTTTTTTTTTTTTTTAAGATTTTTTTTTAGTATTTATCTTAGGTGGAAGAGACAAACTAAATCTTTTCTCAAAAGGATGGGAGGAATCTTGGTCTGAATGGAACCAGAATAAAGTAAAGATAGTATTCATTTGTTCAAAAGATGAGACCTGTAGACCTGCAGAAAAGATCCTAGTAGGTTTATAACATTGTGGGATGGAGAAGTGAAGGAACTCTGGATTTTCAAAGCCACTGAGGTAGTGAGCCATGAGAAAGCTTGAGAAGAGTCAAGATGACAGAGGTTTATCTAGAGTAATAGCCAGGAAGATCTTGAAGCAGGAGGAATTCATGGTTCTCCCCTAGGGGGCATCATGAGGGAGGAAGGAGACAATATAATGAATCCTAAAGATAGAATTCAGGAAACTCTGAGGTTAGAATTTTGAAACTTCACCCCAACAGTTACTGTTTTATTGAAGAGAAGAGACAAAAATGAGAGAGAAGCACACAAAGGTTAAGAAGAGAAATTAGTGTGGACCAGGGGCTGAGACTGGAAGTAAGCCAAATATCTTGTTATATTGTATTTGAGTACAGGTTGTACACTTTGATCACTCTAAAGACGTTTTTAACTGTAGGAAGGGACAAAAAAAGGAATCAGAAGACCTAAGCTGAAAATCACAAATCTACCCAGTTTTATCTTGCCTATCAAATGGGGGTTCTAATATCTCAGTGTCCCTATATCAAATAAGTTTATCAATAGTAATATGCTTGGCATGTAAAAAAATTAATAATTTTTTCTCTTCTTCCTCTCCATTCAATTGTACATCTTTAGAAGCACAAAACCCTGTTGACTATTAGGAGGCTAACAACACCCAGATACACGAGAGTGAAGGATAAAGCTGAGAAAACTAGGATGAAGGCTGCCCACGGTGATGTTTTACTCCATTTGGGTGGTTGTTCCTTCTTTATCCAACTCATGTGCACACTTTTAATTGGTGGGAATTTTTTCCCACATATGATGTTCCTCTCCTTTCTGTTCTTTTCTTTCTTCACATACTTCTTCCCAACAGACCAAGAAGCCAAATTCCTACTGATGAATGCTGACCAACTATGATTATAAGCTATCCTAATACATCTTGGTTCTCCAGTTAAAATTTCAAACCAAATTTCAATGTGAGTTGCATCATTTACCATAAACCACAGATATTGATGAGAAATGCAGAATGGAGAAATCCATACTCAGGCTGACAGATTTGCTTCAGTACCCTCTAAGTAATAAATCTTACTGAGGGTTTGCTTGGACTACCTCCACAAAATGGCAACATGGCAGAAGGTACTAGAGAAGGAGACACTGCTTCCCAGTAGCCTCACAGGGTTCCAGCAAAGCAAGGCTAAGGGCCACTAGTCCTTCCTTTGTAGAGGTGGAGCCCCTACTGGTGGCAAAGTTATAGTGAAGACTGTGAACAGGCAGAAGACTTTTCAGACATTGAGAGACTGGAAAGCTAAACTCCTAGAGTTACCCCTAGATCACCCCATTGTTAAACAGAATTCACAGGTGTTTACCTGTGAATGATGGAAAAAGAACTCCAGCTTCCCTTCATTTACTTAACGATAACTACCCTTATTTAGAACCATTTATTGAGCACTATGTTCCAGACACCGTGTTAAACATTTTTAATGCATTATTTAATTTATTCCTCATACATTCTAGCAATGTGGTATTTTACAAATGGAGATTAATGAAATGATTTCCCTGCTTTAGAAAAACATGCCAGTGGCTCTCAATGGTCTACCTACTTAAATTCAAACTCCTCAGCCTGAGAGTCAAGACTCTCCGTCTAGCTTTTACCTCACATGACTACTGTCTAGACACAGTGCACTATTCACTGCCTCCTAATGACAACTTGTTCTTTTCCACATCTGTGCATTTATTGCAGCTGCTCACTACAATTGGAATGACTTTCCTACTTTGCTTCAAGTCCTGAGTGCCCAATGAACTCCAGTAGAAACTAAACCATCCCTGAGTCCCCTAAATCTCCTAGCACAGTGCAAGGCAAATAGCCGGTATCAACAAAGCCTGGCTGAAATAAAGTAAATTACATATTTTCTCTTCAAAAATATAATAATCAACAATGGAGAGACTGTGGATTAGTATACAGTGATTAAGAACACAGACTCTGGAGCCAGACGGCCAGGGTTCAAATCCCAACTCTACTATTTACCAGTTGCTGACCTTGATCAACTTATTTACTCTCTCTATGCCTCAGTTTCCCTCATCTATAAAACGAAGGATACCTTCAATACCAACCACATAGGGCTGTTGTAAGAATTAAATGACATAATACATGTAAAGCATAGAACTGCATCTGCTACACAGTAAATGCTATATAAGGGTTTGCTGTTATTATAAAATCAGCTGTATATTACAGTAAACTAACAACTCAAAATATATTTTAAAGTCATCATGTCAGCTAATATTTAAATACATAAACATTTAATCATCTTAATTTAAAAAAAATTTCAACTACTTACAGGAATTCTTTGGAAATCCAGTAGCTATTTCATTCAATCCAGTAATCAGATTTGTCCAATCAACGGACAAAAACATCCAATTTAAAATAAAATTATAACTATTGTTAGCAAATAATTCCAAGGATGTAAAACCCTAAGTTTACTATAGAATAACTGTGTTTAACTATCTCAATATTAGAGTTCACACAGTGAACAGCTGAAAATTTGATTTTCCCAGTGCCTGGCATATATTAGGGATTCAAATTTTATTGAACATCCATTTTCCCAACCAGGTTAATTTTACTTAACACATATATTTATACCTTAACTGTGTGTAATTTCCTGTTACTATCTGCACATTCTACAGCCCACAATAACACATGAGAATTAACCCCCAAGAAAAATAGGCAGCACTGCCAGCCAGCAGAAGCTGGGTGAAGCGTGCATGTGTAGTACTGTGAGACTGGCTCTGGCGTGTTGCATCGGGATCATACATGTCCACGTGAGACAAAGTGGAAGGCTTCACTCACTCCCTTTAAGTCGGTATCAGCGGTCTTCAAGTCACAAAACGTTACTTCCATTTAAAAGAAACCCAAACAACACGGCTAATAAGCTGGCAAGCATTATATCTGTCCTGGCTATAACCACACACTAGAAGATATCTGGAAAAGGCCCCCAAAGTCCACCACTTAACCCAAACCCAGAATCCTTTGCCTGCCTGCTCAGCAAAGAATAAAGTGGACATTATGCAATGAAAGGACTGATGTCCATAGCAGTCCTGATGCCAGCTATTTCTTTCTTCCAACTGATATTATAAAGGAGTTCCCCAGAAATTGAAAAGATCATGCAACTCAGAAAACAAAGACCGAATGTTTTTACTTACAGTCATTTTTATTAGGATGACAAACTGAAAAGGCTCCTATAGCCTGCTTTTGTGAAGGGATGAAGTGCTCCATCAGGCTTAAAGAAAACTGAATTGCCTCGAAGTGTGAAATCTCACCACACTGACATTCCTGCTGACTCGGGAGGTGCCATCATGGGAGGGTTTTCCCAACAGCACCCCAGAAATCCAGGATGTTGGTAAGGCTCACAGGCTCACAACAAACTGTGACTAACACACATAAAAGTGACCTTTCATCCCAGGCCAAGAACTTGGCAGTAAGCACATTCTGCATCTGGGTGTTGGAGCCTCCCGTGTCTTCAGCCCTGCTCCCTCTCATGGGCTTCAGGCTGCTCACCCTGCAGGTCCCACACTGACCTCATCATCCACCCCTTCCCACCAACCCAGATGGCAGCTCTGGGGCTCAGCTCCCCTCTTGCCTATGAGTAAATCTGAGACCTAAACATGGTCCTTGGTCTGTCTCTCCACACATCTTGATCAGCACAACCTACCATCTCTACTTTCAAAAATGTCTCCCCAACTCTTCCACCTCTTACCAGTTCATCCACCGCTGGCAACATGGCTCATCCTCTCACCTGGACCACAGATTGTTCTCTCTGTTTCCACTTTGGACCTGCAGGACCTCCCTTTCCCCAGAACATAACACATGTTTTCACCCCCTGCTGCAAAGCATCCAGTGCCTTTAGAATAAAACCTAAACTCTGCTGAACCTACAAAATCCTACACGGCCCAGCACCTGCCTACCTCCGTGAACCTCATCTACTTTCACACTGGTCTTCTGCTGCACGCACTCCAGCCACCTGGCAAGGGCTGTCGCTGACCGCCCTGACCAGCAGAGTGTACCGCATCACCTCCAACCACTCTGTTACTTCACCGTTTCATTTTCTTCTATCACTTGTCACTTGTCATGGTCACTACTTCATTTTTTAAAAAATATTTTATTTATTTATTTGAGAGAAAGATCACAAGCAGTGGGGAGGAGTAGAGAGAGAAGCAGACTCCTCGCTGAGCCGGGAGTCCGACGCGGGGCTCGATCCCAGGACCCTGAGATCATGACCCGAGCCAAAGGCAGACACTTAACTGACTGAGCCACCCAGGTGCCCCCATTCTTTCATTTTTTTATTGTCTGTCTTCCCCTGCTAGAATGAACACCTTAACAACAAGGACCTTATCTTACCTGTTAACTTCCATATCTGACTCACAGTGCTGGGTCTTCTGCTGAATGAATTAACTAATTTAAAAAAATGAATGAACACAATTTAGTTATACAAAATTTAATCCCAGAAAAATGCTGATTTTTATCAATAAGTGTGAGGAATTGCTATTAGACAAGGTGCCATTCACTAGCTGTATGACTTTAAATCATTATTTAATATCCTTACTCTCAGTTTTGTCTTCTGGGAAGTTGGTGTAGTAACAGTCCTGGTCTTATAGGGTTGTAATAAATAAGGAAGAAAATGTGCATAAAATACTACGCACTATGCCTGGCACATGGTATATATATTCAATAAATGCTACCTATTAGCTGAGGATAAGATGACCATATTGTAGTCATCTTAAAAACAAGAATATTAGTTTTGTTGTGGAAACTGATGTGCCACTAGTGGTCCCCAGGAAATTGAATAATGTGATGAGAAATCCCAGATATAGCCCCTCTTCTCTATGCTACCCTCTAAGACAGAAATCACACCGTCCTCAACATCCCCATAGAACACCCAAATACTTTCCCATCCACCGTCCCTGCCTTCAAATTATCTCCTTTCTACCGCTAGCATTTTGGTTAGGAAAACAGGTTCTAAAATCAGCTCCCTTTCTATGGTCTCAAGACCTTCAGTAACCTGATCCCACCCTTCCCACCAATCTTACACCAACTCATCTTGAGGATTGTCTTCACTCTAGTCAGAACCAAGAGGGAATATAGCATCGTGGTTTAAAGTGCAGAATCTGGAGCCAGACTGCTTGGCTTCAAATGCCAGCTCCATCACTTACTCCCTTACTAGTTACTTAGCCTGTTTATACCCCCAGGTTCCTCATCTGTAAAACGGCAGGGATGCAACTTTGCGTATATCATAAGCTTGTGGTGAGAACTGTACAACACACATAAAGCACTCGGCACAAGGCCTAATACTTAGTAAGTGATGCTGCTGCTGAGCCTCTACTCAAAAACTAGTCATCTTTCTAAAAACAAATCCAAACATGTCCCATATCCGTTCAAAACCTTTAATTAATGTCCACTGCCAAGAGGATGAAGTTCAAAATCCTGAGTGTAGCATTCTAGGTACAGAGCAAATTCTTCCTACTGTGGCACTAACCCACCTTTCCAACTCCATCTCCCACTGTTTTCCTCCACAGCCTCCCTAAGAAAGGGAGATCCAGAGTTCGTGCTTTGTGCTTACCCCAATCAACACTTCTGCCATCCCATGAACACACCGAGGCACATTGTTTCCTTGTTTCACTTGCTGAAATTCCCTTCCTATTCCATTCTACCTGCTAAGCTCCTAATCATGCTTCCCTACCCACACTATTGTTCCCTTTTCATGAAGTACTTCCTGAATCTTCCAGGTAAAGTCAGTGGTACCTACTTCCAAACTCCCACACCTCACCTAAAAATCCTGAATGTACAACCCTGTGTTGTCATTTGCCAGTTTACTTCTCTGTGTCTCTTCTCTACAACATCCTCAAGGGCAGGCTCCTATTTGCTCCTTTTTTTACGCAATGTCTGACTTGCAGCAGGTGTTCAGCCAGTGAGGGTTTGACTGAACTAAGATATCTATGGAAGTAACGTGGACAACAAGCAAAATTCTAGCAGAGGAATCCAAAACCACAAAATCATTCTAATAGTGGTAAGATGGCTAAAATGAAAGCAGTTTTAATGTTAAGCATCTTTTGGATCCATCATCTTGTTGATTTTGGCTTCTGACACCCTTATGATGTACAATTTTCTAATTTTTTAAAGCCTGAGCCATTTTATATGAAGATGAGTCAAGAAAACATTCTTTAAGACTTTCAAAGTAAAATATTTCTGAAGGTTTACTAGTTTAATATTTTTCCTACTCCAGGGGCGCCTGGGTGGCTCAGTTGTTAAGCGTCTGCCTTCGGCTCAGGTCATGATATCAGGGTCCTGGGATCGAGCCCAGCATCGGGCTCCCCGCTCTGTGGGAAGCCTGCTTCTCCCTCTCCCCTGCTTGTTCCCTCTCTCTCTGTGTCTCTCTCTGTCATATAAAAAAATAAAATCTTTATATATTTTTTTTTTTTCCTACTCCAAAGCATCTAAAACATCACAGCAAGTGTTATGCCTTTATTTATTTAAATAGTTCTATCATTAGGGCTTTAGTGGTTTAGATGTAACTTGGAAATCTCCCCAAGTGTGCTCCATAGAACACTAATTGATGAAGCTAACATATGGAAACTAACAAAATGATTCCATGGCCAAGTAAGTTTGGAGAAAAATACATGTTCTAGCTCTTTATTGGCAAGTCACAGAGTGCTTTAGCACTTTAAAGGCTCTGGAAGGCCCACCAATGAAGAACTCTATTTCCCAAATGTATTTACCAGAGAGCCCTTTAATGTTCCTTCGAACAGATGTTCATGGAACTCATTTTAGAATACACTGCACTGTTTTAGAATACATATGCCTGTTCTTTGGGTCACAAATAATCTTAATCCATGACATTGTTGGATGGAGTTTTACAGTTCCTGACTCCCATCTGCCTGTCCCTGACATGTTATTGTTCACCACATGCGTGGAGGGAACAGAAGGCGAATTATTTTTACAGCTCTCTAAGAAAGTCTTTACACAGAATCAGAATCTCCTTCTCTATAGATCCCATCTGTTCATCTTAATTCAGCTTCTTGGAGCCATGAAAAATAAATCTAAGACTTTTAGCACTTTTTCAGCCAGAAGACCTAAACTATCATATAGAATCTTTGGTTGCTGATAGACTAGCAATCAAAAAGCCTACTTACCTCATCATCTGAAAGTAGACAAAGAAATGTGGGGATGATTTGCAGATACCTAGCATACCAGGCCATCACTAATGATGTATAATGATTAGAGGATAATGATTCGTTGCCTTTGAAGACTGAAATGAAATGTCCTTAAAGTGACAAAGAGCCAACATGAAGAGTCCTAATTTGACAACAAAACAACCTAAACCCCTTTTATGAGACAAAGAGTGTGTCTCAGGTAATAAACACTTAAGTAATTGGATGGTTTTAATGGAGATAGCTATAAACTGAAACACAGGGGAAAAAAATCTTGGTAATAGGCTGACGCCCAGGGAGGTGAGTATATAAGAGCCAAGGCAGAAGAGAGAAGCATTGAGACACCAATAGACTTCTCTTCTCAACCCAAAAAAAAAAATCTAACTCCTGACACCATGGCTTGCTGTGTTCCCTGCTGCTGCAGTGTTCCCACCGGCCCCGCCACCACCATCTGCTCCTCTGACAAATGCTGCCGGTGCGGAGTC
Source organism: Mirounga leonina (assembly GCF_011800145.1). NCBI lineage: Eukaryota > Metazoa > Chordata > Mammalia > Carnivora > Phocidae > Mirounga > Mirounga leonina. The sequence goes on along the minus strand of NW_023270503.1, from coordinate 26,391,763 downwards.
TGCCTGCCCAGCACCTGCCCCCATGACATCAGCCTCCTCCAGCCCACCTGCTGCGACACCTGCCCCCCACCCTGCTGTGAGCCTGACACCTATGTGCCAACATGCTGGCTGCTCAATTCTTACTACCCAACTCCTGGAATGAGTGGGATCAACCTGACCACCTACGTTCAGCCTGGCTGTCAGAGTCCCTGTGAACCCTGCTAAGCAACCCGTCTCTGCACAGGTTCGGAAATGTGGGCTCATCATCAGGACTTCAACACCTGCTATTACCTACATCAGGCTAAATCAATCCCAAGTCCCTGGGCCATGTTTTCATGAATTCGCCCAACTTCTTCTCTCCTCCTTTGAGTGGAGTTGGAGACCTTCTTTCTTTTAGGCCATTTCATTGTTTGAGAAATAACCATTTTGACTATTCCTTAATAAACTCTATTCTGGCTTAGCAAATGTGGCTTTGTGATGATTTATTATCATATTTCCTCTCAGGGAAAGTGGAATGCCTACCTAAACCTGAATAGCAGGTCATCTTATCCAAGATTTATCCCAGCAGAAGGAGAGCATTGTGTGGTGGAATCATTGAAAAATTAGATACTGGGGTGCCTGGGTGGCTCAGTTGGTTGAGCAATTGCCTTCAGCTCAGGTCATGATCCCAGAGTCCCGGAATTGAGTCCCGCATCGGGCTCCTAACTCGGCGGGGAGTCTGCTTCTCCCTCTACCCTTTCCCCTCTCATGCTCTCTCTCACTCTCTCTCTCTCAAATAAATAAAATCTTCAATAAAAAAAAAAGGAAAATTAGATACTGGCTCTTTGTGATGGGTTGAAAAGTGAAAAATTCACTAGGTCATTTTGTAGGATCTTTTTACTTAATAGGTATTTTTTGAAGACAACCACTATGCCAAGCCCTATGCTGGAACCTGGAGATTGGTATGTTTTTTAAATGTTTTACTTATTTTAATTTAAATTGTCCCTGAAATTGACTTTTCTTTCTTCCTTAACTGACTAAACAAACTGATCGCTTTGCTGTCATGTAGAAATAATTTTGATTCCCTTAGTTATAGTCATTAGTGAAATTCCAAGTTCAAAATGCAATGTAATTTGGGGAAGAACAAACACCCATTTCTTGATATATTCCGTCTTCTAGAAAAATCAATTCTGAATATTAGCATTCATTGGGTATTCCTTGCTCCCTCAAATGAGGCTTGGTTTACATGAGTCAGAATTATCTTTGAAAGTTTACTAATCCAAGTGACATATAATATCATGGCATTAAAATGAACTGAAAATATTAGGCTATAGAGCAGTAGTCTCCATCCACAAGAAATAGGCACACAATTCTGGAAGCAAAACCACACAGTTCCTCTTAGAACAAAACTTTTATGATGACCATTAATTCATCTCCTTAGTTGTCCTGGAAAATTCCAAGTGTGTAAGGTTTTTACAGAAAGTACCCAACGTGCAATCTCATATATTTTCTTGGACTTGCCTTGGAACTTTGGGCCATTCACTTCCCTTCCAGCATCAGTTTCCTTGTTATCACAGCAGAAATGATACTCTTATCCCTGCTCATGTCTCAGGATTACTGTGAGAATCAAACAACCCAACAGAGCCCCGCTCTGGATGGTGAGAGATGCTCACTCGCCATTACTGCCACACTACTGTTCTTACCTTTCTCACCAAAAGGCATCCCCTTATTTCTTGAAAAACATTATTTTTCCCATGTACCTTTGTAAAACTGTAATTCATTGCTTCCTTCATGTTTGTTCATAAATACATTTATAAGCATTAGTGAGAATTTTAGGATTTATATACCCAAGTTACCTCTTTTTTAGTCAAAAGCAAAGAAGTTTGACATTTTCATCCATGCTTGTAAGGGATAAATATTTAGACTTTATTTTTAATATTGAAAATAAGTCTGAGTGTCCAAGTATTACCACTGTGGATCTTTAGTCATTCAAAGATCCTTGGCGCTAGTTAAAATGCCCCAGATGGAACCCAGAAAATGTGTGGCTCTCCACTTGAGCTGCTTCCGTGGCCCTGAGCCAGTCACTTGAGCTCTGTGGGTCTCAGGTCTTAAATCAGTTAAACAGGCTGGTAGGGGCGCCTGGGTGGCTCAGTCGTTAAGCGTCTGCCTTCGGCTCAGGTCATGGTCCCAGGGTCCTGGGATCGAGCCCCGCATTGGGCTTCCTGCTCCATGGGAAGCCTGCTTCTCCCTCTCCCACTCCCGCTGCTTGTGTTCCCTCTCTCGCTGTATCTCTCTCTGTCAAATAAATAAAATCTTAAAAAAAAAAAAAAAAAAAAAAACAGGCTGGTAGACCAGAAGCTTTCCAGAGACACTTTCAGCTTTAAAAGTCTATGGTTCATATCCCTGATGAACATGGATGCAAAAATTCTCACCAAAATACTAGCCAATAGGATCCAACAGTACATTAAAAGGATTATTCACCACGACCAAGTGGGATTTATCCCTGGGCTGCAAGGCTGGTTCAACATCCACAAATCAATCAATGTGATATAATACATTAACAAAAGAAAGACCAAGAATCATATGATCCTCTCAATAGATGCAGAAAAAGCATTTGACAAAGTACAGCATCCTTTCTTGATCAAAACTCTTCAGAGTATAGGCATAGAGGGTACATACCTCAATATCATAAAAGCCATCTATGAAAAACCCACAGTGAATATCATTCTCAATGGGGAAAAACTGAGAGCTTTCCCCCTAAGGTCAGGAACGCGGCAGGGATGTCCACTATCACCACTGCTATTCAACAAACTATTAGAAGTCCTAGCCACAGCAATCAGACAACAAAAAGAAATCAAAGGCATCCAAATTGGCAAAGAAGAAGTCAAACTCTCACTCTTTGCAGATGATATGATACTTTCTGTGGAAAACCCAAAAGACTCCACCCCAAAACGGCTAGAACTCATACAGGAATTCAGTAAAGTGGCAGGATATAAAATCAATGCACAGAAATCAGTGGCATTCCTATACACCAACAACAAGACAGAAGAAAGAGAAATTAGGAGTCGATCCCATTTACAATTGCACCCAAAACCATAAGATACCTAGGAATAAATCTAACCAAAGAGACAAAGGATCTGTACTCAGAAAACTATAAAATATTCATGAAAGAAATTGAGGAAGACACAAAGAAATGGAAAAATGTTCCATGCTCATGGATTGGAAGAACAAATATTGTGAAGATGTCAATGCTACCTAGAGCAATCTACACATTCAATGCAATCCCCATCAAAATACCATCCACTTTTTTCAAAGAAATGGAACAAATAATCCTAAAATTTGTATGGAACCAGAAAAGAACCCGCATAGCCAGAGGAATGTTGAAAAAGAAAAGCAAAGCTGGCAGCATCACAATTCCGGACTTCCAGCTCTATTACAAAGCTGTCATCATCAAGACAGTATGGTACTGGCACAAAAACAGGCACATAGATCAATGGAACAGAATAGAGAGCCCAGAAATGGACCCTCAACTTTATGGTCAACTAACCTTTGACAAAGCAGGAAAGAATGTCCAATGGAAAAAAGACAGTCTCTTCAATAAATGGTGTTGGCAAAATTGGATAGCCACATGCAGAAGAATGAAACTGGACCATTTCCTTACACCACACACAAAAATAGACTCCAAATGGTTGAAAGACCTCAATGTGAGACAGGAGTCCATCCAAATCCTAAAGGAGAACACAGGCAGCAACCTCTTCGACCTCAGCCGCAGCAACTTCTTCCTAGAAACATCGCCAAAGGCAAGGGAAGCAAGGGCAAAAATGAACTCTTGGGACTTCATCAAGATAAAAAGCTTTTGCACAGCAAAAGAAACAGTCAACAAAACCAAAAGACAACCGACAGAATGGGAGAAGATATTTGCAAATGACATATCAGATAAAGGGCTAGTATCCAAAATCTATAAAGAACTCATCAAACTCAACACCCAAAGAACAAAGAATCCAATCAAGAAATGGGCAGAAGACATGAACAGACATTTCTCCAAAGAAGACATCCAAATGGCCAAGAGACACATGAAAAAGTGCTCAATATCGCTCAGCATCAGGGAAATCCAAAACAAAATCTCAATGAGATACCACCTCACACCAGTCAGAATGGCTAAAATTAACAAGTCAGGAAACGACAGATGTTGGCAGGGATGCGGAGAAAGGGGAACCCTCCTACACTGTTGGTGGGAATGCAAGCTGGTGCAGCCACTCTGGAAAACAGTATGGAGGTTCCTCAAAAAGTTGAAAACAGAGCTACCATATGATCCAGCAATTGCACTACTGGGTATTTACCCGAAAGATACAAAAGTAGGGATCCGAAAGGGTACATGCACCCCAATGTTTATAGCAGCAATGTCCACAATAGCCAAACTGGAAAGAGCCAAGATGTCCATCGACAGATGAATGGATAAAGATGTGGTATATATATACAATGGAATATTATGCAGCCATCAAAAGGAATGAGATCTTGCCATTTGCAACGACGTGGATGGAACTGGAGGGTATTATGTTGAGCGAAATAAGTCAAACAGAGAAAGACGTGTATCATATGACCTCACTGATATGAGGAATTCTTAATCGCAGGAAACAAACTGAGGGTTGCTGGAGTGGGGGGTGGGGTGGGAGGGATGGGGTGACTAGGTGATAGACACTGGGGAGGGTATGTACTCTGGTAAGCACTGTGAATTGTGCAAGACTGTTAAATCTCAGATCTGTACCTCTGAAACAAATAATGCAACATTAAGGAAAAAAAAAAAAGAAGAAGAAGAAGAAGGTAGCAGGAGGGGAAGAATGAAGTGGGGGAAATCGGAGGGTAGACGAACCATGAGAGACGATGGACTCTGAAAAACAAACTGAGGGTTCTAGAGGGGAGGGGGGTGGGAGGATGGGTTAGCCTGGTGATGGGTATTGAGGAGGGCACATTCTGCATGGAGCACTGGGTGTTATGCACAAACAATGAATCATGGAACACTACATCTAAAACTAATGATGTAATGTATGGGGATTAACATAAGAATTAAAAAAAAAAGAAGTCTATGGTTCTAGATTGTCCAGAAGCATTTCAAGTAACAAGTACTCCATGCCACTAACCAACCCCATCCCACTTTATCACTTTTGCTACTTTCATTCATAATAGCTAACGTTTGGTGAATATCTACTGGGCATTCTAATTTGTGCTTCATGGGCATTATTTTATTTTATTTTTTAAATTTTATTATGTTATATTAATCACCATACATTACATCATTAGTTTTTGATGCAGTGTTCCATGATTCATTGTTTGCATATAACACCCACTGCTCCATGCAATACGTGCCCTCTTTAATACCCATCACCAGGCTAACCCATCTCCAGACCCCCCTCCCCTCTAGAACCCTCAGTTTGTTTCTCAGTCCATAGTCTCTCATGGTTCGTCTCCCCCTCCGATTCCCCCCCTTCATTTTTCCCTTCCTACTATCTTTTTTTTTTTTTTAACATCTAATGTATTATTTGTTTCAGAGGTAGATGTTTCATTTATTTCTAACAAAAAAACACAGACAGGTAACTACCATCATTCTCTACACCTTATAGGAGAGAAAACAGAGACTCCCAAAGTTACACAAATAGTAAGTGACAGAGAGGGGATTAAACCTAAAACTGCCTGAATCCATAAGCCACTTCTCTTTCCACTACACCAAAGCACACACCTCCTTTGCAGACAGCAGTATGTCCAAGACAAACAGGATTACATATGGCTCTCTTTATCCAGGAGAAAGTATATGCCACTTAACAATACACTTTCCACTATCCCTCTAAATTGTATATTTGGTTGTATATAATAACTCACTTTCTCTGAGGTGATTACAGTTTAAGACAAAATGAGTATATACCGAGAGTCTAGGAAAAACTGTTTATGTTTCTAAGGTGAAAACAAATTATCTTTTTTTAAAGTCAGACTTTAAATACTGATTAGCAACCTCAGCACAAGAAAAACACTGACTGGGTCATTAACCCTGCAATGAAATATAGAATGTTTGGCAACTCAAACACATTTTTGATTTTCTAATGAGTTTCAATAACCCAGTTCAAGGCAAAAACAAACTACCTGTAAAGTTAATAAGTGTTTATCCTTGATAATGGAACAGAAAACCAAGTCATATCATTTTTCCTTCAAATTTCTCCTGGCCTCCAGGCCTTTCTTTCCATCTTCACTGACTCTAGCTTAATTTAGACACTGATCACCAGACCTCCGATCACAGCCTCCTAGTTAACCTTGGTTGAGTAAGACCATGCCTCTCCCTTCATCCAAACTACACCTCTGTCAGACCAAGGCTTCTATCCCTACTATAAATATTGGCTAAATTGAATTGCTCAAAACTCTAGGAGGGACGCCTGAGTGGCTCAGTGGGTTAAGCATCTGCCTTCGGCTCAGGTCATGATCCCAGCGTCCTGGGATCGAGTCCCGCATCGGGCTCCCTGCTAGGCTGGGAGCCTGCTTCTCCCTCTGCCTCTGCCTCTCTCTCTCTCTCTGACTCTCATGAATAAATAAATAAAAACATTTAATAAAAAAAACAAACTCTAGGATAACTCAAGATTTATTTATTTATTATTTTTACTGAATCAAGGCTAAATTCTTCAGTGTGGCTGTCAAGACCCCCAATAATCTGGTATAGTCATTTCTACCAAATCTTACCTGCTACTAATCTTGGGGCAAAGTGCAGCCTACACTCTTATCAGAGCAATGTCCCCTATATGACAGTCAAGAGAGTAGTCTCCTCAACCAGACTGTCCTTGCTTTAAATCATAGCTCTATCACTTACTAGCTATGTGTCCTTGGTCATGTCATTTAGCTTCTCCCTGCCTCAGGTTCCTCAACTGTCAAATAAGATTAAAAGTAGTTTGTACCTTACCTAACGAGTACACCGCAGAACTGTTCAGGTCATGAAAAACTAGGAAAGACTGAGAAAAAATTGTCACTGACCAGAGGAGACTAAGGAGACATGATGACTAAATGTATTGTGGGATCTCAGATTGGATTCTGGAATAGAAAAAGGACAGTAATGGAAAAACTAGTGATATGTGAATAGCATCTGAAGTTTAATTAACAGCAATGTACCAATGTTGGCTTTTTAGTTTTGACAAATGCACAATGGTATTGTAAGACCTTATCATTAAGGGAAATCGAGTGACGGGGAGTAGTTTGTAGTTTGTAGTTGAGAAAACTAAAGCCCAAATAACTTCATCTAGGGTACACAACATGTAACTTATAATCTGGATTCAAACCTAGCTCCAGAACTCCTCCCATTACTCTGTCCTGTACTTAATTACACATTGTTTGAATCATACGCAAAGGGATTTCTAGCCTTTTCCATCAGACCTTGTACTCTTGGAGGGCAGGCACCATGCCTCCTATTTTTCTCTCTCTCCCACAATTTTCAGAATATATTAGAGATTGAATAAATATTTGACTTATAATGAGTGGATTTGCTTACCAGCGTCCTTTACTGTAGTTATGTACTAGCTTTGGACATGATATGTTAATATTATCACTGAATTAAAGTGGAAGGAATTTTTTAAATGTTTGATAGGAAGTGACTACCAGCTTTGACAGTTTTGAAAAATGAAATAGGCAGGTCAGCAGTTGGTTTTTCTGAAAAGAAAGAACTTTTCATGTTGCAAGCTCATTTTTCAGACCATATATAGTCTTACGGAACTATGTTTTAATATGTTCAGACTCCTGGTTAAAAAAAAAACCCAATGTCCTTTGAGAGTTTATTTAAATATTTATACATAATTGCGTACACAGATAATGTAGTGGATTGATACAGAAAATCATCTAGCAGGCTCTGAACTTCCCAATCAAGATGATGTGGGGTTTTTTTATTTCTGATATTCACTTATTCCCTCAAATCCATGAAAAGACAGCAAGGTGAATCTGGCAGGAAAAAAGTCCCAGAGGTTTCGACTTCCCAATTATATGAGGGCACACATTTTGAGAAGGATCATTTCTTACTTCACTTTAAAACTAAATAAACACCACTGTGCCCCAAACCACGTGCTGTCTTGTGTTTAATGCTGTAAATACCAAACTCTTGACACATGTGTGCATATCATAAACCTATAAATATGTCCAGCAGAATGACACTGTCTGATGACATCAACATAAATCTCATAGGCAAAAGGAGGCCTCACAAGGATATGTACATACTTGAAGAAAATTGCCTGAATAGTCAAATATATTAAGCCCTAAGCTTAACATCATTTTAAATTCCAAGGTCAGGGCCTACTTTTAATTTTAATGTTTCCCCTGCCTCTTAAGTAACTATCTCACATATCTCCTTTTAAAAGATTCTGAGAAACGGGCAATTAAACATCCACGTACAGAAGAAACCCCGAAGACTGGGCTGAGCCATATTTTTTTCATTGACTCATTTAGGTGAAGCTTTGAATGTAAAACCGTTTTTGACAGGTGTAAAAGCACAAATGAAATGAATTGTTCTGGGGCGCCTGGGTGGCTCAGTTGGTTAAGCGACTGCCTTCGGCTCAGGTCATGATCCTGGAGTCCCAGGATCGAGTCCCGCATCGGGCTCCCTGCTCGGCAGGGAGTCTGCTTCTCCCTCTGACCCTCCTCCCTCTCATGCTCTCTGTCTCTCATTCTCTCTGTCTCAAATAAATAAATAAAATCTTAAAAAAAAAATGAAATGAATTGTTCTGCTTAAAGTATTATTATTATTATAAGGAGCTATTCTAAAATAAATACATACCTTTTTCATTCTAATCTGTAATTTAATCCAATTCAATACACATTTATCAAATGCCTACTATGACCTAGGTACTTGACAGAGACAAAGAAGATGAAGACATAATTCCCACTTTCAGAGAGTTTGCATTGGAGTGAGGAAGACAGATATAAATGATGAGCCATAACATATAATAGACTGAAACGAGGTCTAAATGAAAAGATTGGCGGCATACTTTGTGAAAGCAAAGAATGAAAACATCTAGAAGAACCACCTAAAGGTTGCTGTGAAGGAAATATTTGAGCTGATGCTTGAGGAATGAGCAGGATTTGAGAAGTAGAGAAGCAGGGAAGGACACTGCAAGAAACGGTATGATCACACAGAGATGCAAAGTACCTAGAAGGCACTAATCTTTTTATTTGATAAGCTTTGTGATACCTATCAATATTTAAGCAAAAATCAAGCCAACTTCACTAACAAGTTTTTCTTCTCATAAAATGCATGAGGCTTATTTACCAATGACATTTAGTATCTTCCATTAAATTTTCCATTTGTTTCAGCCAGGTTGCTTCTCTTTTAAACAGGCCAAGTTGGTTTTCAGTAATGTCCCCTCAGAAACACCCCACCAAAGAATCCATACTTCATGTTTCCTCAACAACAACTTGCCATCCAACAAATTATGTAATTTAGATTCTACTACCTGGATAGTTTTGTGCTGATCAAGGGGAAGTATGTGAAGATGCTGGAATCAGGATATTACACCCTGCAGATTATTCAGTCCCACTTTCTCATCTGCCAACCTAAGACTCCGGCAAATCAAGGCCAAGTGAGGTTCCTCAAAGGAATTTACAACCTAATTGAAGATCCAAGCTATGAAAACAAATAAACATGCACAGTAGGAAGTAAGTCCGTGAAAAAAGGATTTCTATAGTTCTAAATCACATTGGATCAGATCCACTTCCTGAACCCACTGTTGTTTTGTGAATCTTATGACTTACGCTTTTAGACCTTGTTTCAACTTATTTTAGATTTAGTACAGCATTCATTTGAAAATGAATAAAGATGAGGTGATTTTCTTTTAATGGTACATTTAACAAAAGTCAGCAACTGGGTGGATCTTTCTTCCCAGTGAATTTACATTTTGACTCCCTAGAAGATTGGCATAACTTTGAGTAAAGACTGTTTAAAAAAAAAAGAACAGAGTAATACAACCTTCGGAAACTTGGAATAGAGTAAAAATAATGAAAAGGAGTTTCATCTATTCCATTCTGACTATCACCCCACTTGCTCAATAGAACCTGAATTATAGCCTCAATAAATAAAGTAAATATGTCTGAGATGCATATAGCCATATGCAACACTCATCTATAAGTAGTTATGTCCTTGTTGACTTTATTGAGAGAATGGTCCAATTAACCATTTAAGTTATATATACTGAAATTAGTAATTAAAAATTGTATGTTATGCATATTATTTTAAATTAAGGGGGAGAAAAACAAGGAAATGAATATAGCCTCTGAAACTATAGCTAAATTGTCTCTCACACTGATTATCCATAATTCATATAAGGTTTGGCATTCCAGGACCCTGCGAAGATAAAATGTAATCACCTTATGACAAAAATGACATGATGAGTCAAAAACATGATTTATCTTAATAAGGGCAGGACTCTTAATGGACAAGTAAATACCAAACTGATTAGAGAATCTTAGTGAAGAAGGGTGGGATAAACAAAAATGAGAGGATGCCTTCTGGTTGAACCAACACCCACTGGGGAGGGTATATAAGAGCCTCAAAGCAAGAGGAGACATTTGTACCTCAGAAACCTCATCTTTCCAAGAAACCAAGAGCAAACCAGATTCCCAACATCATGGCTTGCTGTGTTCCCTGCTGCTGCAGCGTCCCCACCGGCCCCGCCACCACCATCTGTGCCTCTGACAAATGCTGCCGGTGCGGAGTCTGCCTGCCCAGCACCTGCCCACACACGACTTGGCTACTGGAGCCAACCTGCTGTGACAACTGCCCCCCACCCTGCCACATTCCTCAGCCCTGTGTGCCCACCTGCTTCCTGCTCAACTCCTCCTACCCCACCCCAGGCCTGGAGACCATCAACCTCACAACCTTCACTCAGCCCTCCTGTGAGCCCTGCATCCCAAGCTCCTGCTGAATGATGGCTGCTTTGCTCTGTGCCTGACAGTGAAGGACCCAGAAGCATCTATTCAGTATTCACTTGCCTCAGCAGTTTATCAGATGTTGAGGCAGACCAGATGGCCCAGATATGGAAAACCTACCCTCCGTTTTAATGGAGAGAAAAAAAAAATCAAGAAATTTGTTATGGTTATTTGGCTGAGTAACCATTTGGTTCATTTGGGCAGGTGAACATCATCTATTACCAAAATACTGTTGGAATCCCTAAGAGCTCAGACTATATTTTATGGTCACATTGCTTCTTGGATCCCATTTCTTATATTGGATATTTTCATAGAGAAAAAAATTCTTGATGGGTTTTCCAATAAACTTTATCTCTCTGGCAAGATATGTTATTTGTGTATGTTAGAGTTTCAGGTATATTTCTTTAATTTAAAAAAAGGTAAAGATAAGATGATTATTTTATTAAAAAAAAAAAAGAATCTATTAGAAGAATGCTTGGAACTAGCTAGGCTCCTAGGCTTGCTAACTTCAAATTGGTTATCTTTTATGTTCTCTCCTTTTCCTCAGCCAAATACAATTTGGAGGTGAGCCAATATTTATTTACCTACACTTTGCTGGGTAAATCACATTATTAACTCACATAATCCTTAAAACTTCACTCATAGATGAGAAAAATTAAGCTTTAAGAATTACTCAACATTCTCAAAGTTACTTAGTAAGAAACCCAGAATTCAGCTCCTCATATGTCTGATTTTAAAGCCCAATTCTTTCTACCATATGACAGAGCCTCCAATACTAAGAGCCAGAAGCTGAGTGAACAGTTATGACATCAACTTCAAACGTGCAAGAGAAAAAAATGTAAGAATCTTTAACAAAATCATCACATCCAATTGTAATAGAAAAGGATCTACTGGCTCACAGATTAAAAGTGGCAGGTATTCAGTTCTAAGATCTGGGTCATTTAGTGGGTCTACCAATTTCAACTTCCTTTTCCCTTAAAGAGAACTCAAGTGGTCAACTCTAGAAACAGGGCACTAGGAATATATCTCTACTTGCCACCGTCCTTAGCACAGGAATTCAACTCCAAAAAAAAGAAAAAGAAAAAAGAAATTCAACTCCAGTGATTAACAGAATGCCAAAACTCTTCAGGTGATAAGCTGTGAACTAGAGCTAAAGTCTTGATTAAACATGATGTAATGGGGCACCTGTGCAGTTCAATCAGTTAAGCATCTGCCTTCAGCTTGGGGTTCCTGGGATGAAGCCTGGCATCAGGCTTCTTGCTCAGCAGGGAGCCTGCTTCTCCCTCTCCCTCTGCACCCCCCCCGCCCCGCTTATGCTCTCTGTGTCAAATAAATAAATAGAATCTTTAAAAAAATTATTTAATCTATGACTTAATTTTACTTGTTTTTACCAACCTACTTAATTTTATCTTGAGATTATCCTTTACCCAGCCTTAAAGAGAGAATACATATATAATATATATCATGAAGTATACATGTATAATACATGTATAATGTATATATGTCATTCATATACAAAGGCACAAGTCAGAATTTGAAAAGCATTGAGCTAAAACCAAAAGAATATAGGCAAAAAAGAAAAAGTCAGGGCAAGGAAGGGAAGAAGTAAATGCCTTTAAATAAACATTTTTCTCAATGTCCATAGAGTGCCTGCCAGTCTCCCCAGAGAGGGATTTCTCAAACGATCTCACAGGCTTATTAGTGGTTTGAATGAACAGAACTTAGCAGCCATGGGATACATGCGAAACAACCTGCAATACTGCCAACAAGGGATTTAGTCCATTCACTCATCTGGCCAGTATTTGATGAGGGCTCCCCCTGTGCCAGGCACCGTATCTGTGCTAAGATTATAAAGATAAAAGAAATATTATTACCTAGAGTGCTCTCAAGTTTCTCTCAGATCTGGTGAGGGAGACAGACAAGATATATATTTTTTAAATTTAGTTATTTATTTGAGAGAGAGTGGGGGGGAGGGGCAGAGGGAGAGAAACTTCAAGCAGACTCCCTGCTGAGTGCAGAGCCCAACAATATCGGCTCAATCTCATGACCCAGGAGATCACGACCTGAGCCAAAACCAGGAGTCAGATGCTCAACCAACTGAGCCAGACAAGTTATTATAATCACAATACATGTGGTCTACATACAGCTATGAATATATTTATAATGCCATGTGGTTCCTGCTATGACAGATGTGAGCAGCATGGCATGCAGGCATACAGAGGAACTAAAATCCATATTTGGTGATTCAGGGTCAGGGTGAGGTATAGTTATGAAAAGCCTCCATGCTATCCAGGCTAAGCGTTAAAAGATGACAAGGCAGGAGAGGTGGAGAGAAGCTGTTCCAGACACAACAGCAACTTATTAACTCATGGATTGAGCGCATTGAAGATAGGGAGAAGAGGTGAGGGGAGGAGGAGAGAAGAAATGCAAAGACCCTGACACTGGGGCTCCCTAAGCAAAGGGTTTTAAGACTGAAACCTCCTAGGGGCACCTGGGTGGCTCAGTCGGTTAAGCGACTGCCTTCGGCTCAGGTCATGATCCTGGGGTCCTGGGATCGAGCCCCACGTCGGGCTCCCTGCTCCACGGGAAGCCTGCTTCTTCCTCTCCCACTCCCCCTGCTTGTGTTCCCTCTCTCGCTGTGTCTCTCTCTGTCAAATAAATAAAATCTTAAAAAAAAAAAAAAAAAAGACTGAAACCTCCAAACCAAGAGAGATTTGAAGAAAATAACAACCCTAGTTTGTCTCTTTTTTATTATCAACATTTAATTTATGTCTTCACTGTGACAGATATCCCTGTAGGGCCAAGGGCAGGCCACCCCAGTATGTGCCACTTTGGCACACTAATTTTTTTATCATACTGATTATTTTAAATAAAAATCACTTAAGAGACAGCCTATGCAAGGACATTCAGATCCTCTACTGCCCCTATGAGAGCAGGAAATAAATCTCCAATGTGAAAGGTACCCTCCCTGTATTAGGCGGTAAAGACACATCCTCATTATCACCAGAGATAGGGAATGTAGAGCTGAGAAGGATGTATACACAAACCTTGCTACCTTTTACTAATTTACTACCACAGCCCAAATTGCATTTACAATCCCTTACTATTTGAAGCTCCCAAAGTTAAGTCTTCTTTGACCTGTCAATTCCTCACATATTCTCTCTGCCTCAGAAGTATAAAAACGGCCTGCCTCATTTCTTTAGGTCTCAATTTCATTATTGGCCTTCCATGTGCACATAATAAAACTTTGGTGTTTTCTCCTGTTAATCTATCTCATGTAAATTTAGTTCTTAGGCCAGCTGGAAGACCTTCAAGGGGAGAGGAAGAACTTTTCCTTCTCCACACCCCCATTGACTACAGATGATATAATTAAAACTGGGCAAGTTCTTGTGTGTGTGCATGCATGTGTGTATATTTTCAGCAATTTGAAAATTTCCATCTAATCAGAATCACCATGTTTTTCCTGCATTTGCTTAAAGGAAAAAGGTACCTTTGTTTCTAAAAATAAAATGTTTAGTATCTCTGACACATATGCTAAACTTGCATGTTAGACCACAAAAGAGGTAGCTCAATCTCAATAGGTCCTATATTTAGTTTATAACAAGTCAGTCACCAGGCCATCTAAGGCAAATTAGCTCACCTCTCTAGGATTCACTGTCCTAATTTACAAACAAAGGAGAGTTATTGCCAGGTCTCTTAGACCATGGCACAGAAAAATTTTTAATAAAGTACCACAAGTCTTTTTAATAAGAGATGAGTTTACTATGATAAACTTATTACTTTACAACTGTTTCTAATATATCTTTAAATATTATTTATAATTATGGAAATATAACATTCTACACAGAACAGTAACAATTTCTTTATCCTTATAAGCTTGACACAAAGTAACACTGCACTGTAAATAAGAGAGCGATCTCTTTCTGCCATGAAATCATGTGAGAATCTGCAAACCCCTTTGTACTGTTTTTCTTAAAATGTCAAAATAATTTCCCTCTGCTTATAATTTTTATGCTTTTATAACCCTTCCTATCATAATGTATAACAGCAACTTATAATAATATGTGCATGATAAACCTTCCATCAGACTCCAAGTTCCACGAAAGCAAGAACAAGGTCTATTTTGTTCACTGCTGTATATCCAAAATTTATCACAGTGCTTGGCACATGCCAACTGCTCAATAAATGTCTATTAAATTATTTTTAAAATACTGAAAATGTTGATCAGTCCTAAATAAAAGAGTGAGCAATTTGGCAGGTATTCACTCAAAGATAAATCTGTTTGAAGTCCAGGGACACCAGCAGAGATTACAAATCCTTTCTTCCAAGCAGAGTCATAAAGAACTTTTTTAAAATTTGAAGTTTATCAATTTCTGTGTCAGGTGTTTTCTCTAATTGTAGGTATGAACCTTCAGATAAATGCTTGCTGTTTCCTATAAGGTTGCTCTTCTACTTATCTGCAGCTGTATTTTTTCTTCTTTAGACTGTTTATTTTACCTTTTCCTTACTTTGAATTTGATCTGCAACTTACTTGGATAATGATTATCTTTGCATAGCACTTTATGATTGTCTATGGACAATAATCTTCCAAGTAGAAGAAGGCAGATATTACGATCCTTATTTGCAGAGGAGAAAGATGAAGCTCTAAAATGTGAATGACTTGCCATAACAAGGAAGGCAATGAGCAGGACTGGGACAAGTAAAGAGCTTTCTGACTCCTAATGTGGTCCTCTTGAATCTACACGCCTTCCAGGAAAACCACACAGACATGCTCCCCCATCATGCAGAGATACACAGGTATACTTAAAGGAGGAGGTGGGAAGCAAGCGAGAAGAATCATGGCTTGAAGAATGAGTGAGTCAAAGTTGAGTTGGAAATGGTGTGAAGGTCAGGATGATCCTGCACAGAAGCCCACTCTGTGTTCCGTCTTAAGTACTGAACCATGCCTGAAGCCTAAATGGTGTATTGGAACTAAAGAGTCCAGGTCCTTTCTACCACAGATACATTTGATTTGGGGAGAAAATGCACTACATTGGGGGGGGGAGAGAATAAAATCAAATGTATACAGATTAACTTAGGCCCTTAACTTCACTTTCTATTGGTAGTAATTTCATGTGAATATTAGTAGCGTGGTCTTGAATTATTCTTTTACTTAGGATGTAGACATAAGCTACAAATTCAACTTTCTCACACTTAGCAGTGAATGAAGGAAACAAAGCGAGCCAGTTCTCAATAGAGAGATAAACAGCCAATGCACACACGAAGGAATGTCTCAACTTAACTAGCTATAAAAGAAACACAACAACAACAAAATTTCATTTTTCACTCATTAAATTGGCAAAACACTTAAAATATCCAACAAAAAGTATAGGGAAACGGCAATTCTCAAATACAGCTGGTGGGAATACATAACTAGAGGCAAAAAGAACCATTCTGAAAGGCAGTATGGTAATGAATACCAAAGGCCTTAAAATACTGTTCCAATAATTCTGCCCAATAATTATGTCTGTTCCTGAGATGATCAGAAATGTGCATCAAGATTCCTATCCACAGTTGTTACTACTGCCACAATTACCACCATGCAAATAACCTAAATGATTAATCATATAAAATTTTAAAGTAACTGATCAATGCTAGGAAACATTAATATCATTATCAAATATACTTCAGAATACAAGATAATGAAAAAATATATTTTAGGCAAAAAGGCAAGTTATAGAACAGTAGGTATGATTCCAGTAACATAAAAAATAATAAACAAATGTATAGAAAAATGACTACAGGGATATACACAAATATTCATAGAGAATTTCTCTTGATGATAAGATTACAAGTGAGTTTTCTTTACACTTCTTTATTTTGTCCAAATTTTTTTTTTTCACACCAGTCAGAATGGCTAAAATTACCATTCAGGAAATGACAGATGTTGGTGAGGATGCGGAGAAAGGGGAACCTCCTCTTACATTGTTGGTGGGAATGCAAGCTGGTGCAGCCACTCTGGAAAACAGTCTGGAGGTTCCTCAAAAAATTGAAAATACAGCTGCTGTACGACCCAGCAATTGCGCTACTGGGTATTTACCCCAAATTTTTAAGTATATAATATTTATAGTCAAAAATGGAAAAATAGGTCTCTTTTAAAAGTCTGCCCATGTTTCTTAATAGCATATTTCTCCATATTAATTGTAGGTATGATCTTCGAAAGTCCCAAGACTTAATACAATGTTACATGTCGATTATATCTCAACAAAAAATTAATTTTTTTAAAGTCCCAAAGCTAAAAGAAGTTACTAAACTTAAGTTCAACTTTTTCAAACAAGAATATATCATCAGGCCAACTGATACAGATAAAGGCAAAGAGACTAAACATTAGACCAGCACTAGAGATAAGACCTACATACTACAGGTATATTACTACGCAATATTCCCCAGAAAGTCTGGTGTTGGAATTATAATAGAAGCTTTTGGTGATACGTCATAAAGCTTGTGTTCCAGTCACAAATAGCAAGAGTAATCAGTTCAGATTTAGCAAGGAACTCAAATAAATGTTAATTAGGAGCATAGAGACTCTTTACAAGCATCTAAATGTCAAACCAATCAAAGGATAATGGGTGCACTAATATAAACAAGAACCAGGAAAGAAGCCTTCTGGTTGGACCAACACCCACTGGGGAGGGTATATAAGAGCCTCAAAGCAAGAGGAGACATTCACACCTTAGAAGCCTCATCTGTCGTTCCAACCAAAGCAATTAAAAACACAGATTCCCAACGTCATGGCTTGCTGTGTTCCCTGCTGCTGCAGCGTCCCCACCGGCCCCGCCACCACCATCTGTGCCTCTGACAAATGCTGCCGGTGCGGAGTCTGCCTGCCCAGCACCTGCCCACACACGACTTGGCTACTGGAGCCAACATGCTGTGACAACTGCCCCCCACCCTGCCACATTCCTCAGCCCTGTGTGCCCACCTGCTTCCTGCTCAACTCCTCCTACCCCACCCCAGGCCTGGAGACCATCAACCTCACAACCTTCACTCAGCCCTCCTGTGAGCCCTGCATCCCAAGCTCCTGCTGAATGATGGCTGCTTTGCTCTGTGCCGGACAATGAAGGACCCAGAAGCTTTAGCGTTCACCTGTTTCAGTACCTGCAACTAATTTCCTCTGCTTTCCAAGGCGGAACAAGGATGACGTTATCCCTGACAACTCTGGCTCAAAAAGAAACCGAGAGACTTTCAATGGCCACGTGGTAGATATTAGTGATCACGGGCAATTTGAATAGGAGGATGCTGCTGGCTTCCCAAAGTTTTTCATTTCCTCCATATTAAAGTTTATCTTTCTTTGGGTGCTTTGGGAATTCTGTTTCCAGTGCTGGGTGGTATCTTTCTGGAAACTGAGGAGCTTCTTCATGATCATACTAATAAATTTTCCATCTCTGGCATAGCACAAATGTCTACAATTATGTTTGTTTATTCCTATCAATTCATTAAATGTACTTACCTCCAAAAGTCAGCATTTTAAGAAGAACTGAGAACATCTGCAAAACTAAAAATAGTGACTGTACAAATGTTTCTTGCGTTTATTGTTCTTGTTTTTTAAAGAAAACTAAATGGCCTTGCATATAAGAAGGTCCACTATATCAGCATACTTGCAAATAGACTTTCCCTGACTTGTCTTCCCAAAAAATGGTTTAAGGTAAATTGGGAAGAACTGAACATGATATGAAGACATAACATATCAACTCCCAATGACTTGATGGGCTTATGCAAAAAAATTAGTAACTTTATAACGTCATTATTTCAGTAAACATTTATTAAATACCTAATTATGTGCCCTATATTTTATTGTCCCTGCTCAAAATGAGTAGACTGTCTAGCAGGTCAGGCAGATACAAACACAATACCCATTCATTCCTTCGTACAATTTACAATTATTAAATGCTGGGCACTGTATTATAATAAAAAATACAAGTGTTCTACTAGTAATATTAGTAAAGTGCTGTGATACCATAAAATTGAGGACAATTAAGAAATTAAGATTGTTGCCATAGTGATAAACAGGAGAAAGACATAGTCAGGAGACTAACTGGAGCTGGTGGTAAAAGGGATATGAAAGAGAAGAAGGTGTCAAAGAGAGATTAGGCAGTGGGGTTATGTCACCAATGGAGCATAGAAGCAGAGAAGGAAGAGAGAATTAAAAAAGGAAATTCTGTATTCTGCTCTAGATATGTCAAGTTTGAGGCACAATTCTGCATCTAAATGGGAGGTTAGCAAGCTAAAATTTGCACAACAGTGTTCTAGAGAGGAATATGAGGGAAGGTGTACAAGTCTGTGTAAAAGTTCTTTTTTTTTTTTTTTAAAGATTTTTATTTATTTTTTGACAGAGAGAGAGACAGCGAGAGAGGGAACGCAAGCAGGGGGAGTGGGAGAGGGAGAAGCAGGCCTCCCTGCCGAGCAAGGAACCCGAAGCGGGACTCGACCCCAGGACGCTGGGATCATGACCTGAGCCGAAGGCAGACGCTAAACGGCTGAGCCACCCAGGCGCCCCTGTGTAAAAGTTCTTATCAAGTACTTGCAAAGGGCTGGGTTGTATGCATGCAGGATAAAATTCCATGAGGCTGACAGAGTGGCTGCTGGGGGATAAAGAGCCGAATGGGGATACCAGAAGTCAATCAATACTAACAGACACCGAAGTTCCAGCACATCAAGAGATGACAAAGCTCTCAGTACCTCTGGCATTCAACTGATGTTCCAGAAGGACACACCAAGAGGGTAAAAATCACAACGTTGAGTAAAGAACACACCAAATTATACTTGCTCTAGAAAAGTCTAAAACCAAGTCTGAGAGAATCAAGAGAATCTTCCAGTGATTTAACTTCCTGTCAGAACAAAACTCAACACTCAGAACTCTACAACATATCAAGACTTCCTAAAATATATCATCCAGAATGAACAACATACAATTAAAAACTGCCAGACAGGGGTGCCTAGGTGGCTCAGTCGGTTGAGCAACTGACTCTTGGTTTTGGCTTGGCTGTGGTCTCAGGTTGTGGGCTCCACACTCAGTGGGAAGTCTGCTTCCTCTCCCTCTTCCCCTCGCCCCCACTCACAGGCATGCTCACTCTAATAAATAACTCTAAAAAACAAACCAAAAAAACCCCACAAAATTTGCCAGACATATGAAGCAGGAAAACGTCATCCATAATAAAGAAAAAAAAATCAGCCAATAAAAACAGGTCCATAGACACACAGATATTAGAATTAACAGACAAGAACTTTATAACAATTACTATAAAAGTTATTATAAGTATTTTCATGGACATAGGGAAAGATGAACACAGTGTGAAAGGAAAAGAGTGAACAAGATGAAGAAACTCACCAGAAAAGTGAAATTTTAAACTTTTAACAAACTAATAAGCTAAATTAAATTTAAATTATTTAAATTAAATTAAAAGCAAATAAAAATTATAGAACTAAAGGGTACAATCTGAAATAAAGAATTCAATAGATGGTCTTAAAAGCAGACTGGAAATGGCCAATTAGGAGTGAGTTCGGTGAATTAAGATGACTCAAAATAATCGTAAGATAGGTCAAAATTATCAAAACTAAAACAGAGAGAGGGATTGAAAAAAATGAATAGAACCTGAGCAGCCTCCTGTGGGACAGCACCAAGTGGCCCAACAATTATGAAATAGGAGTTCCAGAATGATAGGAAAGTGGGGCAGAAAATTGGGGAGAAAAAGGCTGAATTTTTTTTCCCAATTTAATGATATAACTTATTAAACTGCGAATTGAAGACTCTCAACAAACCCCAAACAGGTAACACAACGTACACACACACACACACACAGACACCACCTAGATATACCACAAACTGTTGAGTAAAAAAAGATCAACAGCACGCCTTAAAAGAGGAGGAGTAAATACACATTAAACAGAGGGCAGCGAAGAGAAAGAGAAAAAAAATGGCGGCCAGAGGACAATCAAATCGCGTTTTAAAGGTCCTGGAAATAATAATAATAATAAAAACAATCTCTTAACTCAGAGTTCTATAGTTTGTAAAACCCGCTTTCAAAATGGAAGGAAAACGAAAACACGTTTCGAGAAAGCTAGTAAGAAGCGCCCACCTGAACCACGACGTCGGCGCCCGGGCTCACGAGGACGACTGAGCGGCTCCCGAACCTCCCTCCTCCCACAGATACGCTGCTCTACGGCCACGTTTAGAACCACGTTCTCTTGGGCGGCGCCTGGGTGGCTCAGTTGGTTAAGCGACTGCGTTCAGCTCAGGTCATGATCCTGGAGTCCCTGGATCGAGTCCCGCATCGGGCTCCCGGCTCAGCGGGGAGCCTGCTTCTCCCTCTGACCCTCCTCCCTCTCATGCTCTCTGTCTCTCATTCTTTCTCTCTCAAATAAATAAATAAAATCTTTAAAAAAAAAAAATCCAAACATTTAATTACTAAAAACCAAAAAATCCTAACACTAAGCAAAACCAAACTTCAGACTGACCAAAATTTCAAAACATAAGGTCTGTAATGGATCTGTTACCAGTGTAATTAAGAACAGCAGAAAATCCCAAACCAACCAAAATAATTAAAAGGCCATTATGCTTAATTCTAGAACCTGCGTCTCGGATTCAACTCTAATGAAAGCAGGCTGCCTAATGTGACCTCAATCTCTGCCACAGCCTGGTTGTCACCTAACAACGTTCACCACCACAGAGTTTACTCTACCACATGTCAGATATGTGAGGAACTTCCAGGCTACTATAAGAAATCATGACCAAGGGGCACCTGGGTGGCTCAGTCGTTAAGCATCTGCCTTCAGCTCAGGTCATGGTCCCAGGGTCCTGGGATCGAGCCCCGCGTCGGGCTTCCTGCTCTGCAGGAGGCCTGCTTCTCCCTCTGACCCTCTCCTCTCTCGTGCTGTTTCTCTCTCGCTCGCTCTCTAATAAATAAATAAATAAAATCTTAAAAAAAAAAAAAAAAACACTTTCTCTTACAGAAACCTAACGGCTGGCGGAGCGACACACCAAGCCTCCGACGCGGGTAGGACAGGCCCGGGCACAACCTGGCCATCGGCCCCCTTACCCACGCGCCCCCCACCTCTGGGGGTGCGGGGCGACCCGCAGCCAGGAGAGAACTCAAAACCCGGAGCCTCTCCCTGAGCAGCTAAGCGTTCAAAGCCCACACGGGCATCCCAGTTCTCAGCCACGCACTTGAAAGACAAGCCCCCACAACAAGCAATCCTGAACACCAACGGGGGCTCGCCCCCCAAGCCCCACGGGACAGCGATCTGAGAAAGGGCTCTTTTTTTTTTGATTTTTTTTTTTTAATTTTATTTATTTATTCATGAGAGACAGAGAGAGAGAGAGAGAGAGGCAGAGGGAGAAGCAGGCTCCCAAGGAGCAGGGAGCCCGATGCGGGACTCGATCCCAGGACCCTGGGATCATGACCTGAACCGAAGGCAGACGCTTAACCATCTGAGCCACCCAGGCGCCCTTGATTTTTTTTTTTATTCTTATGTTAATCCCCATACATTACATCATTAGTTTTAGATGAAGTGTTCCATGACTCATTGTTTGTGCACAACACCCAGTGCTCCATGCAGAATGTGCCCTCCTCAATACCCACCACCAGGCTAACTCATCCTCCCACCAAACCCCACCTCTAGAACCCTGTTTGTTTCTGAGTCCATAGTCTCTCATGGTTTGTCTCCCCCACTGATTTACCCCCTTCATTCTTGCCCTCCTATCTTCTTTTTTTTATTTTTTTAAATTTTTTTATTGTTATGTTAACACCATACATTACATCATTAGTTTTAGATGTAGTGTTCCATGATTCATTGTTTGTGCACAACACCCAGTGCTCCATGCAGAACGTGCCCTCCTCAATACCCACCACCAGGCCAACCCATCCTCCCACCCCCCTCCCCTCTAGAACCCTCAGTTTGTTTCTCAGAGTCCATCGACTCTCGTGGTTCGTCTCCCCCTCCGATTTCCCCCCCTCATTCTTCCCCTCCTGCTATGAGAAAGGGCTCTTAAGGGGCTCGCGCTTGGACTCACCGCTGCCGGGCCCAGCTCCAGGCAGCCGACGGTCCCCAGGCTTCCAGCGGAGGAGGCGCTCCTGCTTGGAGTAAAGCGCGGGTGGCTGAGGGGCTGTCCCTGCTCCACACACGCCTCGGCGACAGCACGGACCGAGGCCGGCGGGCGCCATCTTGGCGTCCTCCCGCTCGTGCTCCCGGCGGCAGCGTTTCCCTAAACCGGGCGTTTATGATACTCAGCTGGTGCCCGGGGTTTTGCCGCCACAGCTGTCTCGCCCATGCGTCTTGATCGCCTGGCTCTGGAAGCCGGGGGAGCTTGTGTTCCCGGTCCCGTGGGACTGTAATAATCCGTGTCACCCAGGAAGGAGCTCAGAACCCTGTGTGGCACCCCGATTTGGGGGAGTGCTACAAGGGGACCCCTATTGTGGCCAGTGGCGCTTATGTTCATGTGTCCCAGAGGACTGGAACCAAGGGAGAAAGAGTCCTTACCCAGGAGCTTGGTCTTTCCAAAAGGCCTTTAGCTAATCATCATGGCTGCATTAAGAGCCACAGCAGATAATTTCCCATTAAACACACATTTGTGGGGCGCCTGGGTGGCTCAGTTGGTTGGGCGACTGCCTTCGGCTCAGGTCATGGTCCTGGAGTCCCTGGATCGAGTCCCGCATCGGGCTCCCTGCTCAGCAGGGAATCTGCTTCTCTCTCTGGCCCTCCTCTCTCTCATGCTCTCTCTCTGTCTCTCTCAATAAAATAAAATAAAAAATCTTTAAAAAAAAAAAGAAAAAAAAATAAACACACATTTGTAATCCTTTCTAGAGACTTCAGCGGGTGGGCCCTATCTTCACCTTCACCCTCGGGGGCACTTTAGAGCACCAGTGTCCCCCGAAAGGGAACTTTACACACGTCTGGTGCCCTGGTTTTTGTCTGGTGCCCAAGGGACACCCCTTGTTTACTTTGCGCTTTGGGGTTCCACAGGACTGTGGCAACTGGGTGGACAGTTCCTGGCAGGCTGCCACCCCCAAGAGAACTACATAGACAATGCATTCCCCCCCACCCCCACGCCCTCCTCTTTCTGTGAAGAAGAGGCCTCTTCCTTGTCCTGGAGCTTCCACCTGAAGGGAGGACTCCAGACCCAGCACACATTCAGTGTTGAGCTCTCTCAAGGAACATGGACTGTGGACACCATCTTGGCCCTCTCTCTCCACCTTGCTCCAGCTCGGTGGTATAACCCAGAAACGGGCTTATACACTCATCTTGAGTTTTTGTGACCACTGCTCAGAGGACACCTCCAGATCACCTGGCTTTGCTGGCCAGTGGGGCTTATGCTTAGGGTCCCACAGGACTGTATATATTTTCGTACTTTAAAAAGCTAATGCCTAAGAGTCTGGTTCCCAGTCAGCCTGAGTCTAGATGCTGACTAAGATCCTCCCCTTTGGGGCACTGACAGGTCTTGGCACAGCCTAGACCTGTTGGGAGCTATTAAAAATATAACAGGCTACTTGGACAAGCACAGAGGTTTGAAACACAATCAAGAGCCACAGCAGAGCTGAAAAACAAGGTTTATCTCCTACGTAAGGCCACTCCTTCAAGACTGGGAGAGGTGGTTCTTTCATCTACTGCATAGAAACCAATATAGAGAGTCAAGCAAGATGAAGAAACAGAGGAATATCTTCCAAATGAAAGAATAAGATGAAAATAAAATGTATTAAAGACTGGAACATAAGACCTTAAACCATAAAACTCCTAGAAGAAAACATAAGCAGTAAGCTCCTGGATATAGGTCTTGACTATGATTTTTTAAATTTGATCCCCAAAGCAAAAGCAACAAAAGCAAATAAGTGGTACTACATCAAACTGAAAAGCTTCTGCACAGCAAAGGAAATCATCAACAAAATGAAAAGGCAACCTATTGAATGGGAGAAAATATTTACAAATCATATCTCTGATAAAGCACAAATGTCGAAAATATATAAAGAACTCATATAGCTCCATACCAAAAACACAATCCAATTTAAAAATGGGCAGAAGTTCTGAATAGACATTTTTCCAAAGAAGACATACAAATGGCCAATAGGTACATGAAAAGATGTTTACATCATTAATCATCAGGGAAATGCAAATCAACACCACAATGAGATACCATCTCACATCATTCAGAATGGCTAGTATCAAAACGATAAGAAATAACAAGTACTGACAAGATGTGGAGAAAAGGGAACCCTTGTGCACTGTTAGTGGGAATGTAAATTGGTGCAGACACTATGGAAAACAGTATGGAGATTCCTCAAAAATTAAAAATAGAACTACGATATGATCCAGAAATTCCTCTTCTGTGTATTTGTCTGAAGAAAATGAAAATACTAACTCAAAAAGATAGATGCACTCCCAGGGGCTCCTGGGTGGCTCAGTCGGTTAAGCATCTGCCTTTGGCTCAGGTCATGATCCCAGGGTCCTGGGATCAAGCCCATGTGAGGCTCCCTGCTCAACAGGGAGCCTGCTTCTCCCTCTTCCTCTGCCCCTCCCCTCCTGCTCACTCTTTCTCACTCTCTCTCTCTCAAATTAAAATCTTTAAAAAAAAAAGATATATGCACCCCCATGTTAATTGCAACATTATTTACAATAGCCAAGATATAGAAATGACCTATATACATATATGGAATTATTCAGCCATAAAAAAGAATGAAATCTTCCCACTGAAATAACATGGATAGACCTCGAGAGCATTATGCTAAGTAAAATAAGTCAGATGGAGAAAGATAAATGCCATATGATCTCTCATATGTGGCATCAAAAACAAACAAATAAATAAAACCAATTTGATAGTTATGGAGAACAGATTGGTTACCAGAGGCAGGGAAGTGGGGAGTAGAAGAAATGGGTGAACTGTTTTGTTTCTTTAGTTTAAATAAATTGAATTTTAAAAATAAATAAATCACTTTTTAATATAAACAGAAATAACTAAATAAATACATCTTGAAGCTTATAATCCAGAAAAATATAATCAACAAAGACAATATCCTTCTAATAAAAAAGCATATATTTTTGTCATGATCTGAGAGTAGAAAAGCTATCAATAAATTTTACTAATACCATTTTTTCAGCTATCTTAGCCCATAATCAGCATGATGCTAACACAGTTAAATGTTATCTATAGTAATCCTTAAGTGTTTCAAATTTTGTTTTAACTCAGAAGAATAATATTCTGTTATAAAGAGATGGGAATTGAAGAAAAACAACTAAGAGAAAGTACTTCAGAAAAAAACTTTCATTTATGCTATAGCATGTAATAATTGCTTTAGAAAGTTTTCTTTTAATTTTTACTTTTTGATAATCTTAAGCAAAACAACGATGTTATTGCCACTTTATTTTGTAGCTCCTGTAAATTTGCCCTAGTGGTATTTTCATCCACTGAAATTGATTGGCTTGGATTCTAAAATGTTACCCCTATGTGGGAAACACTGAAGGAAGTCCTTTTGATTTAAAATAGTAATTTTACCAGATGGAATCTCAGACCACAGGAAGCATTAAAGAACACTGGAAATGGTAAATTTAGAGGGACAGTAGAGAATGTGTTGCCAAGGGGCATATACTTTCTCCTGGATAAACAGACCAAGAAAAATAGGCAAAAGACTTGAATAGTTGCTTCACAGAAAAAGATACAGAAATGGACAATAAATGCATGAAAAGTTGCTCAACATCAGTCATCAGAGAGATGTAAATTAAACTATGAGAGAACACTTCACATTGACTAAAATATTTATAATTAAAATATCTGACAACATCAAATGTTGGTGAAGATATAGAGGAATTAAATCTCTCCTACATTATTGGTAAGATTATAAAAGGGTATAATTGCTTTGAAAAAAGGTCTGTGGTTTCTTATAAAAAGAAACATATACCTACTATATGACACAACTATTCTACTCCTAAATATTTACCAGAAAGAAATGAAATACATATCCATAAAAATATTTGTACAAGAATATCTATGGGAGTTTTATTCATTAACAGCCCCAAATAAGAAATACTCCAAATGTTCATCCAAAGGAGAATTGACATATTGTAGCATATTCATACAATGAAATACTCCTCAGCAACTTTGTGTGTTTTTTTTGTGTGGTTTTTTTTTTTGAAAGAAGGAAAGAAAAAAAGCGAATGGAAGGAAGGATGGAAGGAAGGAAGGAACAGAGGGAGGAGGGAGGGACAGAGGGAGGAGGGAGGGAGGGAGGAAGGAAGGAAGGAAGGAAGGAAGGAAAGAAGGAAGAGGAAGGAAGGAAAGAAGGAAAGGGAGGGAAGGAAGGGGGAAGGGAGGAAGAAAGGAGGCAAGCAAGCCAAGG
The DNA here is from genome assembly GCF_011800145.1 of Mirounga leonina. Classification (NCBI taxonomy): domain Eukaryota; kingdom Metazoa; phylum Chordata; class Mammalia; order Carnivora; family Phocidae; genus Mirounga; species Mirounga leonina. Next base: position 26,364,506 of record NW_023270503.1, on the reverse strand, counting down.
AAGGAAGGAGGGAGGGAGGGAAGGAAGGAAAGAAATACTGTACTGCTGGTATAAGGGACAACATGGATGAAATAAAATCTATGACATTGAGCCGAAGAAATCAAATTAAAAAGTATGCACACTGTGTGATTTGTTAAACTCACAAATAGAGAATACCAATCTCTGGTAACCAGAATCAGAGGAGTGTTTACCTTTGGGAGGTAGGGACTGAGTGAAAAAGGGTACATGGGAACATTCTGGTGTCATGGAAATGTAGATATCTTGATGGGGTGAAGGTTACATAGGTATATGCATTTGTCAAAACTGCACTTCAATATATGTAAATTTCATCTCAATTTTAAAATTTTGGAAGAAAAAAAGAATATGTATTTGGCAATTAGGGAGTTACTGGGGACCAAGATTGATCAGCTAGAGACCTTACATTGGCATTAAATTTTATTATTTATAAAGTGAAAGATATCCATATTGTTTATGCCTTGACAACTCGATGTAGAAGTGACAGCTTATTATTTTTCCCTACAGCGAGGACTTAACTAAGTCCCAAAGGAGTTGCATGACTAGATGAAGATAATACAGCTAATTAGTAACAGCACTGGAATGAGAATGTAGACATGACCAGGAAGACATTGCTCTTTGTCCTCTGCCAGTCTTCCTTGTCCTGCAGCATTCAGTTTCTTTCATAAGCAATTATGTGTCAAAACAGAAACCTCTACTGAGCCAAGTGGTTATATTTTTAGCAAACATTTATTAAGGGCCTATTATAGTATGTCCCAAGGTATGGGAAGGATACTGGATAAGCTGAGGATAAGCCAGATAAGATATGCCAGTCTTAAAAGAGACATTTTCCAAAAAGGAAAAAGACCAGTAAACATAAAAATACTGAGAATGTTAAGAGATGTGACAATTGCTATAGTGGAGGTGTGTGCAGAGTGCAATGGGAAACACTTCCATCGCAATGTGGGGCAGTTGAATGCCATTTCAGCTGTCTTAACAGGTGGGTTCATTCAGGGTGGCAGGAGAGCAGTGGACCAAGGAAACACCACCTACAAAGCTTGAAGGATGGCTGCAGTCTGGGGTTTGTGAGACAAAGTATCAGGCAATTAGCCTAGAAGGGTAAATTGGCACCAGATTGAAAAAGGTCATCTGCCAAGCCAGGAAGTTCGGATTTTTTAGGTGGAAAGTGGCAAAAAATAGATTTGTATTTTACTAAAGTGAATCCAGCAGTGGTAAGTGGATGTTCTGAGGTAAGGGCACATTACAAGAAGAAACAATGATGTCATTTTATCATGACCTTTAATGGCATCTATTTATTTTCTCTATTCCCAATGTTCCCTCCTTTTGAGGATGATCTGCCATAAAAAGGAACTCTGGGCAATTTCAATATTCTTTTTTGTTGTTGTTTTGTTTTTGTTTTTTAAGTAGGCTCCACACCCAGCATGGAGCCCAACAGGGCCTTGAACTCAAGACCCTGAGATCAAGACCTGAGCCAAGAACAAGGGTCAGACACTTAACCAACTGAGCCACCCAGGCACCCCAGCAATTTCAATATTCTTTTTTTTTTTTTTAAGATTTTATTTATTTATTTGACAGAGAGAGACACAGCGAGAGAGGGAATACAAGCAGGGGGAATAGGAGAGGGAGAAGCAGGCTTCCCGCGGAGCAGGGGAGCCCGATGCGGGGCTCGATCCCAGGACCCTGGGATCATGACCTGAGCTGAAGGCAGACGCTTAACGACTGAGCCACCCAGGCGCCCCGCAATTTCAATATTCTAAGATGGGAACTAAAGCTATCGATTGTCATACAACACTACCTAATTAATCAAGCCCAAAATAAAATAGTCCTGTGTGTTGGTGCTCTCACTGCTTTTCTCTCTCTCTCCTCTCATTCTTTCCGTATATCAACATTTTACAAAAAGAATTAGCTCAAGATACAAGGAAATATTTCTTATTTTTACCTGCAGTTACTTTAAAATAATGACATATTGTTGCATTTTAATTAATCAGAACCTATGATAGACAACCAAGACATGGATTCTCTTCAAAGAAATTCTTCCTTTGATTCATTAGGTTACTGTGGAAATTAGAATTTTCTCCAGAGATTCGTAATTTCTGATTTTCAAATGTTTTTGAATCCTTGAACTCATGACCTCTGCAAAACAGTGTCAATATACCATCAGCATTCCAAGAATGTGAAATGGGCAGAAGACAAGAACAGACATTTCTCCTAAGAAGACATATAAATGGCTGACACATGAAAAAATGTTCAACATCGCTTGGCATCAGGGAAATACAAATCAAAACCTCAATGAGATACGACCTCACACCAGTCAGAATGGCGAAAATTAACAACTCAGAAAACAACAGATGTTGGTGAGGATATGGAGAAAGGGGAATCCTCTTACACTATAGGTAGGAATGCAAGCTGGTGCAGCCACTCTGGAAAAGATGTGGTGTATATATTCAATGGAATATTACTCAGCCACCAAAAATAATGAAATCTTGCCATTTGCAACAATATGAATGGAACTACAGTGTATTATGCTAAGTGAAGTCAGAGAAACACAAATACTATATGATTTCATTCATATGTGGAATTTAAGAAACAAAACAGATGAACATAGGAGAACAGAAGGAAAAATAAAATAAGATAAAGAAAGAGAGGGAGGCAAACCATAAGAGATTCTTAAAGATAGGGAACAAACTAAGGATTGCTGGAGGGGAGGTGGGTGGGGGAATGGGGTAACTGGGTGATGGGCATTAGGAGGGCACATGATGTAATTACCACTGGGTGTTATATGCAACTGATGAATCACTAAATTCTACTCCTGAATCTAACACTACACCATGTGTGAACTAACTTGAATTTAAATAAAATATTGAAAGGAAAAAAAAAAGAACATTTAGCATTAAGTGTTGAATTGTAAAGAGAATCACTAAAATCAAACCCAACTCCACTTAATGAATAATAAATCCTAAGAGTCTACAACCATATCACCCTGAAAGTGTCCAATCCTTTCTGATCTTGGAATCTAAGCAGAGTCAGGCCTAGTTATTACTTGGTTGGGAGAGTAATAAATCCTAAGAGGCTATTTACATCCATCTATTTAAGATCTTTTGTTTTGGTTTTGGTTTTGGTTTTTCCACTATCAGCTACCTAGGAAGAAGCGTTCAGAGTTAGAAAAAAATTAAGTTTTTTTCTGGATCATGAAAATTTTGACTTTGTCAGAATAGTGGGTTTTTCCAAAACTTAAAGATTCTGGAGGCAATCTTCTCTTCCCACCTTTGAAAATGAAAAAAATACTACAATTATGCCAAGCAAAGTGAAAGAGATTATGCTACATAATGGAGATGAAATTCAAGACAGAATCCAAAGAAGTTATGTCAAATCCCTATCCATTCAGTATTGCACCAGGGATTTCAGCCAATGGAACTGCTGGTCCGAAACTCACATTATAAAATTTTATTCCCAGTCCCAGTGTTTCAAATGTTTATAAAATTGTGACCTTAAAAAATAAGTAAATAAGAGAAAACAGATTCCATCTCAGAAAAGAAGACTTCTGTAGCTTCCTTGTCCCTATTCTGAAGTGTAACCCATGAGGGTTTAGTTTCCCAAGAGACTAAAAGATTGTAACCTAGAAATTGTATTTCACTCGGGGCCCCTGAGTGGCTCAGTCGGTTAAGTGGCTACCTTCAGCTCAGGTCATGATCCCAGGGTCCTGGGATAGAGCCCCACATCAGGCTCCCTGCTCAGCAGGGGAGTCTGCTTCTCACTCTCCTTCCTCCTCCCTGCGTGAGCTCTCTCTCTCTGTCTCAAAAAAAATAAATAAAATCTTTAAAAAATTGTATTTCACTCTTATTATTATTACAGGTGAAAAATAGTATCCCCATTCTAAAAATGAGGCATAGGAAATGTGGAGAAAGCAAGTTTCAGGAAATCAAAGATCACAACTCCAGATCTTGATAACCAATTTGTATTTTGGCCTGGAGGGCACAAGTTATGCCCATCAGTTATATAAGGTGACTTTTCAATTTGCACACAAGTAGACATAGTTCATACGCACACACATGCCCATACACACACACTTTAAACCCAGTATACACCTCACTCCTCTACCATGTGAGCACAGCAAGACCATAAAAAGCATTGCAAAGATTGCTAACTACATGGAACATTTTTATGATGGCACAAACAAATAAATGGCATTTAATGAGATGTAATATGAATTTTAAAAGGATATATAAACAATTTCCAATACATAGGAGCAAAATCTGTGGGAATATTATTTTCGTTATTTGTAATCAGTTGTATCTGTAATTACTGAGTGGCCAAATTTTCTCTGCCTTTCCATATTCTACCAAAAAGACAATGCTTCCTATGAAGATTTTTTGAACCAAGCATTTTATCCTATTGGCACATGGAAATAGTGCCCTTACTTAGTAACCTGAAGTTATGCCTCTTTTATGAGGCATAAAACTCTTCTCAGCAAACAAACAACACTAATGAATGTTCATACGAAAACCCACACCAACAGTGATAAATAGAACATCCGGTACATTCTGTAAATACCCATTTTGTGGGCTGTATAAAAGTCTCAGGAGGGAAAGAGACTTTGGGAGCCTGTCAGCTAGAGTTTTGCAACTAGTCTTTGTTCTTCGCTTCTAACAGGATGACTTCTGAATGTTCCCCCATGTGCTGCCCTTCTGAATCCTGTGCCAGGGCTTCTGAATGTGCGTTTGCTTCAACCTGCTCCGTGGAAACCACTTGCCTCCCCAGCACCCCCGCTACATCCAGATGTCAGACTCCCAGCTTCCTATCCAGGTCTCGCTTGCCAACTGGTTGCCTCACACCATGCTACTTTGCTGGGAATTGTAATACTCTGTGCTTGGTGGGGAACTGTGCTTGGTGTGAGGATGGAGTGTTCAACAGCAGTGAGAAGGAGACGATGCAGTTCCTGAATGACAGACTCGCCAACTATCTGGAGAAGGTGCGTGGCCTGGAGGAGATGAATGCAGAGCTGGAATGCAGGATCCGAGAACAATGTGAAGAGGATATCCCACTGGTGTGCCTCGATTATCAGCGTTACTTCAACACCATCGAAGAGCTCCAGCAAAAGGTCTGGTGTTTCATTGCCCTATGCTCCACCCTCCCAATCTGTGATTTGCTTTATCTTTATACAAAAAAAAAAAAAAAGGCTGTTCTATGGAAGTCCCCCCAGGGAAAGGAGTCTTCCAAGAGGTAATGTGATGTAGAGCAACGGGTGGTGGGCTGAGAGTCAGCAAACATCAGCATTACCTGCGGGGCTGCCAGTAATCATTGAGTGGCCAAAATAAACTCACTCACATCTAGACTTTATCATCCAGAGAATGAGAAAAAACTGCATTACACCTAAAGTTATTGCTGTATGTAACACTGGACATTTATATTTCCATCTTTAACACAGATATTGATATTTCATCTTTTTAATCATGTAATGTCACCCTAGTAATCGTTTTCTTTTCTTACTGATGAATTTTTATTATCATGGATGGGGACAGGATCATAATACAAACTACCTATGGAGAAAAATCCGAGTTCAACTGCCAAGGAATATTGCAAAATGCCTTAGGCCACTGAAAAACGAACCCTTTTTTTTTCTATATTTCTTTTATAAATTGGTCCTGCTTTTTTCTCCATTGAAGCGACATGGTTAATAAGAAAAATAGGCTGAATGCTATTTTATACTTTCTTATAAAGACTTTTAAAAGATAAATAATGGCATAGTTGTTAAATAGATATTTAGGTTTCTTCCAAAGAGCCCTCTATTACATATAACTAACTTACTCACCAGATCTTGTGCACGAAGGCAGAGAATTCTAGACTTGCTGTACAGCTTGACAACTGCAAACTGGCAGCCGATGACTTTAGGTCAAAGTAAGTTAAATTTGAATTTGAAAATAATCTATGGGGCGCCTGGGTGGCTCAGTCATTAAGCGTCTGTCTTCAGCTCAGGTCATGGTCCCAGGGTCCTGGGATCGAGTCCCGCATCAGGCTCCCTGCTCAGCGGGAAGCCTGCTTCTCCCTCTCCCACTCCCCATGCTTGTGTTTTCTCTCCTGCTGTGTCTCTCTCTGTCAAATAAATAAATAAAATCTTTAAAAAAAAAAAGAATTTATGGCTGCCTCTCTCTCTCTCTGTCTCTCTCACACACACGTGCGTGTGCACACACCACAAATATTCTCTATATAAGCTTTATTTTAAGCTAAGAATGCTCCCAAAGCTCACATTTACTATTTGGGATATGGCTTCCTTGAGCCCTTGTGTCACTCACCAGCATGCCCAGCACTGTGCACAGTGTCTAGCAAAGTAAGCACAGTCTGCATCTCTTTTGCTGTGAAAGGTACGAGTCGGAACTGTCTCTCCGCCAGCTGGTAGAGACAGACATTGGCGGCCTGCGTGGGATCCTGCATGAGCTGACTCTGTGCAAAGCTGATCTGGAGGCCCATGTGGAATCTCTGAAGGAAGATCTCCTTTGCCTTAAGAAAAACCACCAAGAGGTGAGGAAAGTGGTAAAATTGCTGAACGAATGTAGAAGTGACAAAGTCAAACTGATAGATTTCGTGTTGTGTATATAAATCGGCAGATATTGCTAAAGCTGGAACGAAATTACTCAAGGCACTGTTACAGGATTTTTGTTCCCTCAGTGCCCGCGGTTCTTGGTCACGCTGCTTCAGTGAAGAAGTAAACCAGACGAAGAGTGGTGGGCAGCAAAGCAAAGTTTATTGAGTGATAGTATAAAGCTCCTGGAGTGGGAGGGGACCTGAGAGGGTGGCCGTTTTGGTGTTCAAATCTAGCAGTTTTTATAAGCTCTTTCGAGGAACTGTCTTGAGCATCCTGAGCATGGGTCACCTTTGGATTGGCTGTTAAGGTGTGCCAACCAGGGCTTTGATCATGCACCTGTCTACCTATCGGGTTATTGTTCACATGCTGCTGGTCTTTGGGGCTGACATCTGGAGACTAACTGCCTCAACTTGTGATAGTGACCAATGTTTTATGGTTAATTGTAATGTTTCAGGATGTTTTGCAGAAGTCACTCCCGCAGAGGCTGCAAGATAGGATGCTATTGTGGTCTTGTCTATGCTGTAAAACAGGATGCTAGTGCGGTTTTGTCTTAGCTGTCCCGGGTCCCTGTTTTCTTATTAGGGACCCTGGCCAAGTGTCCAATTAACCTCTAACAGCACTAATGTTGTTCAGCCTGATCACTCTGGCATAGCTTTGGATGTACGTGTGAAATGGCCCCCGGCCAGTATCACATGAAAGAACCAAACTGTTCACCTGCCATTGCTTTTGTGAAGGAGGTAACTTTACAAATGGCCTTCCTTAGAGGCATTATGCCACATGTAACTCTAATTCATAAGGTATGAAAATCAGGCTGACAAACACAGAGTGTGAAGGCCATTTCAGAAAGGGGATAACATCTTATGCAATATTTGGACCAGTATTTTAAAATATTCTATGTCTATAAACTTTTTAAAATCATAAAACATGAGGATATGATTATCTCATGTTGATGAAGCTACAAAGTGAGTAGTTGAATGATGTAACAGTGTATTTTCCCTTTGAGCATGTGTTGATCATAATAGCATTTATTGAGACCTTCCTATGTGCCAAGGACTTTCATAAGTGCTTTATATGAATGTTAAACTCATATCTCTCACAATAACTCTCTGGGGAAGGCAAAATTATTATACCCATTTTGCAGATGCAGAAACTGAGTGATGAAAAGAGATTCAACCTAAGCAATCTGAATCTAAATCCCACACTTGTACTCACTTCTCCAGAAATGGGATGCCCTTGGGATGTCAAAGTAGATTTTTTCCCCACCCCTCTGTGACTCTCTTTACTCCATTTCCTCTTCCAGGAGGTCAACTTGCTTCATGGACAGCTGGGTGACCAACTCAGTGTGGAGCTAGACACTGCCCCCACCATCGACCTCAACAGGGTCCTGGACGAGATGCGTTGTCAGTCTGAAACAGTGCTTGCCAACAACCACAGAGACGTGGAAGAATTGTTCGCTGTTCAGGTCAGCACCCGAAGCAAGAAATGACAGACTTCCAGACTTCTGCCTTTCCATCCTCTAATCATACCTGTGTTTCAGACCGAGGAGCTGAATCAGCAGCAGCTGTGCATCGCGAAGCAGCTGCAGGGCTGCCAGACAGAGATCCTGGAACTCAAATGCACAGCCAATGCTCTGGAAATTGAGCTCCAAGCACAGCAAAGCCTGGTATGGAAGGGAAAGACAGCTCTGTTTTTCTCACTGAAGAATCAGACCCTGAGATGCTATCCCCTCTTCCGTAACCCCAAGGAGAGACCCACAGTTCACATGGCAGAAAGTCTGAATTTCCAATTTGCAACGATTGTGTTTCCTTGCCTTTCCCAAATACTGCTGTTTACCTAACTAGAAGCAGAAGTGATAGGTCAACAGCTTGTACTGCCCCAACGGGATGCCCTGACCTTCCCTCCTGGGCTTGAGCATGATCCTACAGCACCTTCCAGAGACAGAGAGAGAGAGAGCAGGAGGGCAGGAGCAGAATGAGAGTGGAACCTCTGAGCCAAAGGCACTCAAGCATTCTGGTGGGTTTTAACTCTCTTTTGATTCAGGCCAATTTCCCAAGCTCATCATCATATAAAAGAATGGTATTCAAACATTGTATTCTACCATTACCCTAAACTTTCCCAGGATCCACACCTCAACCAGACCCCTCATTGCACCCCACTCCACCAAGCAGCAAGAATACCATGCACTGGGGATGCCTAGCTGGCTCAATCGGAGGAGCACACGACTCTTGATCTCGGGGTCGTGACTTCAAGCCCTACATTGGGCGTAAAGATTACTTAAAATAAATAAACAATTTAAGAAAAAAAGAATACCATGCTTTGAAGATCACCCTAGCCAGTTCCAGTCGAACACCACTGTCTGTGCCATGTTAGGGCCTATAGAGACTATGTGGGTGAATAATAGCTGCACTTTCATCTTGTGAGAGCCTTAAAAGCCTCACAATAACTTTATGGGGTAAATCCCTTTATTAACCCCATTATACAGATGAGGAAGACTGAGATTCAGATTAAGTAGCAGAGGTCATGCAGTTTTTAAAAGACAAAAGTGGAAGCTGGATCCAGCTGGTTCCATCCCAGAGCCTCTTTTCTATACGGCTCCTCCCTGCCTCAAGCCCATTCTCAGTTTCTCCTCTCAAATGCTGTTGATCCTCCTTAAGCTACACCAGTATGTTGCAGGTTGCAGTGGGCATAGTGGTGGTAGTAATAACTAATGCTTATACAGCTTTTAAAATTTTTCTAGGCACTGTTCAAAATGCCTTACACATATTAATTCCTTTAATCCTCACAACCATCCTATGAGTTAGGCACTTTGCATTGCCATTTTTTATAGAATAAAACGGAGGCTCAGAGAAGCTAAGTCATTTTCTCAAAGTCACATAGCAGCACTAGGGTAGAGCCAGGATTTGAAAACAGGCACTCTGGCCCCATGGACTATGCGACACAGCCCTTCTGAATACACTCTTCTCCTCCTGCAGACAGAATCTCTGGAATGCACCGTGGCGGAGACGGAGGCCCAGTACAGCACCCAGCTGGCCCAGATGCAGTGCCTGATTGATCACGTGGAGGCCCAGCTGGCTGAGATCAGGTGTGACCTGGAGCGGCAGAACCAGGAGTGCAAGCTCCTGCTCGACACAAAAGCCCAGCTGGAGTGTGAGATCAACACGTACCGGGGTCTCCTTGAGAGTGAGGACAGCAGGCAAGCTCCGCACGATTATTCTCAAAATCCCCCAAGTCACAAAGGGGCTCATGCAGGAGAATCCTGCTTCCTCAAGATCTGCCCGAGGTGAAACCTCGCTAATGCATTAAAGGATCTCCTTACAAGAGTAAAAAACAAAAACGGCTGAGGCTAATCACATGACAGTAGAAGTGTTTAAAAGTATTCTAAGTTCTAAAGCAGATCAAGTATCGTATATAAGATTCCATGCTGGGCGGGGGTCTCCCTTTGTTCCTGCCTTCTGCCAAAGGGAAGTCAGAAACATGCATAAGACGACATTTGCAAAGTGGAATAAACACGTAAAACTGTATTCAGCTAGCACAGCTGCTGTGAGCATGAAGCGGCAATGCTGGGTCCAGGCCTGAAATAGGCTGAAGTCAAATGTTACTCGGCAAAGAGTGTGCAGAACATCATTTGCAGGGCAAATTTTGGCATGATCTTTCTTGAGTTGAAATTTTTTTTTTTTAATTTTTATTTATTTGAGACAGAGAGAATGAGAGAGAGAGAGCACATGAGACGGGGGAGGGTCAGAGGGAGAAGCAGACTCCCTGCCGAGCAGGGAGCCCGATGCGGGACTCGATCCAGGGACTCGATCCAGGGACTCCAGGATCATGACCCGAGCCGAAGGCAGTCGCTTAACCAACTGAGCCACCCAGGCGCCCTCTTGCGTTGAAATTTTATCTGGCTTTCCCTTGTTAAGCTTAGTTCAAAATTTCCACAGGCTTCCCTGTAACCCGTGTCCTGCCGTAAGCACATCAAGCAACACGTGTGAGCCATGCTCGGCGTATGTGATTTTCACGGTCGAAAACTGCTGTACATGAATGCTAAACCCCCCGCACGGCAGACGGAGGAATCAAAGCCACAGTGTCCTGGAAAGGAGATGGGGCTTCAATCCGAGACATCCAAGCCTGAAAGTCAAGAAGGCGTTTCTACCCTAAAATTGACCTCTAAACATCCTCACTTTATTTCTGCTTTATCATTTCCTCTCCCGACTGCTTATTTGTGACATGCTAGGAGTCTATAAAACTTTCTTGCTAATCTCCGAATAAAATGTGTTTCATTCCTTTAGCATGGTAAATATAGCTTTGTGGCTTAGAACTGTGGATATAATATCATGTGATGCCAAGGTAATGGCCTAAACCTGTGGCGATAGTTTGATTTTGCACAAACTGAAGCTGAAAATAGTTTTTAACTCCTCAAATACAAATAGATTAATCCATGCAAAATGTCATGTATCTTGGAAGACAGTTGTATGTATCTTTCTGAGAGGAAATTTAGGAATAAATATTATTTTATTTAGGATTCCTCTTTTTTTTTTTCAATTTGGCACAGGAAAGGGGAAAAAAGTCAGTTACAATTCCACACCCCAAACACATCCATTGTCAGTATTTTAGGAACTTCCAGCTTTCTTTCTTTCTTTCTTTTTTTAAAGATTTTATTTATTTATTTGACAGAGAGGGCACCTGGGTGGCTCAGTTGGTTAAGCGACTGCCTTCGGCTCAGGTCATGATCCTGGAGTCCCGGGATCGAGTCCCGCATCGGGCTCCCTGCTCGGCGGGGAGTCTGCTTCTCCCTCTGACCCTCCTCCCTCTCGTGCTCTCTGTCTCTCATTCTCTCTCTCTCAAATAAATAAAATCTTAAAAAAAAAAAATCTATATTTATTTGACAGAGAGAGACACAGCGGGAGAGAAAACACAAGCAGGGGGAGTGGGAGAGGGAGATGCAGGCTTCCCGCGGAGCAGGAGAGCCCGATGCGGGGCTCGATCGCAGGACCCTGGGATCATGACCTGAGCCAAAGGCAGACGCTCAATGACTGAGCCACCCAGGCGCCCCTAGCTTTCTTTCTTATAATAGGTTTTTCCATATGGTGGTAATCATATTTACATATGCACATAGTTGAGTAACCTATTTTTTCACTGTGTCATGTAAATATTTTCAATCCCAATAAACATATAAGATTGTCTTGTGACCATTATTTTAGTGGCTGCATAAAATACCATAAGGTAGGGACGCCTGGGTGGCTCAGTCAGTTAAGCATCTGCATTGGCTCAGGTCCTGCACTGGGCTCCTTGCTCAGCAGGGAGCCTGCTTCTCCCTCTGCCTGCTGCTCCCCCTGCTTGTGCTCTCTCTCTCTCTCTCTCTCTCTCTCTCTCTCTGACAAATAAATAAATAAAATCCTTTAAAAATTTTTTAAAAATAAAAATAAATAAATAAAATACCATAAGGTACATTGGTCTATTATAGGACATTTGGGGTATAAAAATAATTATTCACACACATTTAAAAAGCAAAACAGAGAACTCCACCTCCAGAAAATGAAATAGATGTGTATTTCCTCATTCCTCTTCCTAAGTTTGGCTAAAAACCTGAGAAATTACATAAAACAAATATAAACAGACTCTGAAAGGTTGAAGAAGCCAAACCAACTAGAATCACATCCAAGGAACAGCACGGTAGTGAGTTCCCTAGGTTTTCTTTTGGCCTCATATATCCTGTGTTGGGAGCTGGAGAAACCAACAACCCATAAACACCAGCAGGTGCAGACAGAAAAAAAAAAAAATCTCCAAGAAGAGGATAGTCAAGGGATATGAAGGGAGGTAAGGTTTCTGTATTCACCTGCAGTGATGTCAACACCAATAGAGCATGATAAGGTATATATATACATATATATATAAAATGTAATACCTTAAGCAACTACTTAAAAAACTATGCAAAGAAAGACACTTAAAACACTATAGATAAATCAAAGTGGAATTCTAAATATATATTCAAGGAATCCACTGGAAGGCAGGAAAATAGAACAGAGAGATGAAAAAACAGAAGGAATAAAGAGAAAACAAAAAATAAAACATAGACTTAAACCCTACCATATCAATAATTATAGCAAATGGAAACAGTCTATATATACTAATTAAAGGAGAGAGATGGCAGAGTGGATAAAAAGAGCATGATTACATGCTCTCAACAAGAAGCTCAGTTCAAATACAATGATATAGAGAGGCTGAAAGTAAAGTATTGAAAAAAAAATACACACTTGTTCATAGCAGCTTTATTTGTAATAGCCAAAAACTGGAAACAACCAAAATGTTCTCAAGATTCAGGGCCATTATGCTGAGTGAAAAAAGGCAATCTTGAAGGGTCATATATTATATGATTGTGCTTATATGACATTCTTGAAATGACAAGATTACAGAGATAGGGAAAAATCAGGCATAGCATAAAGATCTTTGTGGTGATTGAATAGTTGCATATCTTGAGTACTGTGGTGGTTACATGAATCTACATATGTGAAAGAAATATACACATCCCGTGTGTGTGTGTGTGTGTGTGTGTGTATTATATACACATTGTATCCATGTCAACTTCCTGACTTTACAATTGAACTATATTGGATCAAGGAAGATAAAACCACAGGAGAAAGCTAGGACACATGGGATCTCTCTGCACTATCTTTGCAACTTCCTGTGGATCTATAATTTTACATATTATATATATATACATATATATTACATTATATATGGAACTATAATTTTCAAAATGCAAGTGTTCTTTTTAAAAACATATAGTGGAAAACTGGAGGGAAGTTCTCTTCACTTTTCTATTTTGTGAACACTCAGAAATAAAGCATATAATAATCATTAGTCCAGGGTAGGCTTAAAGAAAAGTCAAGTTGCAGACCTAAAATTTTAGAAGTGTTTATTAATTTATGTTAGAAGTGTTAATTAATTAATAAAGTGTTAATCACTTTCTTGATTTTAACAATAAAAAGTAGTGAAAATGCTCAAACTAAAATATTTTCCAGATGAGTAAACCCAATAAATATTTGTCAAACCCCATTATTCTTCTGGCTAATGAAATCGGGAAGAAATCTAATACTGTAGTGTCATAAAATCATAAATCTCAGCCACCCGGAGGTTTCCATCATATCAATCCCTGTCTGCATCCGCCTATTCTCGGCCTTTCCCATGGTTTCTTTTCTGCCTTGGTCAAAACTGTGGGGGAAAAAACCCAAATAAATAAACAAACAAATATATAATATATATTTATTATATATATTTGTATATAAATATATCTTAGTTATTATAAATATAAAATATATTTATTTGATAGTTTATATGAATATATAAATAGTATTATTTATTTAATAGTTTCTTCAACATCTGTAATAATTTCCTATGAGCTATATCCAATTTCCTCTCAGAAAAATACACAATTACTTTCCATGATCTACAACATTTTTGCATGGATTCATTCATCTATTTGTATTTTCTGAGTTAAAAATATTTTCAGTCTGTCTTGCCATTTGCAACGACGTGGATGGAACTGGAGGGTATTATGTTGAGTGAAATAAGTCAAAAAGCGAAAGACATGTATCATATGATCTCACTGGTATGAGGAATTCTTAATCGCAGGAATCAAACTGAGTGTTGCTGGAGTGGGGGGTGGGGTGGGAGGGATGGGGTGACTGGGTGATAGACACTGGGGAGGGTATGTGCTCTGGTAAGCGCTGTGAATTGTGCAAGACTGTTGAATCTCAGATCTGTACCTCTGAAACAAATAATGTAATATATGTTAAGAAAAAAAAAAAAGAAGAAGAAGAGGGTAGCGGGAGGGGAAGAATGAAGCGGGGGAAATCAGAGGGGTAGACGAACCATGAGAGACTGTGGACTCTGAAAAGCAAGCGGGGTTCTAGAGGGGAGGGGGGTGGGAGGATGGGTTAGCCTGGTGGTGGGTATTGAGGAGGGCACATTCTGCATGGAGCACTGGGTGTTGTGCACAAACAACGAATCATGGAACACTTCATCTAAAACTAATGATGTAATGTATGGGGATTAACATAAGAATTAAAAAAAATAAAATAAAAATATAAGGGGGAAAAAAAATATTTTCAGTCTGGCTTAATGCAAAATCAAAGTGGAACTGAAGTAGGAAAATATCTTTAAGATAGAATGGCCGCCTTGGGAGCTTTCATGTTACTTGAAGCCTTTCACAGTTGCTTTTACAGTTTTGCATATTATTGCACTAAACATTATGTTAAAGACATAGGTTAATTCTAGGGGCGCCTGGGCGGCTCAGTTGTTAAGTGTCTGCCTTCGGCTCAGGTCATGATCCGGGGGTCCTGGGATGGAGCCCCACATCAGGCTCCCTGCTCAGCAGGAAGCCTCCTTCTCCCTCTCGCATTCCCCCTGCTTGTGTTCCCTCTCTCGCTGTCTCTCTCTCTCTCTGTCAAATAAATAAATAAAATCTTAAAAAAAAAAAAAGACATAGGTTAATTCTAGATCTGACCTCTTCTTGGGTTGGCCACCCTGTTCCAAATGGTGCTGGGATGGGAGGCCTCAAGCTTTTTTTTTTTTTTTTTTACCATATCACACATGGACTGGCCAAATGTTCTTTCCTTTCTACCTTCCAACAATGATAAAAACTTCTAAAGTCCTAGCAGCATTAAATATATGTCTACTTTGGAGTAGAGTAATAGATTTATATTTGCATGGCAATAAATATGTTTTTAAATTCGGTTATTGGAAAAGTATAAACCAAAATTATCACTGTTACAAATCTGGATCATTATGTACTCTATGGTTAACCAAACAACCCACAACAAATTAATTGCTGCTGCTGATGATAAATATTCACAAATGACTGAATTATACACAAAGAGCAAAAATTTCCATCATTGAAAACTCTGACATCCCAAAACAGTACTGAGAAGCCTTCCTCCAAATTGTAGGAATTCCATCCTTTTCCACGTGGACATATGCAGTAGGCATTCCCCTGGGTTGTCAAACACTGAAATGTCCATGTTACTTTTGGATGAAACAATAAGACCTTCCTCGGTAAAATCTAGTAGAGTCTTAATTTTTAGTTAAGAATATAATATCTTCGTAGCTTTAATAATGCACTAAACAAGATACCAGTAATTTTAGCACTTAGTGTTGCATGAAAATTATAATCTAAAATATAATGCATCACTCATCTATAAGAACCAGCAAAAAGCCTTGCATTCTAGGTTCTATGTATAGCCCACCCCATAAAACAATGGCCTCAAAATTTGCCTGCTTTACATGCAAGAAGCATTCATGACTCAAGGACTCAGGCTCCTCATAGTGTATATTTGGTATTTACAACTCGTGGATTCCTTGCTGGCCCTACAGAGGTGATATTTCCTATATCTCAGCTACTGATCTCAGGCTGGACCTAAAGCCCATTCTTCCTCTCTCCTGCACAGCCTCTTTCCCAGAAGGCTCCAGCCAGGACAACACTGTAAAAAGGGAACTCCTTTCTATCACTCTCAGACTTGCTCTTCCAGCATCTGGAACATGCTGCCTCCCCAGCCCCTGGGGCAGGGAAAGAGACTGCCCAAGGGTCTTGAGCTAGAGATTAAAGGCCTGGTTACTCCTAACTGCAAGGGGACAAGAAAGACTCATCTTCCCATGTGCCCCAAAGGAAAGGAGAACCAAATATGGGTGAGTGCTGAATTCTCTCCCAGAGCAGGTTGAAACACCTAGATGAAGAAAGGGGGAGGAACCCTCAACAATTAACATGCTCTGGAGCAACAAAGCAAAGAGAGCTTAAAGAATGGCAAGGGATACAGTTTGGTTAGAGTGTATGCGGTGGGTACAGGAGTCAAGGGATATGAGGTAGAGTCAGCTGGGTCAAGACTGTGGAGTGTCTTAATTGTCAGGCAATCAAGAATTTGCACCTTGCTTTGTAGGAAGCATTTCTGCACTGGAAAATGGTGCTATGTTAAGGCAGATAAAGAAGCTCTTCAAGATAGACTATATCGTAGAATGTTTACAGGTTAGCCAGATTGCCAAAAGTTAACAAATGAGCTGGTGATAGCAAATGAAAATGACAGACACCCAACGCTGTCTCAAAAAAAAAAAAAAAAGTGGTAATGAAAGAAGGAAGAAGGGGTCCCTGGATGGCTCAGTTGGTTAAGCATCTGCCTTAAGCTCAGGTCATGATCCCAGGGTGCTGGGATGGAGCCCCGCATCGGGCTCCTTGCTCAGTGGAAAGCCTGCTTCTCCCTCTCCCTCTGCTCCTGCTTGTGTTCCCTCTCTCGCTGTGTCTCTCTGTCAAATAAATAAATAAATGAAATCTTAAAAAAAAGGAAGGAAGGAAGAAGCTGCCTTCATGGCTGAAGTGCTATACAGTTATCAGTAAGACATATTTTCGGATCAGTAACAAACACGCTTACAGGGAAAGGAAAATTGATCAGGGAATACAGAAGATGTGCAAGATGCAAGAAAGGAGGAGTATAACTGATGAAATGTGATACTGAAGGAATCAAAGAGGAATCAGCTCCAGAGCACAAATAAAGCAGTCCGCCATGGAAGGAAGGAAGAACTCTGCCTGAGACACACAAGAGAAGAAAAGTGATAAGATGGAGAAAAGGGTACAAAAACAAAAATACAAAATAATTATCAAACTCTCTTTCTGATTCTGAAACTGATACATCCAAGTTGTGGAATGTGTACAAAAACATAAAGAAGAAAACAACATTCATCAATAGTTAAAAAATTCAAAGAAGTCCACTCTTAACATTTAGATATCTTTCCTTCCGATCCTTTTTATATGTTTTTAAAATTATTACTATTTCAAATGCTGTTATTTTTAGAGTCAAATTTATCCATTTTTTGTGGTTTCTTGATTTTGAGTCATCGTTATAAAGGCCTTCCGCACTCTTATTTCATAAAAGAATTCTCTTATATTTTCTCTTAGCACATCTATGACTTCCATTTTTCACAAGAGAATCTATGATCCATTCGAAATTCAGGTATATGAATAAAGTAGTGAGCATTACTAGAGCGACTCAACTGTATCAAATCTTAAATTTTTATGTTAACCATACTTTATTGGGATTTAATTTTCATATAATAAAATGCATCAATGGAAAGTATGCAGTTCCATGAAATTTGAAAACATACACTGTCATGTAATCGTCCAGATCAAGATATAGACTAGCATATACCAAGATGTAAAATATCAGCCTTGAGAGTTTCTTCATGCCCCTTCCCAGTCAGCTCACGTCCATCACAGGTAGACAATCACTATTCTGATATATAATGCTGTAGAGGAGTTTTGCCTGTTTTTGAAGTTAATATAAATATAATCGTACTGTTTGTACCCTTTTGTGCCTTACTTCCTCAGGCTGACATAATGTTTTTGAAGTTCTTCCATGTCACTGTAAATACCAATAGTTCATTCTGTTTTGTTATTGAGTACCAATCTATTCTATGAACATACCAGTTTGTTGATCCATTGTCCTGCCTGTGAGCAGTTGGGTTGTTTGCAGTTGGGTTGTTTCCAGTTTGGATGCTATTAAGAATAAAAATGCTACAAGCATTTTTATACAAGTCTTTGTGTGTGTGTGTGTGTGTGTGGGGGGGTATATATATATATATATATATATATATATATATATATATACACTCAATTCTCTTGGGCACAAAACTAGTCGTGAAACTGCTGGGTCAAAGGGAGGGTCCTTTATAAAATAGTGAATCTTTTCACCCAGGAAGTGGCTTGCCCTTTCGCTTTCTTCGTGGTATATTTTAACCAACAAAAGATTTTAACTATGATGAAGTCTAATCCATTGTTTTATGTTTAGTGTTCTCCGTGTGCTAGAAGTCTTTGCTCAGCACAGGTTTATGAAGATATTCTTCCACGTTGCCTTCTAAAAACTCCGTACATATAACCTTCACATTTAAGTGTTTAATCCATCTTGAATTAATTTTTATATATAGTGTGAGGTAGAGCTCAAGATATAGTAATTTCTTTTATACGATTATCTAACTGATTGGCAATATTTATTGAAAACGCTATCCTTTTCTCATTGACTTACTTTGGAAACTTTGTCAAAAATCAACTGACCACATGTATGTGAGTCTGTTTCTAGAACCCATATTCTTTTTCACCGATCTATTTGTCAACCCTAATGCCAATATCACACTTACTATTGTGGCAGTTTAGTAACTTGTTTGAATTTATACTTTTATAAAAGTATAAAAGTAACTTGTATGAGTTTTATACACCAGCAAAAAATGAAAGGCTGTATATATTTGTTATCAAACTGCGCTTTTTTTTCAATCTGATAGGTAGAAAGATAAAATGATATCTCAGTGTAGTTTAAATTTACATTCCCTTTTTTATGAGTGACACAGCATTTTTTCTAAGGCACTTTTTAAATTGAGTGCCTTTTGTATTTTCTTCCTGGTCATTATCTACGGTGTTATTGCAAATATGCTTTCCCAGTTTGTCATCTGTCTTCTGATTTTAGAGGATGTGTTTTTTACCAATGTACAAGTTATTCTATGTAGTCAAGTTTATAAGTTTTTATGGTTTCTTTACTTTGGTCATTATTAGAAAGGCCTTCTGACTTCAAATTTATAAAAGAACTCTCATATTAGTACAGTTATGACTTCATTTTTTCACATTTGATTCTTCGATTAATTTGTAATGTGTCAGGCGCCTGGGTGGCTCAGTCAGTTAAGTATCTGCCTTCAGCTCAGGTCATGATCTCAGGGTCCTGGGATCGAGTCCTGCATCAGGGTCCCTGCTCAATGGGGAGTCTGCTTCTCCCTCAGCTCCTCCCCCTGCTCCTGCTCTCTCTCTCAAATAAATAAAATCTTTAAAAAAATTTGTAATTTGTCTTTCTATAAGGCATGAGGTATGATTCCAACATTTCCTGCCCCACCTTTGACCTCAAGTGATACAGAATTGTCCCCAAAATACATATGATAGTCTATCTTTTCCCCCACTGATTTTATTTTATTTTATTTTATTTAAGATTTTATTTATTTATTTGACAGAGAGAGACACAGCGAGAGAGGGAACAAAGCGGGGGCAGTGGGAGAGGGAGAAGCAGGCTCCCCGTGAAGCAGGGAGCCCAATGCGGGGCTCAATCCCAGGACCCTGGGATCATGACCTGAGCCGAAGGCAGATGCTTAACGACTGAGCCACCCAGGCGCCCCTCCCCCACTGATTTTAAATGTCACATTTATCATATACTAAATCCCAATCTGTAAGGAGGTCTATTTTATTTTTTTTAATTTTTTAGAAGATTTTTATTTATTTATTTGTCAGAGAGAGAGCACAAGCAGGGGGAGTGGCAGGCAGAGGGAGAAGCAGACTCCCCTCTGAGCAAGGAGCCCCATGCGGGACTCAATCCCAGGACTCCAGGATCATAAGCCAAGCCAAAGGCAGATGTTTAACTAACTGAGCCACCCAGGCATCCAAAAGAGGTCTATTTTAGACTCCTTATTCTGTTCTATCCATTTGTCTGGTTATTCAGGCATGAATCCTATACTATTTTAATTATTGAGGCTTTAAAATAGGAAGGACTAATCTCTTGGTGACTTTTCTTTTTTAGAATTTTCCTGGCTATTCAAATTTGATTCATTTTTTCTCATAAAACTTCAGAATTATCTTGTCTGGTTGAAAAAAAATCACATTTTGGGAGGATCTCAATAATTTATTGGAATCCAAGTTAAATTAATGTAGAATCAATGACATTTTTATAGTGATGAATACAGTATTTCAGTCCAAGAACATGATATATCTTTCCATTTATTCTAGCTTTCTGTTCTTCAGTGCATTTTAATATTTTATACATGTAGTTTACCTTTCCAACTGAACTTATTCCTGTGTATTTTATATTTGTTGGTACTCTTGTTAATTACTGTGCTTTTTCCTTACATTATGTGATATGCAGGATAATGGGCCCCCAAAGATGTTCATGTCCTTATCCTACAACCTTTGAATATGTTAGGCTACATTACAAAGGGGAAGTAAGGCCGATAATCAGCTGACCTTAAAATAAGAAGATTATCCTAGATGATATGCATGGGCCCAATATAATCACAAGGTCCTTAAGCGTGGAAGAGGGAAGCAGAAGAGTTAGTGTCAGAGTGATGCCATGTGAAAAAGATCTGCCACTGCTGGCTTTGAAGATGGAAGGGGCCACGGGCTGAGGAGCATGAGCAGCCTCTAGAAGCTGGAAAAGGCAAGTAAATTATTCTCTCCTAGAGTCTCCATAAAGGATCAGGAACAAATAACTTTCTTAAGAAAATGCTGAGAAAGTATTCCTGAGAAAAAAAAAACACATGCCTTTAAACAGATCATGTTTAAACAGCAAACATAAGCCAACACCATGACAAATTTTTAGCTAATGTAATTCCACAAGCGAACACTGAGCACTAAAAATGTCATAAAATGTAGGCTTTGGAAACCTTTTGGTTTTCCAAGAAATTTCTTGTTAGCAATCAAACCCTACCTGGCAAACTGAAACAGGAATCTAGTAATCACCTTTAAAAAGGGTCTTATTTAAAACTAACATTTTAACCTATACTCACAATGTCTGAACAATGAAAATGGGAAAATCAGTGGGGCAGAACAAAATAAAACACTGATTTCTAAGTTCTCCAATAATTATTAGGTATTAATAGTTTCCCTTTTCTAGAGAAGAAAGGAAAAGAAGGATGAACTCATTCCTGATCAAGCTTAGTGCCAGGTGGAGAGGTCAACAAGGATTTAATGAACTTAATATACTCACACCTACTTAATAATGGATGCTGTTAGAACTGTGACGACAGTTCCTTTTGAAGACTTCATGTGAAGCTCTGGATCCAATGACAAGTGGTAGTTGTGACGGGTCATAACTTAGTAACAGCCTCAATGCACATTTTTATGAGACAAGTAACTCTTCTCAGGTGAGTAAAAAGCAGACTAATGAGATGTTCCTACGGGATTTGATATAAACATTAGAAAGGAAAACATTCTGCCATCTGTGACCCCACCTAGAGCAAAAGCTATATAAGCACTTCAAAGAGGAAATAGCCAAGAAGCTTGGAATTCAGACACAGTCGCGGCTGCTTGAGCTTTCGATCGGGACCACAGACTGAAATAAACCAAAACTGGGTACACACTATGGATACCAAGGACTGTACAACAACAACGATTTCTTGTTCAACGCCACACCAAGGCTGCTCTAGGATTACAAATTTTCGGACCATTTCTTCTAATACCAGCTGCCAACATGGTGGTCTTGAAGCCAACAGCAGCCAACCAACTGGCCATGTTCTGAGGGCTGCCAGACCCACTCCTTGCTTTTACTTCACACCCATCTGCGTAATAAGCAACTTCAATCCCTGTCCCCTTTTGGATGACTGCAGCTGGTGCGGTGAAGGCATCAACAGTAACGAGAAAGAGACCATGCAAATCTTGAATGAGCGCCTTGCTAACTACCTGGAGAAGGTGCGGATCTTGGAACAAGAGAATGCTGCACTGGAGTGCAAAATCCAGGAAGAGTGTAACAAAGAGCTCTGTGTTGTATGTCCTGACTACGTGTCCTACTACGCTACCATTGAGGAGCTCCAGCAGAAGGTAAGATTCTTAGGAACGTGTATAATCAGGTCGTGTCATGACACTCTCCAACCAATAGCCATTTGCTAAACCTTAATATTTTTAGTTCATCTTATGCTGGAAAAACATATTTTGTAGAAAAAGAAAATCTCTTGAATGAAATTGTCATCTTGAGGCAATATTCAGAGTTTTATACTTACTCATCTTCCAGAGATATATTCTGCTGTGTCACAAGCGTGTCAACATGTGCCAAAATATGTCAACAGCCTATTGCTGCCATTTCTTTAACAAAAACAAGAACACGGGGATCTGAGAAAGAGCGTTTTGTTTTAATAAGTTCCTAAACAGTTTAGGAATTATTTGGTGTTTTATCCATTGTATTACCATCACCACTGTTTCTCCCTTTCATGCTCATTTCATCATCTCCAAAATATTTCAATGGTGTCTTCCAACACCGAGCCTAGCTCCTAATCAGAGCGATATGCTGCTGCTACTGTACATGCTAGAGTTATTCCGTTTTATTTCTTCAACAAGTATTTACCAAACACCACCAGTAACACACCAGACATTACTCTAGGCTCTGGGAAAATATTAGTGAGCTAAAAAGTCCTTGTCCTCATGGCAGTTACATTCCAGAAGAGGCAACTCAAGAGCAGATTTTATATTTTAACAGTAAAACATATACAAGCGTTTTTATTGGAGTGGTTTTTGCTGATTTTTTAGGAAAATAACAAAAACTCGGACTTTCCAAAGCTTCCCAAGCTTCTTAAGTATAGCTATGAAAGCCTAACTACTCCCCTCCCGCCCCTGTTAATTGCCATGCACACAAGCCCTTGGTTTTTAAGAAGGAGATCCTGGTGTTTGTCTCATTTGTGTGTACAATTTCTTAATTCTAGATCTTGTGTACCAAGGCTGAGAATTCCAGACTGGTCTCACAAATTGACAACACCAAACTGGCTGCTGATGACTTGAGAGCCAAGTAAGCCCACCCAGCACTGTCATTCACGACAGAATTCACCCCACTTCTGACTCTACTCACTCCCAAGAAGATTATCCCCAAATCTGCTAAACCTCCTGATCCATACCATACCAGCACTAGCCCAGAAAAAAACCTTCACGTTCGATAAACGATAAAGATTAATAACCACTCACATGTGAACAGTACTTGCAGTTTCTAACATATGAACCCATCTGATTACCTGCACAGTAATTCAGGAAAATAGGGAGGGCTAATATATAGTTGCCTTGTTTAAGGCAAGAAAACTGTGGTTTGAGGGGGTTCAGTTACATCCAAAGACATACAACTAGGACAAGACGTAGCTAAAACGTGCACCCGAGTTTTCTAACTCCTAATCCGTTGCTCTTTCCACGTCTACTGCATTGCCTCTAGGGGCAGGGGAAGGAGGATAAATTCCCTTATCTCAAAGAACAGCAATATGGCCTCACGCCGGCAAACTGATTAAGGAATAATAATTACACGGTGATGCTTATCAAGTGGTCTCACCTCTAAAGAGAATAAAACCCACAACAGAAATATAATAAATGAGAGGCCCAAAGGAAAATGTGGAAGGGAGTTCTGCTTGGCTTGACTTACACCATCTGCATTTTAATGCCTCTCTTTCCATGTCTCATTTTTAAAGGTATGAAGCCGAGGTGTCCATACGCCAGCTGGTGGAGGCAGACGCCAAAGGCCTACAGCAGATCCTGAATGCGCTGACCCTGGCCAAGGCCAACCTGGAGGCACAAGTCAAGTCTCTGAAGGAGGAGCTCCTCTGCCTCAAAAACAACCATGAAGAGGTTAGAGAAAAACCAAGAGAGTCATTACAAGCTAAGCCTCTAAAAATTGCAGTAATTCCCTTGAGTTGAACTTGGCAAAAGTTGTCTCCAAAAAGTAGATACTACTCTGCTTTTCAGCCCTAACAATTCCTACTGCTACTACCATTGGCTCCAAGTGTTTCAAATCCATCGCCTATAACACAGTATCTGAGGCCTCCATTGCCCTCTCCAGCTTTTCCAGGAGAAGGAAACAACCTTTCTCCTGTCCTCACAGGTTTCGCATCTTTTTGTAGGCATCCCTACACAGACTTCTGCCACTATTGCTGTAAGTCCGATTGGCAAAAGCCCATATTGGGGTCATAGAGACTATGGTCTCTTATTATAAATTCTACCTCTCTGCTGCTTCACCATTACCCATCCCTAGAAATGATCTAAATTCCTTAAGACTCTGATCTTACTAATTAATTCCTTTTAATGTTCCACATATTTGAACACAGAGTCATATCTGAAATAGCCTGAGGTCATTTTATAGCATCTCAATAGCACCTATAAATCATCTATTCCTTTATTGTGAGCCACATTTCAGATACAATTAAGCTAAATTATTGCTGTTAGACATACAAGAGCACAAGGGTGTCATCTGTTCACCAAGTGACTTCACATTCTTTTTCTTTCCATAGGAAATCAATTCCTTACAGAGCCAGCTTGGGGACAGACTCAACATTGAAGTGACCGCTGCCCCTTCTGTTGATCTAAACCGGGTTCTACAAGAAATGAGATGTCGGTATGAGTCCATCATGGAGACAAACCACAGAGAAGTGGAACAATGGTTCAACACACAGGTGGGGAGGGTAGAAAAGTCAAAACCAAAAAGTTGACATTGCATTTCCAGGTGCCTGTTAATCAAAGTCACATTTTCCTTCATAATATTCATGATCTTTGTGTTTCAGATGGAGGGGCTGAACCAGCAGGTGGTGACCAGCTCTCAACAGCAGCAGTGCTGCCTGAAGGAGGTCACTGAACTGAAATGCACCGTGAATGCCCTGGAGATTGAACTTCAGGCCCAGCACCGAATGGTACCCAGCAAGCTGACCAAGCCTAACACAGCAGTGATGGCAATAGCCCCTGACACCTGCATGTTGCAATGTTTCCCAAATTGTGTCCTTCAGAAGTTCCTCTGTTTTCTAAAGGGCCTATAGCCAAAAAAAGGCTTGTGGTCAAATAAGCCTGGGAAAAGCTGGAGTAAACATAGGTTCAACAGGGTACCTTCCTGCAGGCCTTTAATAAGCTAATATGCACTATAGATCTCCAAGAAGGAGATATATGGTATTCAGCATTCCAAACTTATTTGACTCTGGACCCCTTTTTTAAAGAGCATCTCATGGCAATAATGACCCATGGAGTACACTTTGGGAAACACTAAGGGAGCATTTTATTACATGCAAAACATTTTTACAAACTATCAAATTTATAAAATAATTTTATAAAGAAGGTAGCATAATTAGTAATCTAATTTTTCAACTGAGGCTCAGGGAGCTAAAGTGATTTTCCCATGCCAAATCCCAGGTGAGTTCCATCTTGCCTATTTTATAGAGATGGAAACACTGAGATCTTGAGGCATTAAGTAACTTGTTAAAAGTCAGAGAAGAAATGAGTCCGAGCCAGAATTCAGTTTCCAAAGCTGGAACCACTTCTGCCTCATTGTACTGCCTCTCTGAAGTAGGGAATTATTTAAATGCTCTGATGTGAAGGGTATTTGGAAGATCCTGCCCCAAAGCTGGTTTTGTCACCAGCTAGTCATGTGACCATGGGCAACTCACCTAACCCCTTGAACCTCAGTTTTCCCCTCTCTAAAAATTGGGAAAACCATAGAAATAATAGGTTATTCAAACCTAAAATTCCATTATCTGTAGACTTACAGAATGATGGAGCAGGAAAGAACTTTAATCATCAAAGTTTCAACTCTCGTGTTTTAGATATAAAGGAATGGACTCAGTGAAAGAATTGTTTATGGCTAAATGCTGCTAACTTCTTTTTTAAGGTATAAATATTCATAGAATGAGGTACCATGGTAACAGGTTCTTAAAGCCCAGGTGTAAAATAAGTTGGAATACTTTTTTGTCTCACAGGGAGGAGAGTGTGGTAGGATATTATCAGGTGATTAAGAAAGAAGTAAATGCTTAAAGGGAGGCAAAAATAAGTAAAGAGGGTAAAGGGAAGCGAGCTTTAGCATAGTTGATAATTTTGGTTTTGGATTTATTTGGTTAGGAAGTAATAAGAGGGCTTGGAGATTCATTAGTACCTGTCACAAAGAAACCATTGTTTAAAATGATGCAGTTTACAAGTGACCTAGGCTCCAACGAGTCATCATTATAAACCCTACTTTCCTCCTCCATGGTAGAGAGATTCCCAGGGATGTATCCTGGCGGAGACAGAGGCCCGCTACACAGCCTTACTGGGCCAGATCCAGTGTCTGATTGATAACGTGGAGGTTCAGCTGGCAGAGATCCGGTGTGCCCTGGAAAGACAAAACCAAGAATACGAGATTCTGCTGGATGTCAAGTCTCGGCTGGAGTGTGAGATTGCCACATACCGCAGCCTTCTGGAGAGTTCAGATGTCAAGTAAGTAAAATAAAAAACAGCTTCTCGGGGGAAATAGGAGGGGTAGACGAACCATGAGAGACGATGGACTCTGAAAAACAAACAGGGTTCTAGAGGGGAGGGGGGTTGGAGGATGGGTTAGCCTGGTGGTGGGTATTGAGGAGGGCACATTCTGCATGGAGCACTGGGTGTTGTGCACAAACAATGAATCATGAAACACTTCATCTAAAACTAATGATGTAATGTATAGGGATTAACATAAGAATAAAAAATAAATAAATAAATAAATAAAAAACAGCTTCTACTAGGAAATATGCTTGCATACATGTAATGCGGCCACTGGCAACAGGGGGCGTGTTCTTTGATCTTCTTGCCAGTGATGGAAACTTGTGGGAGGGAAAGCTGTGCTATTTGGAGACCTACAATTGTAACCTAGTCCAAATTTGAGGTCTTAGCTGAGTTGAGTCATTTTGAAGAGCCAGTGTGCCAGGTTAATTCCTTGTATGTTGAGTTTTTTAAAGTACAAGGGGGAAAATGGTTTTCCCAAATATTCAAATATTCCTGGTGACTTATAGATTTTCCCCCAGTGAGATGAACTTTCATGAGATTGAATAGGATGACCCTGTTCCCTTCGGAGGAACATTCTGCTAAGGCTGAAATGCCCATCCCCGTCCAGCCACGTGTCCTTGATGCCAACAACAGCATGTAGATATGTGTGTTTTAGCACCATTTTTAAAGTAGAAATTGTAATGCTTTTCAATAAGAAGCCAACCAACTCATAAGGAACTGACCCAGATAGAGCACAACTCTTTAGAGGAAGC
Source organism: Mirounga leonina (assembly GCF_011800145.1). Classification (NCBI taxonomy): domain Eukaryota; kingdom Metazoa; phylum Chordata; class Mammalia; order Carnivora; family Phocidae; genus Mirounga; species Mirounga leonina. The sequence goes on along the minus strand of NW_023270503.1, from coordinate 26,337,139 downwards.
AACTCAGTCCAAAGTAATGCCCAGATGCAGACTCAGTTACAATTGTTACGGAGACCTTCTTCCCCCAGATAGTCAGTGAACTCTGTTCACAGCATTCTTTTAACTGGCACATTTTAACTGCCACATTATACTAGCACAAGGTTAACCATAGCTAGTCCCTATGAGGAGCTACAATATACTAAAGTGCCTTGAATCATCAAAGAAAGATGATGCTTTCTATAGAGTTCTGTTAACTGCTTCCAACTCCAATTCTGTAAAGTTTCATTTAAATATTCCCAGAAGGCATTTTGAAGCTTCTGGATAAAGCACTGAGGACTCTTCCATAGATGGGGTCCAGGCCACCAGTAGTATTGTGACTTGCTGATCAGAAAAATATCTGATTAACTTCTTTTCCTCAGATAATAAGCCCCTCAACTTGGCCCTTATCACTGTTGACCCTGTAAGTTTAGTTCCCATTATACCCAGTCTGCAGATGAAGAACTAAAGCTCAGGAGGGTTCATTGACTTATCTGAGGTCACCAGTTGGTAAATGACAGAGCTGGGCTGCACCTGGTCTTCAACTCCTGGCATGGTGTTCTTCCACAATGCAGTGGAAGCTTACATAATGGCAGCTTACATAATCTAACGCTTCTAAACCTAAGATGCTGCCTTCCCATGGATCTGTTCTCATTCTTTTTCTCTGACTAACGATAGAACAAAATGAATGAATAAGCATTTAGGAGTACTTGTTTTGAGTGACACATGTTGAAAAATTACCCACCGCTATTGTTCTCCATCACCATCGTTACCTTCCCTCAATCACAGGTAAAATTCTGTTTTTTTCTAGGTTTCCCTGTAACCTGTGTGCCACCAAATGTGAGACTTCCAGTAAGGCCTGTGCCATGGAAAGCACAGCCCCAGTTCACAGTACATCATCAGCTTCCCGCGGGACACACGAGCCCTGCTGTGCCTACAGAGCCCTGCCCCGAATACTGGTTAAAATCTTCACCATCACTCAGGAGATTAAGGATGGCAAAATCATTTCTTCTCATGAGCATGTGCAGCCTTGCTTCATCATCAGAACTGTCAGAGTCTAACATCCCAAGGTGATGAAAATGACCCTCATTCATGAAAGAGAGGTCAATACTTGCTCCTACCAGAAAGGCTTAAAAAGTCCCCAGCCCCTTAAGGTACTTAGTTTCTTACTGCCACAGTGGGTCTGCATTGCTAGATAGAATACCTTGTATTCCGATTCTTCCCTAAGTCACCGCTGTCAACAGGATAATAAATGACATTTCTCTGGAAGGACATTACCCATTTCTCTGAGAGACAGGCACTGATTTGTAAGTTCCCAGAAAGGTGCCCTACATTACTTAACTCCACAGGTGATAGGCAGGTTTCTCTCCTGTTTACTCAGGTCTTGTTTACTTACATTCCTCACTAGAGCCAGTCAGACAAGTTCTAGGATTGTTTTTGGCCATGGTACATGAGGTGAGAAGCAGCGACCTTCCCTTCTAAAATCCTTCCTTGGCTATAGAAAGAAGCCTATATAGGAATAGGATGAATAGGGGAAAAGACCTTTAATGTTTTGTTTCCTTGAACAGTCATGAATCTGACTCCTGTTGAACTCTGCTGTTTGTTATCCATACTCACATACTTTACATTCCCCCAAGCTATTTTTGAAGATGTCGGTGTTCTCCAAAACTTTGTAACCACTGAGCTCTCCGAATATTTTCAACAAGCATCAGGAAGAGTTGGGGGAGTGAATCTAGAGCATTTTGAAGAAATAACATGGATCCTTTCATTAAATGTTTGCTATTTCTCTTTCCACTCTTTAGGGAATGGGAGTTGTTTCTGACTGTTTAACAAGGGACATGGAGCTGGAACTCTCACGCCATAACCCTGTTCCTCCATCTCCCTGGGACTGATGACCATGAAAACATAGCTTAGGTTCCTCCTTCAACCTATCCATCAGAGAGAAATGGACTTGATCCCACAAACTTTGCAGAAAAGTAATCATTGAGTAATTGCTGCTTGCAAGCACAAGACAGTCTCAAGTGAGAAGATACCATGTATGTACTGGCCATTATCAGAGCTTCTCACAGGGTCACAGAGGGTTTCAGTCAATCCCTACAAAGTTATTTGACATTTCCAGAAGTCTTAGTAAATAATTACAAATCAAATACAGAATGTGGAGTCAAAAGACCTTAAGTCCTAAACTAGTCTCTTGGGACCCTGGGCAGAACATTTAGCTTTCATCTAATTTAATTTCCTTATTTGTTAAATGAGGACCATGGCTACTTGACAGGTTTGTTGTGCAGATCAAATGAAATTGTTAATGTCATGCTACTTGGTACACTGAAGAGCGTGATGCAAATGTTATTTTTACATAAGCTTTGCTTTTAACTACAGCCCTAGACTTAACTGTGTTATTATCTCCTGTCAAAATTCTTTCCCCATAAATGTAGTTATCCACTCATAACTTGGGGAGTTTTAATAGTGCTCGGCTTTGAGGGGTGAAAAAAGAACAGAACAAGATCTTCCTGTCATCAAGCCTGCAATTCTATTCAGTAAAACGTTTCTGAAGTCTTAGGGTCTATATCAGATATCAGTTGATGGCTGGTGCCCACAGCAAAGACAAAAGCATCATTTAACTCACAGCTCAGCAGTCACTCCCTCCAGACAAGTAGCAACTTATACTGAGCAAATGGAATACAGAACTCCCAGAATGATCTCTTTCCTATCAATAACTTCCTTCCCATCTGAATACCCAGATTACCCCTGGTAGCACTTCACAGCATACCATCTCAGACTGAAGGATGGAAATGTGGGAAGAGCAGGGGGCTTGCGCTCAGAAGCCCTAGGAGAGAGTCTCATCCCAGTCTATGTGTATGACCTTGAGTAAAAGGGACATAACAATGTAGGTCCTGACGCACTGGAGGGATTAAATGGAATAATAATAGTATAAGGCTGTATAAGGCCAGGCAGAAGAGAGGTTTTGTCCCCTAATTGGAAGCTAGGCATTTGTCATTTCACAAACTTCTTCCTTTGTATCTGGTTCAGTGATAGTCCCCAGTGGACCCGATATGTACTATCAACACTACCTGGGAAACCAATTGGTGAGAGGCCAGAGTAGCACAGTCTGCTCTGAGTTTTTATTCCAACAGGATTCAGGGTTTAGGAACCTTGCTGGACTCAGGCTAATCTTGGGCTGATATGGCAATGCCATTCCCAATTTCTCCCCAAAATAGGCTCTCTTCTTCCCACTCCAAGCAAAGTATTCCATGTGCCAAACTTACCCTCGTACATACTAGGCTGAATTATAGATATTTGAAACCAAAAAGACTATGAATCCCAATCCTATAAGGCAGTTATAACACCAGGTTCCTTTCTATGGAAATCTATAAAGTCCTAGTAAGACATTGACTCCAAGGAGCAAGATGGCCTTTTGTTTGTTAGAGCCTGTCTCAGAGAAGGAAAGAGTATCAAAACCCATTTGGTGGTCTGTAATTATATTTCTAAACAAGGGAGGTTTAGGGATATATTTTCTCTAGATTTCATCTTTTTTCATGTTGACTCCCCCTTAATATGACAGCTGGTTTAAACACTTCCAAATGCAGGGGTAACCATGCTTCTCTCTTCCCCTTTGCCTCTCAACCATTAACTGTCCCCCAATCCCTATAAATGGCTCATAACCTCTCCATCCTCATTCTCTAGGATCAATTCCACCAATTTCTGCTTAGAAGGAGTGGCCTGAAAATTTTTCCTCAAGAGTTCAGTCGGTGGTAACCCTTACATTACTTGCCACCAGGATTTCTCTAGTTGACTCAGAAACCACTTATATCCAAATCCCCTGAGGAGCCTATAAAATTCAGATGCTTGGGCCGTACCCTAGATCTCCTGCATTAGCATCTCCAGGTGTGGGACCTGGGCATCCAAATTTAACAAAATTCTCACCCGAAGCATGTGTGCTGAATTATAAAAGCCACTGCTTGCTAAATGACAAATGCCTTTTGGTTTAAAGATCTGAATGACTTCCTGCCTTAGGGAATTATCTTTTAAGTTCTGACACTAGCTTGATAGATGACCACACTTGCAGACAATTCCTTCTCTACATATCTATCCACCTGTTTATGAGGTAGGGTTAAAAAAAAGCTAATAAGTAACTCATTTAATAACTAATTCATTTAATCCTTACTACCACGAAGGAGTTACCCTTAATAGTCCCACTTAATAGATAAAGGAACTAATGGATAGAGCAGTTCAATGACTATCACACAATATTGTGTGAATACTGAGTACTCTGTGACTATCGCCCAGTGTCACGCAATAATAAGATTGAATGTTAAGTACTTGATTTCCTTAAGAAGGTTAAAATAGCACCGGATACATTCTATAATCGATCTCCAAGAATGGAAACAATTCACAGTAGCAAGAGATTATTTTTTCAACTCTTCAAAGAACTATTCTCTAGCCTGCTTGTCATTGCTTCTAGTGAGAGACCATCTAAGGAGTCTACGATATCAGCATTGGTCATTCTTTTTGTCCATAAATTCATAGACTAAGTGAGTTTTATTTTTTAACCTTACATTATTGTGATAAGAATGCTTAACATGAGATCTACTCTTTAACAGATTTTTAAGTGAACAATACAGTATTGTTAGCTATAGAGCACAATGTTGTCCAGCAGATCTCTAGAACTTATTTTATACCCTTTGATTAGCAACTCTCCCTCTACCCTCCCCCCAAGCAACCTCCTTCCGTGGCAACCACCTTTCTATTCTTTGCTTCTATGAGTTTGACTATTTTAGATATATCTCATGTCTCATATAAGTGGAATCATATCATATCTCATATAAATGGAATCATGCATTATTTGTTTTTCTGTGACTGATTCATTTCACTGGTATAATGTCCTCAAGGTTCATTCATGTTGTCACATACCACAAGATGTCCTTCTTCTTAAATGCTGAATGATATTCCATTACATGTGTATGTGTGTGCACACATATATGTATACATACATATGTACATACATGTATATCTCATGTTCTTTTTTATCCATTTATCATCAAACAATCCATTTAGATTGTTTCCACCTCTTGGCTATTTTGAATAATGCCTCAATGAACATGGGAGTACTAATATTTCTTTGAAAATTAGAAAGATTTTTGATGGCATCTAATGGCCTTTTTCATATCACAGGTGGAGAAACTGGGGTCCAAAGAGAAAGGGGACTGGTCTACGATGACACAGTCAGTGAAAGAATCCAGTGCTCTTTCTTCTACTTCTCATTCCCCACCACATCTGGAGTAGACAGTGCTGGAACTGGGTGTGATGGAAAAAAACCTTGGACCAGCAGGCAGTGACCTTCCTTTCTAGTTCTTAGGAGCATCATTTGACTTCTCTGCTCTTGCACCCAGAGATTTTTCTGATCTAATATCTTCAGCTTCTCTTACAATCCCTGATGTTACTCACCTTATTTTGTCTTGCCTTCTGCATCTGTAAATAGGAAATAACACCAGAAATAATATCCTCCAATTCCTTCTCTCTCTGATGTCTTTTTTAAAAAGGCAATTAGATGCTATTGATAAGATATTTAAGTTCTTTAGAAGCTAATGATGGCATGTTCTTCTTATTAATTCCCATAATTTCCATTTACCAAACGATGGAGAAAAGTATCTTACTCATTGCCTGAATAGGTCTATCCTAATTCTGTCCATTTTGACTTAAAATGCAAGTTCTGATAAAAAAAAATTTTTTTTTAAAGCAAGTGCCCTCTCCAAATAAGGAGGAGGGAGAAAAAGATTAGAATTCAGGAGAAACGGAAAGTGTCCCAGAAGAGAAGAGAAGAGCACTATCCACGCTAGGAAGAATTTGTAGGCTGAGGCAACCAGCATCCATGACACAATGCCATGTTTAATATCAATGCAAGCAAGCCTGGAATGCACTGTTTCAACACTGTAATCAAATGTCTTTATAGGAAATGAATCCTTTGGCTGGTTGGCTAGCTGGAAACATCTGGTGTGTTCATGAATGATTCACAAGCTTCATGGGAAAAACCCACGCACCCCGTTCAAATGCGAACAACCAACCCTATTTGGCAACATTGGAAAGGTTTATGTAGTCAAATGATCATTTCAGGTTGAGCATTATATTTGGAGGGTTTTCTTAGATGATGCTTTTAAGCCACAGGCTACCACTTATATGCACATAAGAAAATATGTAATATGCCGATGTTTCTAAATATTCCAGTTAAGTTGTCACCAGTAGCAAAGTTTCTGAACATGTTTTCTTGCTGTTCCCATCCCTTCCCTCCCCTCTCTTCTCCCTCTCTCTCTCTTTACTCCCTCTATGTCTGGAACAACATAAGAATCAGGGTGGACGATGTTTATAGCAGCAATGTCCACAATAGCCAAACTGTGGAAAGACCCAAGATGTCCATCGACAGATGAATGGATAAAGAAGATGTGGTATATATATACAATGGAATATTATGCAGCCATCAAAAGGAATGAGATCTTGCCATTTGCAATGACGTGGATGGAACTGGAGGGTATTATGTTGAGTGAAATAAGTCAAACAGAGAAAGATATGTATCATATGATCTCACTGATATGAGGAATTCTTAATCGCAGGAAACAAACTGAGTGTTGTTGGAGTGGGGGGTGGGGTGGGAGGGATGGGCTGACTGGGTGATAGACACTGGGGAGGGTATGTGCTCTGGTAAGCGCTGTGAATTGTGCAAGACTGTTGAATCTCAGATCTGTACCTCTGAAACAAATAATGCAATATATGTTAAGAAAAAAAAAAAAGAAGAAGAAGAAGAAGGTAGCAGGAAGGGAAGAATGAAGCGGGGGAAATCGGAGGGTAGACAAACCATGAGAGATGATGGACTCTGAAAAACAAACTGAGGGTTCTAGAGGGGAGGGGGGTGGGAGGATGGGTTAGCCTAGTGGTGGGTATTGAGGAGGGCACATTCTGCATGGAGCACTGGGTGTTATGCACAAACAATGAATCATGGAACACTACATCTAAAACTAATGATGTAATGTAGGGGATTAACATAAGAATAAAAAAAAAAAAAGAATCAGAGTGGACATATTGGTGGTACCTGAAGAAAACACCTGAGATTAAAGTTTATCTTACTATTTCCTAGAAAGAAAGCAGATTTGTGGCTCCCTTTTTTGCATCTTTCTATAATCAAAAGGCCTTCTTCTAAGCCGGGGTAAAACCCTCTGCTTTATAGCTCATTGTGGTGGCCCAATGGGTCCAGCAAATGCTTGAGAGTTACTTACCTACTTGATATCTGTGGCTCTTAGAGAAGCCACACAACTCTACTAAACCAGAAGACTTAGTGAGACCACATTTTGGGCTGAATTTCTCCAAATCCATATAGTTAGTTATAGAGAATTGCCTATCCCCAACTTGTATGTAAGGAGAGAAAGGTCTTCTCTTTCATAAGTATTTGTCAGCTCATTTGCCACTGACCCATCAGAAAAACATAACTGTGCCTTTCTCCATCACTGCCACTCTCCAAGAGACCACCTCCCCCCACCTCCAGCATAGCTTTTGTGAGTGCAGAGAGAAGTCTCACAGTGGAAGGCAAGTAAAAATCACATCCTATTTAAGAGAACTCTGTAACTTGAGGGAGAAAAGGAGACTAGGGTGAAAATTCAAAACAAGTTGTGCCTACCAAAGCATTAAAAAAAAGCAAGAAGAGAACATGGCTGCTTTGGACCAAGGAGAACAATCACATGCTGATTTAGAACAGATTCGTGAAGCCAGACAAGCTGGGTCTGATTCTCAGCCCTGCCACCTTCTGTGAGATCTTGGGCAAGTTACTGAACCTCTGTATCTCCCCTTCCTCTTCTTTAAAATGGGGCTATTGATAGCATCTACTTCATAGGGTTGAGATGATCACATTAATGAATGCATGCAAAGCTCTTAGGCATGCCTGGCATCCAGGAACATTGTGAGTATGATTTCATTGTTGCTCTGAGACACTTACATTCAACTGCCAAACAGTCACACTCAAGCTAATGAAATATTTCACTGGAGCTGACAATGACATTGCAGAGCAAAGTCATCCCGATAACTTAATGAAAGCACCAGATTAAGGATGGAAACTTTCTTTTTTTATTTTACTATTTATCTTTTAAGTAAAAAATATATATCTAAAAAAAATATATCTATTTAAGATGTTTTGATATACATATACATAGGGAAATGATTACCACATGTAAGCCCAACTCTTCTATTTTCTGGAATGTTACGGAACTCAGTTGGAAAGGACCTTCCTGTAATATATCAACCTTCATACTCTTTGGCAGCCAACAGGAAGACAGCCCAGGAGGAGAAGGGAGAACAGTGTGAAGCCAGCCCTATAAACAGGATCACTTTTGTGGAGATTGAACATGACAGGGCAGCCCAGATAGGAGCCCTTCTCCGAGAAAAAGATTCTGCTGCCCTTGTCTCCCCTGACCCCGATGTTCCCTGGAGTCAGGTTATGGACTCAACAGAGAAAGCAGCAGGAAGCCTCCAAACAAACCTGTCCCAGTTATTACAGAACAATCAACACGTAATCAAAGTGCTGAGATCCATTCAGAAGCCACAGTGCCTCCTATGGTCAACAAGTAGAAAGAGTAACACTTCTTCTAGTCAACTAAAAATCAGTTGAATATTATGCCTCAGATACTGTGTTAAGTGCTTTACCTGAGTTATCTCACTCAATCCTCACAAAAACCTTACAATGCTATTATTATTCCCACTTCACTAATAAATGAACCAAGGCTTACAGAAGTTAACTAACTTGCTCAGCATCACACGGTTAGTAACGGTCAAGTTAAAATTTGAACAAATTTGTGTCTTCCATACTCTAAATGCCCTGGTTCTAATCACTCAAATTTGACCATATAATATATCTGTAGCCCAATCAAAGGCACAAATAGTTAAGGAAATGTGTTTGTCCCGGAGTTCTGAAGAAGGTGAACCCAAAAAGCACTCGATAGTGTTTATACCCAGCCCAATCCAGGAAGAAATGATGCTGCATGCAATCACATTAGTGCATGGAGAGTCAGGGCAGTTCCTCAGGCCGCATTCCTTAACACGCCACATCTCTCTTCTGGTTCCATTTTACCAACCAATTTCCATATCACAGTCTGGTTTCTCTAATACTCAGATACAACACAGATGGGAATTTCTTGGTTGCAGAATGGATCATCTCTCACCATTAAATTATTAAGTTTGCATTCTGGCTTGTTCATCTGGCACCTAAGAATTAGGTGAGTTCCTGTGACTCGGCTCCTGAGAATCCCTTTGGTTCTGGTGCACTAATAAAATGGGGCTTTTGAACTCACCGGACTAAGAAGAGACTCAGACCAGAGTGACTGCACAAGGGAATGTCACCCTGTGAAGCTCTTTCTCAGAGATCAGACAGCCCAACTAGATGGCACTTCCATCTCATCTCATTCCAAATACAGGAGTTAAGTGGTTGAGTTCATGTGAAGTTTACTGTTTGAGGACTGGCATGGAATGGCACAGCTCTATACTAGACATAAAACCAAGAGGGCTTGATTTGGAGAAGCATCAGGAAAGCATAGATCTCATTTCTAACCCTGTTCATAGTCATGGTGAGCACAACGTCGAAACAATGGCTGCCAGCCATCCATGTTTCCAACAGATGATCTGTAGTTCAACATCAATCATGGGCTGCTGAAGCTGCAGGGGACTTTCTGGTTGTGACCCTAAGATTAACAGGATATAAGGTAACAGGATAGGATGTCAAAAATCGCCCCCAGAATCCCCTTTAATATAGGCTACAAATTATTGGGGGGTAGCACTCAGAAATGAAATCAAATGTACTAGGTTTAGATAGTAAAAGTAGAAGATGCTATGACTGGCAAATTCAGGGGAGATCCTGGGAGACACAGACAAATAAGAAGGAAGAAGGGGGAAAACAGGTATGCTCTTGTGGCCACAGAGTGAGATAAGACAAGAGGTCATTTGCAGCTCACCCAAACAGAACAGAATGTTTGGTGGGAATGGATTGCAGGCATCATGTCCAGCACCGCAGTTACAGCCCTACCTCTTCATATTAATGATATGAAGTCTGTGCAGTAAACAGCAATTAGTGATCAACAAACCTGTGGTTCAGGCGCCTGGGTGGCTCAGTTGGTTAAGCGACTGCCTTCAGCTCAGGTCATGATCCTGGAGTCCCGGGATCGAGTCCCGCATCGGGCTCCCTGCTCAGCGGGGAGTCTGCTTCCCCTTCTGCCCTGTTCCCTCTCGTGCTCTCTGTCTCTCATTCTCTCTCTCTCAAATAAATAAATAAAATCTTAAAAAAAAAAAACCTGTGGTTCAGGTAGCTCTATCTGAAAGGAAGGTCCACAGAGGAGTTCAGGAGCTGAGGCCAGAGGAGGAGAACACGTGGGAGATAGCCTTGGGTTGTAACTGAAAAACAAATATTCACATCCACCCTAATGATGTTACCCACGGATGCCCTCGCTCTTCAAGAAAAGTCCTGCTTTTTTGCAACTTTATATTTTTCAATAAAAACCATTGGTGAAATGTTTAAGTAAATGTGGTTTAAATTCTTTAATTTTGTAAGATATATAATATACATTAACTTGCAAATTAAAAATCTGCCTATAATTTGGATAGAGTTTATGAAATAGTTACTACAACCATCTTTGCTATTATGCTAACAATTAAAAATCCATATGATACATGTGAAAATATATGCTTTATAAATGACATGGAAAATATTCTATTCACCTTAATTTAGTCTTCAGCAAAATTCCATCACTAGAGTTCCTATTTGTATCTCTCTCTCACTCACACACACACACACACACACACACACACACACGCTATATTAATCTGCTATTGTCACTGTAACAAATTAGCACAAACTGAGTGGCTCAAAACAACACAAATTTATTATCTTATTTCAGAAGTCTGACACAGGTCCCACTGAGCGAAAACAAGGTGTGAGCAGAACTGTGCTCCTTCCTGGAGGTCCTGGAGGAGAACCTGAGCCCTTGCCTCTTCCAGCCTCCCACATTCCTTCCCTGATGTGGCCTTTCTTCTACCTCCCTCTTCCACTTCTAAAGACACAGCCCCGCCTGAGTCATTCAAGATAATCTCCCCATTTTAAGGCCAGCTTATTAGCAACCTTAACTCTGTCTGCAACATTAATTCCCCATTGCCACGTACCATAATATATTCACAGGGTTCTAGATATTAGAAAACAGACATGCTGGGGAGAGGGTGTTATTCTGCCTGTCACACTCTCCTACAACTAAACCAAAAGAAAACTAGAGAGATAGAGAGAGAGGTCTCATGTATTATCTCCATAAAACACAAGACCCAAACTGGAGCTTGATGTGTACGGTAATAAAGTCATGAGTATTTAAATCTACCAACCAATCAAGTTTCCATGTCGTACATCAAGCCTCAGGGAACACAAGTGATGTAAAGATAGTGTATACTTAGGCTTATACCTTAACTAATAGTTTGAAGATGTAAACATACTCCATAACCTTCTGGGGGTCACCTTTTTATAGCAACAATAACAACAATTAACATTTACTGAGTACTTCCAATGTGCCAAACAAAGTGTTCCGTGTTCTCTCTGTGTATTTCCTACACACCCACTCATCTTCGAGGAGCCTCGGGCAAGAGACACTCATAACTTACCAGAGTTTCATGGATAGTTAAGTGTCAGAACCAGTATTCAAACCCAGGGCTGTATGACTTCAGACCCTGCACTTTTAACCATCATGCAAAACTGCCTCTTCTTTTTTTAACCAACATACATTTTGCAAGAATTTATTCCCTAATTGACTGTTATGCCTTTAGGATTAAAGAAAAAGGACAGCTAGCTGGAATGATCCTGTCCCTCCAGCCGATCTGGCCACTCTCCCAACCTCTCCTCTCACTCTGGGTGAGAGTGGAGAGAACAAAGGGGAGAGAAAGAGTCATGGTTCATGGGAGAAATGAGAGAGACAGAGATGGAAAGAAAGAATGGGAGTGAGATCTAACAAATGTGTTTGGGAATGGCTTTCACTTGCTCAAAGGAAACAGGACAAATTCAAGCCTTCCTAGGGAAGAACGGTAAGACTGGTTCACTGTGTTTCATGATACCTTAAACCCCAGTTATTATAACACATCATAAATAAAATGCTCTGGTAACTTCCTCGGACTGGAAAAAAGTGTCCATCCTAAAATATAAGTAACTTCAAACAGATAACCTAGTTGGAGTAAGAATAAAATATACTAAGCAAAGAAATTGGGATATAATTCATTGAAAAGTGAGAATTTAAAAGACACCAAGGATACTGAAACAGTGTGTAAGTTTAGAGCATTCTATAAAAAATATATAACTTCCCAGCAAACTGTCTGAAGCCAGAACACAGAGTGATGTAGGCTTATTTTACTTGACCAGAATAGACTATTTTAACACAGACACACACACTCACACACACACACACATATTTTAATCAGCACCACTGAGCACTTTTTATGTGCAGTGCATGCAATATCTAATTTAATCCCCACAATAACCCCTATCCATCAGAGTATTAAGCTCAGTTCACATTTGTGGAAATTGAGGCCTGAGGGGTTGGGCAGCAGATGGCAGAATCAAAATCTGAACTTGAAGCTGGTAACTAGAACATTCATCAGCATAAACCTAGACTAACCTTCACATGGACTCTATCTATAAAATGTAAACTCTTGCAATTAATGTTTATTTCTGAGTTCATCTGAGGGACAGAAGTACACCTGTTAGGCGAGGCTTTTTTTATTGAGCTCTGTGACCTCCTGACAACTTCATTGGTCTCCTCTCTCTCAAGACCTGTGGGATCGTGGCTGCAGGGCAGACAAGGAGTGTTTACAATCATCACTATCCTCTACCCTCAACTGTGCACTGAAGGTTACAGATTACAAAGCTCATATGAGTACATTGAATGCCAATTACACAGCTCATGGATATACACTGTACAGAGATTACATAGTTTGTGTGTGTACATTACATATAGATTATACAGCTCATGTATGTACATTAACTCATTCACTCCCAACAACAGCCCTATTAATTACAGGAAAGATTGTTAGTTCCATTTTAATGATAAGAAAATTGAGACCAAGAGATTAAGATTACCCAGTGTGTTAATAGCACAGTAGGGTCTTTAACCCCCAGGCCAAAGCCCTTCCACTAATCCACACTGTAACAAAGATATGGAAAAGGTATAGCATCATCAGGGTGATTTTTAAAAGGGGCAGGGAATTCTTTGAAACTAGAAACATAGAAAAAGTTATCATTCCTGGGGCGTGTCGGTGGCTCAGTCGGTTAAGTGCCTGCCTTCAGCTCAGGTCATGGTCCTGGGGTCCTGGGATCCAGCCCTGCTCAACAGGGAGTCTGCTTCTCCCTCTCCTTCTGCCCCTTTCCCCCGCTTATGCTCTTTCTCTCGCTTGCTCTCCCTCTCAAGTAAATAAATAAAATCTTAAAAAGAGAAAAGAAAGGAAAAAGCGATCATTCCTAACCAAAAGAAAGGAGAGAATGGGGAAAGAATAAATCCAATTTTCCCAAACCAAAAGCCAAGCCATGAATAGTAATAAGCAAGAAAATAGCTAAGAAGGACATCACCCACGAATACTAAGAGGAGCAACCTAGAAATAAATCTGCAAAGATACTATAAACACACATGAAGTCATGGTCAATACATGGATGACATTTGAAGCCAGTGGTTAAGTAGGGGATGGGCCCCCAGGGCCCCTGTGCCACCAACACTGGACAACCTCAGGCAAATCTATACCCTTTTACTGTGTAAAGTCTTTTTTTTTTTTTTTTTAAGATTTTATTTATTTGACAGAGAGAGAGACAGCGAGAGCAGGAACACAAGCAGGGGGAGTGGGAGAGGGAGAAGCAGGCTCCCCGCAGAGCAGGGAGCCCAATGCGGGGCTCGATCCCAGGACCCTGGGATCATGACCTGAGCCGAAAACAGACGCTTAATGACTGAGCCACCCAGGCGCCCTGTGTAAATTCTTTTATCTGTAACAGAGAGTCCATCATAGTAGTTACTTATCCATAAAACAGGTTAAGAACCTTGAACAAAAGAATATTTTAGCTAACTATATGATTAGTCTATTTCCTGTCGAAAAGCAGACTGATTAGGACAAGTCTCAAGCATGTACCATCTAAGACAGCATACTCAACACCGTGCTTATGATATAAGCCTATAGAAAAGGTCAACGCAGCACGTACATACTGTGGATGCCGTAAGAATCAAAAACAAACTGAATTTTATGACAACGTCTTCTTTTTCATGGCGGAAAACTAACGCTGTGCTACTCCTTAAATATCCTTGCATATTTCACCAAATCATTTTCCTACAAAAAAATAATGAGTAAACCACCATCGTCTTGCTTCTGCTTCTGGATCGGCACGGTAGCCTCCCAGCTGACCCCCACACATTTACTCTGGCTCTCAAGCAACTTCCATAAGACAGCCGGGGTTATCTTTTTTTTTTTTAAGATTTTTTTTTTTTTAATTTATTTGACACAGAGAGAGGGAACACAAGGAGGGGGAGTAGGAGAGGGAGAAGCAGGCTTCCAGCCGAGCAGGGAGCCTGATGCGGGGCTCGATCCCAGGACGCTGGGATCATGACCTGAGCTGAAGGCAGAAGCCCAACTGTCTGAGCCACCCAGGCGCCCCTGGGGTTATCTTTTTAAAACACAAATGTGATCGTGGCACAGCATTCCCCCACTTAAAATCTTTCTGTAGGAAACTTATGTTTAAGATCAAAATACTCAGGGTTGGAAAAGCCCGGAACATCCTAGCACCTATGTGCCTCCAGCTTCATCTCATCCCCGTTCCCCTTGCTCTCTCTGCTCCAATCACTTAGAGCAGGTATTCAATAAATACTTGTTGAAGGAATGGATGAATGAATAAAAAGGTGAACAATACATTAAGGTCTTCTTTTTTTTTTTTAATAGGAAGCACTATTTTGGTGAACCAAACAAATAAATGGTTGGATTTCAGGCACCAACAACTGTCAAGTGGGAAAGAATCCTGGAGCACAAGGACCTTCCCACAGCCCTCCACACACTGACTATGTCGCAACGTGAACCACACTGGACTAGAGGTAAAAGCTACCAAGACAGGGGCGCCTGGGTGGCTCAGTCGTTAGGCATCTGCCTTCAGCTCAGGTCATTTTCCCAGGGTCCTGGGATTGAGCCCTGCATTGGGCTCCCTGCTCTGCGGGAAGCCTGTTACTCCCTCTCCCACCCCACCCCACCCCCCACCCCCGCTTGTGTTCCCTCTCTCACTGTCTCTCTCTCTCTGTCAAATAAATAAATGAAATCTTTAAAAGAAAAAAAAACTACCAAGACAGACTTCAGCAAACTGCACGACATGATGTCTCAGCAAACCAACATCACAGTTACTCAAAATATCTCCTTAAATGGCAAAAGAAAGGAACACCCCACCAGCACTGAAGCTAATGTGCAGGTTAATTCAAGGATTATCAATGACAACAACCTTTGTATAAGGGATTTATCTGTTACCTATCATGTTCATCAGATTAAGATGATAAAAAGGAGAAAAAAAATGAAATCATTTCAGTCTTGCACTAGCTCTCCCCACCCTCTGGTAGGATCTGTTTGTCTTCTGCAGCCTTAAATGAACAAAATCACCTTAAAAGTCCTGGTGTCATGCCAAAGGTAGTGCAGAAGGACTTGGGGATCTTTCTAAAGCCAGGCTTAGCCCGGATTGTCCTGGCACTCCTTTCAAAGAAGCTGTCTGGCTGGAACATCTCTTACCTTCTGAGAGAGGTTTGGTGGCAGCTGGAAAAGGAAACTGGGAAAAGGGAGGGGATGGGCCTCCTTTTTTAAAAGTGATAGTGATAGGAATGAAGGGGGGGAAATCGGAGGGGGAGACGAACCATGACAGACTATGGACTCTGAGAAACAAACTGAGGGTTCTAGAGGGGAGGGGCGTGGGGGATGGGTTAGCCTGGTGATGGGTATTAAAGAGGGCATGTACTGCATGGAGCACTGGGTGTTATGCACAAACAATGAATCATGGAACACTACATCAAACTCTTGATGTAATGTATGGTGATTAACATAACATAATAAAAAAATTAAAAAATTTAAAAAATTTTTTTTAAAAAGTGATAGTGATAAATGAGACTGAACTCTCAGTATCATGGGATAGGCCAACCCAATCTCCCCAAGCTCCACGATGAGGGACTGAATGACAAATCTGTCACTCAGATGAGGATGACTTCATCATTACTGGAAGGCAGCTATGCTCACCACTATACCATCAACGTGACTTCATCATTACTGGGTGGAAAGATCCCAACAACCAGGAAAACATGGCTTTCTCTGTTGGTGGTAATACTGAACTGCCATGTCTCTCTGAGATCTCACAACTCTGAATTCAAGGTCTAGATGGGTAAAGATCAGGAACTGCTCCTAAGCACCCCTAGCACAGACCCTCACACAACAGTTTGCGTCACTGGCAGAGTACTAACTGCAAAAAACAAAGCAAAACGAAACCTCCATATCCATAGACTGGAAGGATGCTTGAAGGCAGGAACTGTGTCTCATCAGTCTAGTCCAGGGCACCTCCAAAGGAAACTCCCAATAAAATAAATAATTAAGTGAATTAAATTAGAGGACTTTAATTATGTGTGGCTATGGAGTTTAAGTAGCAATGGAATCAGAGACAAGATGCATAGTTGAAGGGCGGGAGAAAAAAGGAACAGAAACATTTTAAACATAGCTGGCTATTTGTAGATGAACAAATGCATGAATCGACATCCCACAAGTGCAAAAATGTTAGTGAATCCAAAGCAACAGCTTTATGACTTTAAAAAAATAGTAATAAAGTAGAGAGGCTAGCTCTACAACAGTGTCATGGAATCCTTCTGTTAGTCCTAGCTCTGCTATTAACTGGCCAAGGGCCCTTGCTCAAAGTACTTCCCTTCTTTATTTTCCTGTCTATAAAGTGATGGGTATGAGACAGGTGATAAATACGGTTCATTACTGAAGTTCAATGTTGCGTTCCTACAAAACATGAAAATCCTACACATCTTACTGGTAACTAAAGGCCAGTGAGAGAATGAACCTTTAAAGTTTTACACCATTAGATCCTAGCTTTTTCTATTTATATGCTCCTTTGACAAGTTAATGAAAGCTTAACTTCCTCTCAGAAGAGTGAACATATGAACATGCAGAGACAATTTTGCACACACTTTCAGAGATGTTTACTAACTTCCTAAAGTCTATCCATTGAATTCCAAGTGAAAAACCTCAGCTCAGAATGAGGCACTGTCTTGTTTTTTCACCTGGGAAATTTTCCCCTGGGATACAGAAGCTACAAGAGTTTAAGCATTGATGGTGAAGCAAGGGTGATATGAGGCATTTTGTTAAAGCATGAACAAGAAGAACACAACACTCCCCAGGAAGCATTCTTGCCAAAAATGTCAGACAGGAATCTAATAAAGCCTATAGATCAAACTACTATCTTACAAGAAATACAGGGGTCAGGGGAACATGTTTAAAAAAAAAAACAAAACACCATGGGGATGCAATCAGCAGAATCTAGAATTTGGGAACTTCCACAGGATTTGTTTTTCCTTTCCAGCCATTCTTTCCGACTCCATTACCTGGGATCTCTTGCACCCTCTCAACCACGAGAGTCCCTCAAGTATCCGCTCCATTAGAGAGCTTGTTTTTTAACCAGACCCGGCCACCATCATCTTCCCTTTTCTTCTCATCTGTATCTTACGTGGTCTATTTGACGCAATCCATAGAACAGTAGTGGAACTTCCCAAGACCAAGGTTAATAAACATTTACGGAGGGCCTACCACAGCCTTCTATAAACTGAAAATAGTATTGAGGACTTAAAGGTGAGCAATCCAGAGCCTGGGTCTTTCAGCTTCCTTACTCTTAAGTGCTGGGGTCACCGGGCAGTTGCTTGACGTGCAGTAAATGTGCCAAACGTGTCTTTCGCTTCTTACATTCTTATATGTCCAAATTGCTCAGAAATATGCTAATACAGAGTAAGACCCTAATAAATACTTATGGCCAGATTTTATTGAATTGAAAACTGCTTTCTCTTTCTTTATTCTGATCTCTTCTCTTCAAATTTCCTGAATCTGCCCATAAGGCCACACATGCTCTTTGTTTGTGGTCACTTACGAGGCTCTGTCTACCTCTGCATCTTCATCTAATTCTTTCCTGCTTTTCAAAATCAGATCAAGAAGAGTTTCCAACACAGTTGTCTCATCACCTACCATTTGAGAAAACTTCCTTCTATGATCTTGACATTTTTTTTTGCCTGTGCGTGTTTTTATTATTTTTCCTTGTACATCAGTCAATATATACACATCTTATTTGGAAGCACCTTAAGTTGGCTTGCCTTCCCCTCCTAGTCTGGAATACTATACTGAATACTTACTTCTTCACTTAAACCTTCTCCCTGTTGGCCCCTTTTTCCTGGAAAAATCAAAATATGAAAAAATCTTATTTTTATTTGGCCACAGTTTGATAAACTTAGGTACTTATAGAATGTCCAACCTGGCTCCACAGCAGGGGCCGTGTTTTATTTCTATAAATGTCTAATCTTATTGTGCAGCCCTCCAAATCACAGGATAATGACATAGCAATTTTGCCTGAAGATCTGCTACTCATCTGTTCTGAAATGCCATGCAGAGTCTAAAATCTATTTGGGGATTGTTCTGGCTGTACTTCTCTCACTCTAAAGAAAAGGGTGCCTAGGGAATGTCTCAGTGATGGAATGATTGTCTTTAAAAGACATACACACAAACTGAGGGTTCTAGAGGGGAGGGGGGTGGGAGGATGGGTTAGCCTGGTGGTGGGTATTGAGGAGGGCACATTCTGCATGGAGCACAGGGTGTTATGCACAAACAATGAATCATGGAACACTACATCTAAAACTAATGATGTAATGTATGGGGATTAACATAAGAATAAAAAATAAAATAAAATAAAATAAAAATTAAAAAAAAGACATACACACACTGTGCTCCCAGGAAATGACAGCCTACGGCTGCCAGGGCTCCCTTCTGATCCCCGATATGCCCACATGCAACCCGCTTCATTCACTCACTGCCCAAGCTCTCCTGCAAAATATCCATCCCCTTTAGTGACCACATCTCAATTTATCAGAAAGATGAACCAAATGCGAAAATCACAAATCTTTTACTGTAAAGTCATGCAAAGAAGAATAATTTAGAAACAGTTTGAACTCCATAGAAATACAGAAAAAAAAAAAATCATGAAACCAGATCGTAGGTGAAATGCTCATTGACCAAAAAGATGAATAAATGTTGGGCATCTATTAAGAAGGCGATTGAGCCTTTATCTCTTGAGTTCTTTAAAAATTAGTTTAAAAATTAGTTTAAAAATAAGCTCAGCAATTTGTGGTGGACCTACCTAGAAGCAGACAGCTGCAACAAATGACCTGTTCTTGCCCTTCTTTCCAGTTCTGTGATTCCACAAATATACAGGCCATTTTATTCTCATTAAAAATTGTAAAAAGAGGGGCACCTGGGTGGGTCAGTCAGGTAAGCGGCTGCCTTCGGCTCAGGTCATGATCCCGGGGTCCTGGGATCGAGCCCCACATTGGGCTCCTTGCTCAGCAGGGAGCCTGCTTCTCCCTCTCCCTCTGCCTGCAGCTCCCCCTGCTTATGCTCTCTTTCTCGCTATCTCTATCTCTCTCTGTCAAATAAATAAATAAAATCTTTTTTTAAAAAATTGTAAAAAGAATGTGATGAAAGTCTAAAAATCCTATAGAAAATATGTAACTAAAGTGAATTCATTTCAGCTTACCTGTCAACTAAATTTTTAAAATTTAATTCTTCTAAAATAGAATAAACCATATGAGCTCATTTTTCTAAAATTATTCTAGTCATCCCTATGTCCACCAATATATACAGATAGAGAGTATCTGAAATAATGTTCACTAATTTACTGATGGTTGTCTGTGTGGTAGAATCTTTTTTCTTATACTTCCATGTATTACTTGAGTATTTTTTATAACAAGCATGTATCATTTTTTACCAACCAACCAACCAACCAACCAACCAACCAACAGAAATCCACCATTTCTTTTAAAATCCAATGGAGCTCTACAGATTGGGAGCTACAAGGAAAACCTTTGCATAATAGTTCTAGAAGAGGTGACTTCTCTCCCGTCTTCTCAGATGGTACCACCAATTCTTCCTTACCTGGTCCTGCTATATATAATACAAGAAGTATTTTGCTCCAGGTTAACTCCCATAAACCCAAACTCCTAGACACTGATGTAAAATGACGCATGGGCCAAATTCACGGGGCTAATAAGTCACTGCCACTTCAGACAGGCCTGCAAAGCGCGGGAAGGTGATCATCCCCATCGCCAATCACTGGGAGGGAGTTTCAGGAGATGGCTCACAGACTGGCCCTTTACGCAACCTACATCTGGATGTTGTCATTTGTGAGGCTGGGTCCATGAGAACACAATCCAGAGTTGACCCAAACCTTGAGTCAAAATAAAAGATATGGCACCATCCACATCCATCAGAGCACTGCTTGCCACCACACATCCAAACAAGTCTCTATGCGCCCCTCATTTGTTCTCTTTTTGCCTTGTTTCCCTTTTGTCTCTTTCTCATGTTCAGAGATGTAAGTGACCATAGAACACTCAAGTCTTCCTTTAGACTTGATTAAATTTTTCCATCTTGGAAAAATTCATCTCACTGTGGAGTGAGATGAAGAAATTCCAGAGGACTTCTGCAAGGTTTTGTTGCCAGGGTGGACAAGCAGAGCTGGTGTGCTTTAGGTAATTTTATTTGTAATTAGGAATGAGGTTGCCTTTATGGCTGGCTTTTTCATCCCTTGGAGAGGCTTTTTCCTACTATCTGATTTTACAACTCACACTTCCCAAAAGGGCAGGAGGTGATGACATCAGAGGAGCAGGGTTAAAATCCTAACTCTAAAAAGTTCATTACTGGGGCACCTGGGTGGCTCAGTCAGTTAAATGGCTGCCTTTGGCTCAGGTCATGATCCCAGGGTCCTGGGATCGAGCCCCGCATCGGGCCCCCTGCTCAGCAGGAAGCCTGCTTCTCCTTCTCCCTCTCCCCCTGCTTGTGTTCCTGCTCTCGCTATCTCTCTCTCTGTCAAATAAATAAATAAAATCTTTAAAAAAAAAAAGTTCATTACTGAGTTAACACACATTTATGAAATGCCTATAAGAAGCCAGACTCTGGGGTGCCTGGGTGGCTCAGTAGTTAAGCGTCTGCCTTCGGCTCAGGTCATGATTCCATGGTCCTGGGATCGAGTCCCTCATTGGGCTCCCTGCTCAGTGGGAAGTCTGCTTCTCCCTCTGCCCTCCACCCCACTTGTGCTCGTGCTCTCTCTCTCAAATAAAATCTTAAAAAAAAAAAAAAAAGAAGCCAGACTCTGGTGTTTCAGAGATGGAAGACATAATCCCAGCTTTCAAGATGCCTGCAGTCCCAGAGGAGTGTAACAAATGCAGAGTGATGAGTGTAAGAACAGGGGTGGAGTCAGGTCCAGGGAGGCGGCTGGGCCCAGTTGAGGGGCTCCCAGTTTCCACAGTGCGGTGGGAATACTAAGCTGTCTGCCCCTCCGGAGGATCTTAGGATCCAGAAAAGGTGGTTTCTTCATAGAAGGGGCACCCAACTTATGCAGGAAAATTCAGTAAACAATCGTGGAAGGAGGTAACCCTTGAACTACATCTGGAAGTCAGGGGAGCAGGTGCAGGCAGTCAGGCAGTGAGTGTCCAGCAGTGGAAACAGCACAGACCAAGGCACTGACACCTACAAATTTGTGTGCTGAATTACATTGCACATGCAAATCAGCTCTGAAGCAGTCACCTCCATGAGCCCCTGATTCTTTATCTGTAAAATGGGGACAATAACCCTTGCATGGCTACCTCAAGAGTGGTCGTGCACATTTAATAAAGACCGTCAAAGGGCTGTGAAACCTGGGAAGTCCCATTACCACCATGATGGAAGAGAATCTTTACAGGACTCTGTCAAGATTCAACTCAATGAAGGACAACGCTGTGTGGTGGAAAGAATCCCACCATGGCTTTGCCTCTAACCCACGATCTGTCCTCTGCCACCCCCACCACCCCCTCCACCCAGGCCAGTTTTCCACACTGCAAAATTAGTGGCTTGGATGGAGGGGCTGCATTTCAAGTCCCTTCCAATGTTGCCATTTTATTTCAAAGTCCCCTTTAAATCTAATTGCTAGTAACCAGCACGTGGCTCCCCATCCCCAGACTATTTCTTTATTCATTTCTAACCTTTACCTTGGCAGATGAAGCATAAGATTAACCAAGCACATTAGACAACCCATGGCACAAGTCCTGCGTCCTTCCATACCCCCTGCAGGTCACAGACACTCAGAAGCCAACCTTTTCGGGGCTCAACCAGGACAGGGCTGCTGGCCAGTTACCAAAGGCTGCATTCTTCCCAGGGGCCAAGGAAGTCGTGGTGCAGGCTGGGTTGTTTGGTTTTGAGGTGTGCTGGGGATGAAAGGCACCCTAGAAGTGGAAGGCTCGGTCATTCATTAATTAATTATAATTGAGGGTTTGTTCTTAAGAATGATCCTTTGAAATTACTTTCCATCAAACAGTAACTGCCACAAAGACATCAGATATTCAGAACATTCTCCAGCTCCTCAGCATGAGTATTTTTATTCTCGGACCTGAGATTCTGATCTGGCTCTTCCCTTGGGAGTCTCTCCCACCCAAGCTTTAGAGCTGCGGTTTGTTTATTTGGGGTGGGGGAAGGCATGTGTGTCTGTGTGGTTAATGTCTACTTTTTAAAAGGAAATCTGTAGTATACCAAATAACCTTTTTGTAAACTTCAGTCTGGTCCTTTTCAGATAAATGGTCAAAGGAAAAATTCCACAGGAAGGTTAGAAAGACACCTGAGACCAATACCCACCTCACGTCGTGGGCCACACCTCCCGGTTACAACGAGAAGGGAGAAGCAAACTGGTATGTTGATGTGGCTCTAAACAACAACAATGTGTGTGAAGGCCCAGGGCACTTTGGGATTGACCAAGAGGAAACACCTGTCACACAATGATACGATCTTGTTGGTACAGTTGTCAGGGAAGGGAACTCCCACAGCAAAGGGCGTAAAACCATCCAGGGCAGTCTGGGGCGGCTCAGTCCTACAGTGCCAGGGAGCAGAGCAGAGCCCAGCCCTGCACCAAACACAGATGGGACCATGAACTCCAGCCACAACTTTAGCCAGATCCCCTCAGGCTCCCTCCGTGGCAGGGGAGGCAGCTGGGACCAGCTGGGGAGCTTCCCTCAGGCTCCCAGCATCCATGGGGGGACCGGGGGTGTCCGCATCTCCCTTTCCTTCAGCTCACCAAGCTGCCTGCCTCCTGGAGGTCCCTGGGGATCTAGAAGAGGCAACTCCTTCCCAGCTGCAAGTGGGAAGGAGGTGATGCAGAACCTCAACGACCGCCTGGCTTCCTACCTGGACAAGGTGCGTGCCCTGGAGGAGGCCAACGAGAAACTCGAAAGTCACATCTTGAAGTGGCACGAGCAGAGAGATCCTGGCAGTAAGCAAAATTACACCCAGTATGAGGAAAACATCAGCCACCTGCAGGAGCAGGTAAGATCATGGGTGTCCCTGGAACTCAAGAGGGGGCTGCATTTCCAGAGAGCCATGGGAGGAGAAATCGGTACAAAAGACAATTTCCAGGAAAATGGCAAAAGAGCTTAAAGTAATTTTGAACAAAGGTATTTGAGGATATTTTCTTGTTACACCTTTTGGACTCGGGAAAGCCTGTTTTGTGTATTTTGTCCTCTATTCATAAATTATATGGAAAATCCAAAAAATGTAAGGCAACCATCTGCTGTCCGATATCACTTATGATCCAGGAATGTTACAGTAATGATAAGGGCCAGTATTCATCCCTCATGCTCAGGTCACAAGAGGCACAAGAGAGCATTTACTTTCTCATTACGTCATTTCTGCTCTACCTCAAAAGTCCTGGCCACAGTTTGATTACCCACAGAAAGAAAGGCTGGGTTACACTGTTTTGGAGATCATACCTGAAGGCTGTCACTCCAAGAACAGATACATCATTCTGACATTCCTGGATATTTCCTCTGGAGGGCTGCTAGAAGTTCTGAGTTCTTGCTGCTCCCAGTTCTGAAAGGGCATATTGCTGGAATAAAATAAAATGAGCATAATTTTTGGAATCTTAGAGTTAGAATGGGTTATAGAGACTTCTTTAAAAACACACAAAAAATTTTCAACTGAACATTTCAAAAAGCTGAGCTTATACCTTCTGGGACATCACACAACATTGGTTAGAAGTGGAGGGAATCCAGTCAGCTCATAAATTATTTTTTAAAGCTATATAACTTCCCTTTTCTATAAATCGGTCCCAAAAAATTCCCTGTAAGATCATGATTTTACCCATCCTAGAAAGGGCATCACGGGTTTCCAGTATTTATACAGTATGATTTCTCAACCCTCAGTCGTCCTTGCTTGAATGTAGGAAAGACTAATCAAGATAATATAAATCTGTCCTCATAATGAACCCTAATTATTGAATAATCAACCTAATAACTGACTGTGTAATTACTCTAACTATATAGTACATGGTTGTCTTTACAAAAAAAAACAAGGTGACTCAACAAACCTCATCATATTTTTTCATTAATAAAGTTGCTTTTGTTTTAGAATGGAGAGAATAGAAGATTTTTGCAAATAGACAGCTGAGAACCTAACTCCCAAAAGAAACATGAGGTCAGACATGCTCATATAATTCACTGACAGCAGAGAGAGGAGGGAAGGGGGAGGAAAACATTTATTGAGCCCTTATTGTATGCCAACCTTCATGTTGGATATTTTAATACACAAATCAGTACCATCCAAGAGCTTTCTGCACTGATAGAAACATTTGATGTTACCTGATTCAATTCTTACAATGACCCTGTAAAGAGATTGAAGCTCAGAGAAGTGAAGTAGCCACCAAAAGCCTGCAAGAGGCAGACATAGGATTCTAACCCAGATCTGTTTCTAATGGCCTCACAGTTTCCATACAGCATGGTGCGCACTAGTCTATCTCCTGCAAAAACGTACTGCTTGTTAGTAGAAATAATGCATTACAGTTGCAATGTTAATCATATGACACACATTTCATACACATTATCTCATTTTGTGAAGCAAGTATTCTTACCCCCCTTTTATAGATGAGGAGACTGAGACTGAGTGGTTGCCCAAATTCTCTGGAACAGAATTGAAAAAAATTGGAATGGGGGCAATGCCAAGGAGGGGGTGGCTTGCCCACTCTCCAAGCCCATTCTCTAAGCCTGGGATTCTGGGTTCTGACTTTAAATTCTGCGTTATAAATTAACTTCAGGCTTGAATCCCACTCTTTTCTGGATTACTTATTTTAGTTGTATTTTTTTATGTCTGAAGAAAACAATTCTTTGAAGTTGAGGTTGTTCTATCTGTCCTGACCTCCCCCACTCACAGGCAAGAAAACAGAGGCCCAGAAATACAACAACCCACAACAACCAGGGGCTGACCCCTTCCCAGGCCTTGATGAAATGCTATCAGTAGTAGCATTCTCCTACTCCCTTCTTAGGGATCTTAAATGTTACTCAAAAAAACTGTAAGAAAGTGAGTTCAAAAATTAATCCAATCCTTTTGAAACACCAAGTTGGACTTAGTCATAAGGATATGCGTATTTTAGAATGGCTCTCAATAGTACCACATTTTGGCACTATGGTTTATGATTAAAAAAATTCTATTTTCTTCTTCCTGGAACAAGATTACATACCCTGGAGCAACAACATTATACTAATACACCAACTTGGGTTTTTTAAAAGAATGAACTCAGAGCCTTGGGGGAGAATCCAGGTGATTAATTACAACACACAATGCAAAACCTAGGCTTCACAAATTATTTCTCAACCCTTCCTTATCACCCATTCATTACTGTGAAGGATGTCTCAGAAAGAGTGGCTGTATCATAATATTGCATCAAGTAAGCCTAAACAGGGGAAATCATTTTGGTTTTTATATTTTTTAAAGATTTTATTTATTTATTTGACAGAGAGATACATAGCGAGAGAGGGAACACAAGCAGGGGGAAAGGGAGAGGGAGAAGCAGGCTTCCCGCAGAGCAGGGAGCCCAATGCAGGGCTCGATCCCAGGACCCCAGCATCATGACCTGAGCCGAAGGCAGACGCCCAATGACTGAGCCACCCAGGCGCCCCCATTTTGGTTTTTAAATGTGCTCTATATCAAGTGCATTTCAGAACTCGCCATTCATGAACTCTGAGAAGAATGCTAACTGGGGGAATCAGATTCTTGATGTGGGTTTTGCAACAGATAAATTACCAATTTAACTCAGAAAAGCCAAATAAGCCCACGGATTGTATTTTTTATTTTTCTGATTCCATGGAGGGAATACTGTTTGGTTTCTCTGGATGTCAATCAATACCTCGGTGCACAGGGTTCCCAGGCTTTCGTGGATGGAGCTACTTTTCATTTCCGATGAGCTTAGATAACAGAAGGAATGTAGAGCCTGGAAGGAAAAACATTGGTATGAAAGTCCCTAAGCAGCACCCCAGTGGGGAGACAGGGAAATACCTACAGAATCCTTTTTTAGAGCAAAGGAAGTAGTCATAGTACCTTCTGGAATCCACCAAGGGAAGAAAGGAGTTGGGCAGCAGCCTGGTTATCTCCCACCATGAACAGCAGAAGTTTGAGGATGCATCTCAACATACAGGACCTGGGATTTATCCGGGATGGACATTGGCTCTAATTATGATAGTGCTGGCTTTTTTCTTTTTTCTTTTTTTTTAAATATATTCCCTATACTGTACTTTTCATTCCCGTGCCTCATTTATTTTATAACTGGAAGTTTGCATCTCTTAATCCCATTTACCGATTTCACCCACTCCCCTCCCCTATTCCTCTGGCAACTGCCAGTTTGTTCCCTGCATTTATGAGTCCATTTCTGTTTGTTCGTCCATTTCCTTTGTTTTTTAGATTCCACATATAAGTGAAATCATACAGTATTTGTCTTTCTGACTTGTTTCTTATTTCTATGGTATATTTCTGTCTGACTTATTTCAACTAGTATATACCCTCTAGGTCCATCCATGTGATTGCAGATGGTAGGATCTCATTCTTTTTATGGCTCTGTAGGGTTCCATTGTATGTATATATAGCACATCTTCTGCATCCATTCATCTATCGATGGACACTTAAGTTGGTTCCATATCTTGGCTCCTATAAATAATGCTGCAATGAACATAGGGGTGCATATATCTTTTCCTTTTTTTTAAGATTTATTTATTTGAGAGAGAGAGAATGAGAGAGAGAGAGCACATGAGAGGGGGGAGGGTCAGAGGCAGAAGCGGGCTCCCTGATGTGGGACTCGATCCAGGGACTCCAGGATCATGACCTGAGCCGAAGGCAGTCGCTTAACCAACTGAGCCACCCAGGCGCCCACATATATCTTTTCAAATTGGTGGGGTTTTTTCTTCAGGTAAATACCCAGAATTGGAATTACTGGGTCATATGGCAGTTCTATTTCTAATTTTTTGAGGAGCCTCCATACTGTTTTCCACAGTGGCTTACCAATTTATATTCCCACCAAGAACGTTCAAGGGTTCCCTTTTCCCCATATCCTCTCCAACACTTATTATATCTTGTCTTTTTGATACTAGTCAGTTCTGACTGGTGTGAGGTGTTACCTTATTGTGATTTTCATTTGCATTTCCCTGAAGATGAGTGATGAACATCTTTTCATGTGTCTTTTGGCCATCTATATGTCTTCTCAAAAGTTCTTTTACAAAAGAAAATTAAACCTTTACATTTTTCTAGATTAATATAGTTTCAACTAATCTTTCAGTGTCTACAGTGTGCCCAGAATATGCTAAGTATGTTACAACATTATTGTGTTTAACCTCTTCTAATCTAATTCTCATAACTCTCTGATGAAGTGGCTACTATTACTATTACTATTGCCATTTTATGGATGAAGAAACTGAGACTCAATAAGCTCACTCAGCTAGTAGGTGCAACAGCAAGACCCCAGGCTCTGCCCTTTAAGGAGTTCCAGACCCAGTGTTATTACCACCTCTGAATCCTGCTATTGTGCATTCATGATACCAAATTCCAAGTAATCAGTGAAGCTTTGAATAGGAGCAGATCTTTAAAAGGTGCCTTTGTATTGGGGTATAACTTTGTCCTAAGTAAATCCTTTCTAAATAAAGGAATTATCTGTTCAAATACGATGGGAATGTCACAGGATTCTCTGCCTCCAACTAAATCACGAAGTTTAGAGCTAGGATCTCTAGTAGTTTCTACTACAAACTCCTTATTTAACAGATGATGAAATCGAAACCCAGGAAACAGAGTGACTGGCCCAAGTTCATGCCAATTGTCAGTAACAGGAACTAAAAAAGAAAATCTCCATTTCCTAGTTCAGCATGACTTGGCACAAAAGTATGTAGTATTATACTTTTGATGTTGAGACACCTTCCACCCAATTTTCCTGAAGACAGTGACATATATCAAATGTGCACTACTCTGGTTATAACTACCTAGAAGAATTTACAAATCATATACGTAAATACAATTGCTCAAGTAGAAACTTTCAACAATATTTTTCATTTTAAGGTTAAAAATATATAAACATCTAGTAAAAGTCTTAGCCAGAGGCTTTACCACAGTTAAAGTTTATTAAGCTGCCAAAAAGTTACTTCAGTTAATATTTCAATAGCTACAATTAGGGCATTCTCATCATGAAATAATTTACAAACACGTACACATACCTACAAGTTATGTGAATGGTTATAGTCACTTTGGACAAAAAATAATTATGGTATGTGATGACTCTTATAAAATTCATTTAAAATCAGTTTGACAAACTGGTATCAGTGAGATTTTGATACTTTGCTCAGTATCGCTGATCAGAAACATGAATGCTACCACAAGGAAGAATTATGTTCATCGAAAATAACTACTGAGCCCTAAGGGAGCCAAACTAATAGTCACAATGAAAAAAGGATTAGAACTTAAAACTCTTGTAACATCATCAGTTGTGGATGAACTAAAACAAAACACTAAGCTATGTTCGCAGCACTAGAAAGCCAGAAGGCACTTTGAACGATGATTCTCCTTCCCCTTCCGATGTCATTCTTTCAGCAACGTCACCAGTCCTAGCCTGTCAAACTCAGTGTGAACAAAGACAGTGAAGTGGCTGCAGACCATGTTCTTACTTTAAAAACCATTCTGATGGTTTGTACCTAGTAAGTGCTCAGTATTTATTGATTTGATTATTTGTTGTTCCACTGCCAGAAAAGAAGTCATCTATGCTAACAAGTCATATACCCAGAAGATACAGTTTTCGGAAATGCAGCTCTCCCATGGGAGTGTGTCTGACTTAAATGACTCTTGATGTGTGTTTTACAGATCAAGGACGGCAAGATGACCAATGCTCAAATCATTCTTCTCATTGACAATGCTAGGATGGCGGTGGATGACTTTGGCCTCAAGTAAGTTGCTTCTTCACCCTATTGTTGGGAGTTTTCATTTGCTGTTTTTGTTTGTTTTGGAGGTTCCTCTTGTTTTTGTTTTGCTAAAGGAAAACTTATTTCAACATTAGCCACATGTAATACCTTTATAAAATATAATCAAAAAGCATAATATGAACAAATACTTGACTGGACCCTACTTTAAACAAACTAGATATAAAATACACCTTGTAGCATGGGGAAATTTGAATATGAACCAAGAATTAGATGATATTAAAGAGTTATTACTAGCTCTGTAGGTGTGATAATGTTATTATGCTTATTTAGAAAACTCCTATTTTTATTTTTTTCTTATTTTATTTTAATTCCAGTATAGTTAACATACAGTGTGTCATATTCCTTTCAGGTGTACAATATAGTGATTCAACACTTCCATACATCACCCAGTGCTCATCACCACAAGTGCACTCCTTAATCCCCATCACCTGTTTCCCCCACCCCCCTACCCATCTCCCCTCAGGTAACCATCAGTTTGTTCTCCATAGTTAAGATTATGCCCATCACTTAGATTTAACAGCTGTTAACATTTTGCTTCATTCTTTTTTTAAGATTTATTTATTTGAGAGAGAGAGAGAGCATGCAGCGGGGAAGTGCAGAGGGAGAGGGAAAGTGAGAACCCCAAGCAGACTCTGCACTGAGCATGGAGCTCAACTTGGAGCTCCATCTCACGACCCTGAGATCATGACCCAAGCCAAAACCAAGAGTCGGACACTTAACCAACTGAGCCACCCAGGTGTCCCCATTTTGCTTCATTCTTAACAAAAATTCTTGTTTTTAAATGATGTATTATTCCTAAGTATTTAGGGGTAAAATGTCATAACGTCTATAGTTTAAAATACAAAATAGAGTATAGATGAAGCAAAATGTTAACAGTTACTAAGTCTAAGCAATGGGCATATGACTGTTTATTAGTAAACAGTCCTCTCTATGTAAAAAAACAACAACAACATTGAGTCACCATCAGAAAAACCTGCGTGAAACAGACATATGAGGGATGCATGTATTCATTTGCTCCTACTAAACC
Organism: Mirounga leonina; assembly: GCF_011800145.1. Lineage (NCBI taxonomy): Eukaryota > Metazoa > Chordata > Mammalia > Carnivora > Phocidae > Mirounga > Mirounga leonina. Next base: position 26,306,500 of record NW_023270503.1, on the reverse strand, counting down.
TAAAAAGTAAGAGATTCACCTCTAAACCAAGGTGAATCCTTACAAGGCCATAGCCTTCACACAACAGGTGTATTCTTCTCTTCCTTCCAACAAAAGGTATGAAAATGAACACTCCTTCAAGAAAGATCTGGAAATTGAAGTTGAAGGTCTCCGAAAGACCTTGGATGATCTGACCATTGTCACAACAGATCTGGAACAGGAGGTTGAAGGGATGAGGAAAGAGCTCATCCTCATGAAAAAGCGACATGAGCAGGTAGGACTCTCCAGGAGCTCCTGGTAACCAGTACAGCTCTTAATCTGCACATTCAGATGATTCAATAGCCCAGAAGAAACCACTATCTGAATGCCAGTCCTTAGTGTCCTTCAACCTAAGTAATTATAAGGAACCATATAAACATCTAATTTTTCCAGCTTAAAGGTTTTCTATTCAGTGTCAAATCCAACAGCCAAAATATAATCACAATTAATGATGAATCCGTCAACAATTTTGCTAATATACAATGTTTACCTAGACTTGTTTGTTAATATGATACTGTAAGAATAAATGCATGAGATTGAACTTCCTTCATTGGCCCAATATGCAGCAAATTGGGGGACAGTAGAATAAAGAGAATTTGCCACTAACCAAGGTAAATAAAACTAGTGGCAAAAATGAAGAATCTTAATTTCCATAAGCATTTAACTGACTTTGAAAAAGTTACCATCCAGGGGCGCCTGGGTGGCTCAGTTGCTAAGCGTCTGCCTTCGGCTCAGGTCATGATCCCAGCGTCGGGCTCCCTGCTTGGCGGGAAGCCTGCTTCTCCCTCTCCCACTCCCCCTGCTTGTGTTCCTGCTCTTGCTATCTCTCTCTCTGTCAAATAAATAAATAAAATCTTAAAAAAAAAAAAAAAAGGAAAGGAAAAAGTTACCATCCATCTAAAGTCCCTGAGACTCCGATGCAATAAGAGAAAAGCAATCCCCATTTTAGGAAAACAAAATTGCTTATGAACATCAAAAAGCCTCAATTCTGAACAGTTGGTTAGACAATGATTGTCAATTAAACTTTTCCTACGGTTTCTTGATTTTCTTTTTTTTTTTTTAAGATTTTATTTATTTGAGAGAGAGAGAGACAGGGATAGCGACAGAGACAGTGAGAGAAAGCATGAATGGGAAGGAGAAGCAGGCTCCCTGCTGAGCAGGGAGCCCAACGTGGGGCTCAATCCCAGGAGCCTAGGATCACGACCTGAGCCAAAGGCAGACGCTTAACCAACTGAGCCACCCAGGCGCCCCTTTTGATTTTCATGATATTCTATGGGTGTCTGGCCTACAGAGTCATAATGCATTGACAAGATATTAAAGTCTTTATACCTTTTGGCTTTGGGTTGCTGAACTGCTTCCCAAAAGCTTTAGCCTCTAACCTAATATGTTTAAATGTTGAATTGTGCCATCACTTCACCCATGAACATGTGCTGAAGAGTACTTTACATGCTATGGAAGCATAATTCTTTGTGAAACATTTTCAACCAGGGATTAAGTCAGTAATCACAGAGGCCATTTGATTACCTATCTAGTGCTATTTTTTATTTTATAAAGTTATAATAGAAAAAAAAACATAAAATGTTTTGCCATCAACAAATAATAACTGAGAAACCAAACCGCACCAGTAAAAGAACAACCACCACAAAAGCTGAATTTTTAAAAGATCTGTTAACTGCTGCCAATCAACACACCTCTGGCCTTCTGATTATCACAGCCAATTCATTTTCTTTCTCTGTTATTAAACAGGAAATGGAGGAACATCATGTACCAAATGACTTCAAGGTCAGTGTTAAGGTGGATACAACTCCAGGAGAAGATCTGATTAAGGTTCTGGAGGATATGAGACAGGAATATGAGTTTATAATAAAGAAGAAGCATCAAGACTTGGACGCTTGGTATAAAGAACAGGTAGGAAAGGAGCTCAGACTCCCCAAAGGTTCCATTTCCATGTGGTCCCAAATGCCAATGCTTCTGTCCTTTGCTTGGTCTCCTAGTCAGCCACCATGGCCCAGGAGGTGGCCAGTCCAGCAGCTGTCCAGAGCAGTCAAAGTGACATCCATGAGCTGAAGCGAACTTTCCAGGCCCTGGAGATTGACCTGCAGGCACAGTGCAACAGGGTGAGTCTGAGCTAGGGTCAGGTACCACGTCCTCCACAAAGCCTCTCTTGACCTGTCTCCTGGGCTCCTCTCCCCAACTCCCTTGGGAGTTCCCACTTTCCATCCAAATTGTTCATGGTGAGAAAGATAGTAAGTGCTACCATTTATTGAGGTGTCCACATTGTGCCACATTGTATGCCAGGGGGTTCGTTATGTTAACTGCTGTTAATCCTCATGTTAAACTTTCCAGGTAGGTTGTCATGTTCTCACTTTAGAGATGAGGAAACCAAAGCTCCAGACCGTTAAGTAAATTGGCCAAGGTCACACAGGTAGTACGTGGCCGGTGGTGAAGCCACCTGGTGCTTGGGGAGAGGTGTGAGGGTCTGGTAGGCCCTCATAATCTCTACCAGTGCTCTCCCCACTTACCACCAGGCTGCCCCCTTAAGCCCCAATACAAAGAAATTCTGGTGTCAACATGAATTGGTGGCAAATCCAGGCCCGGCTGACACCAAAGTACTGCTGTGTCCATCATGTAGATGTCTTATCACCCAGTAAACTATAAATTCTTATATATATGCCATTTCTATTATTTTCATGGTTTTTAGTAAAATGCTTTGTGTGAGGGTCACAAGCACTCAAAATTCATTAAATGAAATCCGTCATTTGATTCCCTTTGTAGCCTATCTGAGTCTTCTAATCATTCATCAATATCATTTCCAAGTGCTACTCTGCCCTTGATCTTGAGGAGAAATAATTGGTTCATTCTGTTGGCAGGTACACATGGTAAATTACTGTTATGTTTTAGGAATAAGCGATGGTGAACAGACATTTAAAATGTACACTATCAAGATGATGATAATGAGCACAGAAATAATTATAGTGTTTTACGGTTTTCAAAACATTTGGACATACAGTATTTCACAACAACCCTGTGAGGTCAGCAAGACGTTCACATTCATTTTCATGCATTCTACTATCTGACATTATTCTAAGTACTAAGGACTTTATAATAAGGGAGTTGACATTTTAGTGTGGATGACAGATCATCAAAGTATATAATATGTGAGATGGAGAAATGGGTTACCAAGAAATGAAGCATGGAGTGGGGAGGTCAGGCATTCTGGAATGCGGAGCTGCCGTTTTAAACAAGGGGGTCAGGAGAGGTTTTACTGTTAAGGTGACAGTTGAGCAAAAACCCGGAAGTGGTAAAGAGGTGCATTATGTGGCCATGGAGAGGGGGCTCCAGGTGGAGGGAAAAACAAAGGCAAAACCATGGAGCACAGGTGTTGGGTTGGAGGAACAGCAGGGAAGCCAATGTGTCTGTGGTGAGCGAACAAAGAGAAGAAGAAAGGTGAGAAGAAGAGGGAAGGGAAGGGGAGGCCCTTGGGGTAATGATGGAGTCAGACTGTGTAGCCTTGACCCCTTCGAAGGAGGTCCAGAGGAATTTGGAACAGAGGGTACAGACAACTCTTTGAGGAGCTTTGCTGTAGGTGAAGGAGAACAGAGAAAGTGGATGACAACTGAGGGTAGGTATGGATTCAAGAGAGAAAAATTTTAAAGTGGGAGAAATTATTCTATTTGAAAGCCGTTGGGAAGAATCTGGTAGAGAGGAAAATATTAATGAGGCAAAAAGGCGGGCAGTTGCTAAAATGACTGGAGCACAGACAGCTCACGCACAGTAACAGGAGGGAAACAAGAACACAGGTTCACGTATGTGGAAGTAATAGTGGGAGCTTGTGGGAATCCTCTTCTGACGGCTTTCATTTCCTCCATAACACAGGAAGCAAGGCCATGGGCTGAGAGAAAGGAGAGTGAGGAGGGGATCTGAGGAGGACAGAGGAGAAGGAATGCCGTAGCTCTTTTGGAGAACAGGAGAGTGATGAGCACAGGCCAGGCAACATTAAGTGCCCCCTGAAAGTTAGCAGCCATCATCAAGTGAGAGTATCCAGCACAGCCACGAGTTTCTCATGAGGATTAAAATTATGCGCTCCAGGGGCGCCTGGGTGGCTCAGATGGTTAAGCGTCTGCCTTTGGCTCAGGTCATGATCTCAGGGTCCTGGGATCGAGTCCCGCATCGGGCTCCCTGCTCCTTGGGAGCCTGCTTCTCCCTCTGCCTCTCTCTCTCTCTCTCTCTCTGTCTCTCATGAATAAATAAATAAAATTAAAAAACAAAATTATGCGCTCCAGAAAAGCAGGTGGGAAATCCAAAGAACAGGGACTTGAACTCAGTTCTCTGTATCCTAGCTGTATCCTAGTGCAGCAACTTCATTGCGCAGCTTTTAGAATTTCCTCAATAATGACAATTTGTTACCAGTCATAATCAACAAGCATTGCTTGGGACTACAGTTGCCAGATTGACCAAATTAAAATATAGGTCACCCAGTTAAATTTGAATTTCAGATACAAAACAAAGCTTTTTTCGTATAAGTATGTCCCATGCAATATTGAGGCAATTTTTACGACATATTGTAAAAAATTACTCGTTGCTTGCCTGAAATTCAAATGGAAATAGGTGCTATTTTATCTGGCACTCCTACTTGAGACCCTTCTCTAAAGATACAAAGAGACAGCAGTCCAGTTACTGTTTCCCCCAGGAGTTTTCCATCTGGCCACAGACAAAATGTAAGCATGAGGAGGTAAGGAACAGATCGGGGCAAGGCACCATACGCCCAATCCCAAATGAGTCGCATATACAATAAACACTGCAGGAATGTAATGAAGTTGCCAAGGGCTCCCCGACACAAAGAAATGTCCAGAAAATGGGCTTCAGAAGTCCTGACTCTCGTGCACTCCTCACTGCCCAAGCTCCAAACCTCTGAGTCAGCCAGCTGCCCACCTTTGCACCCCAGCAGCCACCAAGACACCTAGCAGAGTGGTTGGTATATTCTAACTACTCAACAAGCCCCCATTATTGAAGCAATCAAGCCATCAGTCAATCAATAGAAGAAATATCATTTCCTCTTTCAGAAATCTGTTATAGAGAACATGTTATCAGAAACCCAGTCTCGGTACTCCTGCCAGCTCCAGGACATGCAACGGATCATCTCCCACTACGAGGATGAACTGATGCAGCTACGCCATGACCTGGAGCGTCAGCACAATGAATACAAGGTCCTCCTGGGCATCAAGACCCACCTAGAGAAGGAAATCACCACCTACCACCAGCTCCTGGAGGGAGAGAGTGAGGGGTAAGGCAAAGACTGTCAGGGGAAGAGGACGAAAAGAGCATCGAGTTTTTGTGGGTGCATTCCTATACCTCAGGGTTCTGTTAGCAGTCATCACTCCAGAGAAAGAGAGGTTTATGTTGAATTTCCTCTGGATACTTAGATCAGGTTGTATTTTATTAAGTAGCAAGTACGAATTACTCAGCTATTATTCCCAGGGCACTAGGATTTGAGGTCAATAGTTAAAATTAATATATTAAAATCTCTAGAAAGAAACAACTGGGAAGGCTTGGCTATAGTGTTTTCCACTAGGAATGCACACAATTTTGGCTCAAAAAAAAAACAAAAACAAAAACAAAAAAACACCACCACCACCACAACAGAAGGGAATATTTTAGCCTGACAGCAGGAAAAGATTCCTAAGAAATTGAGAAATCTAGATTCTTCAATCTGGTATTTCTGACCAACTTGTCCAGGAAAAAAAAAAAAGGGAGGAGGGGGCACATACATTCTAGGACCCAAGAGAAAGGGTTAGAAACTTTTTTAAAAGATACATAAATAGGGACACCTGGCTGGCTCAGTCAGCCAAGCATGTGGCTCTTAATCTCGGGGTCGTGAGTTCAAACCCCACATTGGGTGTAGAGATTGCTTAAATAAATAAACTTTAAAAAAATAAAATAGGGCGCCTGGGTGGCTCAGTTGGTTGAGCGACTGCCTTCGGCTCGGGTCGTGATCCTCGAGTCCCGGGATCGAGTCCCGCATCGGACTCCCTGCTTGGTGGGGGAGTCTGCTTCTCCCTCTGACCCTCCTCCCTCTCATGCTCTCTGTCTCAAATAAATAAATAAAATCTTTAGGAAAAAAAAAATAAATAAATAAAATAAAATAACTAAAAATACATAAATAAAAGACTATCAGACCAAACCCTGAACAGTCTGAAAAGCCCGGGGGTTCCAGGCTCCAAACCCAGATCCCGGAAAGGATCCCCGTGGAGGCAAAGCCTGCAGGCAGCTGAAATAATGGAGGTGGTTTGGTAGACTTCCCTTGACCCCAGGGTCAGTGGGAGGCAGTACTCATTTCCTTCTGGATCCAGGAAGGGTTTCCCATGAACTCATGACCTTGAGGCTACAGAGCTCAATTATCCTTATTAAAGAGCTGTGAATTTACAAGCAGGCAGGAAGTTGGTTCACCTTAAGGAGTTTTTATGATTGTCACTAACACTAGAATGAGCTGCAACTCTTATCATTTTTATAGGACAAAGGAGGAGGAATCAAAGTCAAGGGTGAAAGGTAAAAAAAAATTTTTCGTTGTTTGGATCTACTTTTTAAAAATGAATCAACATGTTTATTCATTCTATAGTACTCATAATCCTTAGTGTACTAAACGTATTTACTGTACTTAATGTACAAATACCCTGTGTTCGACTTTTATTTTACTCCCAGATGGCCAGGAATTTTGAATTAACTTCAATTAGATAAAAAAGAAGAAAGTGAGCTTTCAGTATTGCCTTCAATAATATATATGCAAGTTCTCTGCCAGCAGTAGAGTAGATAGCAATGATCATTCCTACTATTAGATCTCTGTTAAGTTATGGGGTCTGTTTACTAAACTCCTAGGAGATGACAAGAAAACGATTTCACATAGTTTCCCAAACTACATTCTGTTGAACATTAGTGTTCCATAAGACTTTAATTGTGTATTACGGAAAGGTGTGTCCCACGGCCAGAAATGGTTGAAATACTAGGTCTCACTATCCTCTTCATGACCAGTCATGCATTTCAGTAAGTTAAAGATGGACCAGGCACTGCTGTGAGGAAGAAGAGGAACAGGAATGAGAAAGAAACATCAAAAGTTTTATTTTGTTTAACTCGGTGTCACCAAATGTCTTTGACCTGGGATCCCTACTTTCTCAGATTTTCTTTAACATCTCATGGAAAAGTTCTAAGAAACCACAGTCTGGGACAAGTGGCACTTTTCTGATCAGTTTGTGGTAAAAGTGTTGTAAGGCATTAGAGAGTCAGAGAATCAGCGTTCCAGGCACCATCACAGACAGCTGGTCTAAACTGCTACCCCTCCGTGAGATATGGACAAATGGTCCTTCAACCTCTCCTTATGCATGTCCAGGAATGGGGAACCCATTACTTGAAGGAAAGGCCCAATCTACTGTGGGAGAGGTTTGATTTTAACAAAGTTCTCCCTGTATCTCTCTTAATGTCAAGTCTTCCCTTTGGTCTGAATCAGTGTCCTGGTGTGTCGACAAAACACATATTCAAATAAACCATAATTTTGAAAACAGTGGCCATAATAAACATCCCCGGCTTCTCACACATCCTACATGCTTTCTAGATCTTTAAATGAGGTGCCCAGAATAGCGTTGAGTGCTCTGTTAGCTCACAGAATCAGTGCAATAAAGCCTGCATAAGCAAGAAGTCCTCCTCAAGTACATGTAGTCAGAGCCTTGATTCTGTATCAGGCAAGCCTAGGATGCAGATCTTGGCCTCTAGAAGATGACACTATTCACACACCCTCGTTTCCTGGAGGGTGGGAGGAAAAACCTTCCTCCAGAGATCTCTTCACTCCAGCAGAGCCTGCCATATTGCCGAGTGATCATTTTGGAAGGGACAGAGGGGCTTCAGGTGCTGAGTGCCGGGAACTAAAAATGAGTATTTCAGATGGTGGGAGAAGCATGGCAGTGACCTCTTCATTGCTTTTTCCCTCAGCTCCAAAGATCAAGGCCATCACACAGGAGAGTGTCAATGGAAGAATAATTCTTTCTCAAGTGAATGAGATCCAAAAGTGTGCATAAGGCCAATAAAAGTTTCTGCCTATTGTAAGAACTACTTTTCTCCAATGGAAATCCTTGCCCAGACACAAATGGGTGAGTCCTAAGATGTATCCTTGGAGTTATCAAACTCAGAAACTTATTTTTTTTTTCTCTGTAACAATCTCACCAGACATTCCATAATGATCTTAATATATTGCTGCAATTTTTGAGTCAAAGTATGAGTTCATGAGCTTTTTAAAGCTCTACTTTCCTACTACAATCTTCAGATTGCCATCACTACATATCTGTTTTGTAGCCAATAAAACTCTATACCAGCTGCATCATGTCTTTGTTTATATCACATCATATTCATGTCATTTTTATATCAAGGTCTCATCCTAACAAGGGATTCTCAGGGCATTGTCCATGAAAGAAAGGGACCTTAATGCTTTGAACATGTCTGCAGCCACCAAATGCTGGGCAGAATTGCTACCTTGCAGCCATGCAACCTAGGGAAAAGATGTGGCTCATGAGGCTCTCCAGACCTCTGCCAACAGGAAGGGGGGAAACAGAGGAGAGAAGGCCTAGAAAGCTTCACTGAGAATGTGAGATGACCAAAAAGTATTCTAGCTCACATTCATACATACATACATAACCTTAAGGGCCTAAAAGAAAGTTAAGGAAAGGGAATTCAGAAAAAAAAAAAAAAAACCTTATTACAAACAGACACTAAGACCCTAATGAAAGGGGAAGTGACTTATCCAAGATCCAAAATGCAAATATTAGGATTGGGAGTATTATGTTGAGGTGGAGTATGAGCTGAAGCACAGAGAATATGCATCTCTGTCCTCTCAAGAAGATGCCTTTTTCTCAAACTGTAGCAGTGTGAGCCACTGTTCCAAGGCTGGTACAGAGGAGCAGTGTTAGAGAAAAGGAAGATAGAAATCCATATATCTGCTAAGGCGTCATCACAATGCTATACACGGAATTATAGGATATTCACAATTTAAGGGACCACAAGCACAGGCTAGTCAAACTCTCCCATTTTACAGACAAATAAACTGAGGCCCAGAATAATAAAGGCATTTACTCAAACACTCACTGGATCGTTGCTAGTCTAGATCCAGCTCTCTCGACTCCATTAACAGTTATTAATCTAAAAGTGGTGTAATGTAGTTCCATTATCATCTAACACATTGGCAATGCCCCATGTGGTTTTTGTTTCTGTGTTTTAATACTTTCTTGGAAAGGATTGCTTTTGATATTTTCTGAACTGGGCATCTGTCAAAACTGAATTGGTCTTCCCTTTAAGGCAATTAAGTGGTGTTTCTGATTCTTAATGCCCAAAGAGTGGAAAACCAACCCCTAACAATCTGAAATTAGGCAAAAGGAGCTCAGGATAATCACATCATTGCAAAAATGTGTTATTGGTTTAACTGAAATATACTAATTCTCTGGAGTAAAATTATAAATTTATCTGTACTATGTGATTACTTCAAAGAATCTCAAAAATAACCAATACACTAACAGCTTCAGTGAGTTTTCTTTGTGCAGTATTTGTCTGTGGAGACATTTGATGTTTTGGGGGACAAGAGTGGATTCATACTAGACTTCATTATTTCTCTTTTTCTATTTCATTTTACTACAAGAACTTCCTTACATCAATAGGGTACTAGAGTCTCAAGGCAGATCTAAAAATTAATTTTTTTCCATTTTAGCACCAATTCACTCTGCAATTTTAGACACTATTGTCTCTTTCTTAAAATCTAGAAATTATGCATTAAATATACATATTTTCTCAAGGTGAAGTTTGAGCATTGCTAGCAAAATCTTTTGAAGTATATCCAAAAAACAATGATAAGCTGAAGGGAAAGTTATTATACTATGCCCAGAAAATAATCACTAATCTTCCATTTACCATCGTAATTTATATATGATTTGGTAACAGAAAATTATAACATAATGAATAATTTTTCAGTCAAGGGGCTAAAATATCCTTAAAGTGTTGTTAATTTTCACTGTATCAATTAAGGTGATCAATTCATTCCAGTTTGCCTAGGAAACCCTTCAGTCCCAGGCAAACTGGGGCGGTTGGTCACCCTATTAATAATTAATTGCTCTCGCCTTAGTCCATTTAAGTAGCTATAACTATACCACAGACTGGGTGGCTTCTAAACAACAGAAACTTATGTCTCACAGTTCTGATGGCTGGGAAGTTCAAAATCAAGGCACCAGCATGGTTGTGTTCTGGTGAAGGCCATCATCCTGGTTCACAGCTTGTGTCCTCAAATGGGAAAAAAGGCCAGGGAGATCTTGGGGTCTCTTTTGTAAGAAAACCCATTCATGAGGGCTCTACCCTCATGACCTAAGCACCTTCCAAATGGCTCACCTACTAAAACCATCACCTGTGGGGGTTAGGATTTCAATATATGAATTTTTTAGGCCATACCATCTCTATTTCACTAAGTAGAGACAAGCAGAAAAATTAAACCATTTGCCTGAATAAAGAGACAATGGTGGGACACCTGAGTGGCTCAGCTGGTTGAGCATCTGACTCTTGGTTTCAGCTCAGGTTATGCTCTCAGGGTCTTGGGATTGAGCCCCATGTCAGGCTCCATGCTCAGCATGGAGTCTGCTGGAGATTCTCTCCCTCTTCTTCTCCCTCTACCCCTCCCCCCACTCCCTGTCTCTCTCTCTCTCTCTCTCTCTCTCTCTCTCTCTCTATCAAATAAATAAGTAAACCTTAAAAAAAAAAAAAAAGACATTGCATGCCGGGCAACATAGAATAACTTCTCCCCTGCATCTAAATCATCCCAAAAATATTTCAAAATACCCATTACAAATTGATTAGTGCCTACATGTTTAGGTGAGTTACTAACCACAGAAGTTTCCATTTGTGTTTGGTTTTGACCAACACACACCCAAACCACATAAAGTAGTTGGCAATAAGTTATATTGTTTTCATTCCAGAAACACCTATTCCATTACCCAAGACCCAACTAAACAAATAGTTGGCTAACCCAGAGAGATATAAAATATTACTTTGGAATTTAATATTTATGGCAACATATTTTCCAACAGCACCATAACATGGTTGAGTGGATAGATCCATCTAATATGTGTCCATCCAATGAAATACGTGCCTTTACTAAATGTTTATTTTTCCAATAATACTTTTATACACCTACCCTGTTAATGATGTGTGAAATTGGGGACTAAACTTATAAAAATTCATTATTGAGGAATGTAGCAATTGTATGTTGGTCATAAAGTTGAGAAGAGTGCAAGGACTGTAGGGAAAAAATGGTAAGAGCAAGAGATCCAAGAAAGTTTCTTTAGGGTAGAGGTTCTCAAACTCGGCTGCATTTCAGGATCTTCTAGGGAGATTTAAAAATTCTAATGGCCAGGCCATTATAGATCAATTAAATCATGGTTTTGGAAGGTCGGGACCCAGGCATCAGTACATTTGAAAAATCCCCAAGTAATTAAAAACATATAGACAAGGTTGAAAACCTACTGCTTCTGGAGCTTCAGGTGAGTACTTCTGTATTTGTTTGTACGTTTCCCATATTACTAATTGTTTAATACTCTCATTAAGAATGAATGACAGCTAATAGAAATAAAAGCTTCCAAATGCTTGTGAAGATAGAGTTTCCTTTTACCAGATTGGAAGGTCCTTCCAGGAAGGACAGCTGAATAAAAACTTAGAGGTAAGACAAATACTAAAATGTATTTCACAAAACTCTGCAAACTTACTTCCACCTAATCTTAGTAAAATCCCCTTCAGTTGCTTAATCAAATATTTCCCCAGAGTGTTATGCTCCTGTAATGCATTTCTATGATGAAAATTTGCTGTGTTACTTTAGCTTCTTCATTTCCTTTACCTCTTACATTTTTTTATATATAGCAAAGCAAAATAGTAACATATGCAGGTAAGAGATTTATGGGGAAAACATCCCTAAGCCAAGTGACTAAAAAATTTAATTTCAGGAACACCTAAGTAAATCCTTCCTTAGGGTAATAGCTTGTTTTAGTATTTCCCAAATGCATATTTTACATGTCTCTAATAGTTAATCAGGCATCATACGGAGTCCAAACAAAAAAATAGTAGCATTAGAAGAAAATAGCAATCAATTGATTGAACCCTCTTGTTAAAGAGATGAGGAAGCTAAAGTCTAGAAAGGTTAGCCCAGCTCTCCTGGGACTCAGATCTCATACAGGACTCTTACCTATATGTAGCATCCCTAACATACGGAAACATCAGAATTGAAAAAAAGCACCATATAATTTTTAAAACTCATAGCAAATTAAAAATAATAATTCTAAATGTATGAATGACTGAAAAACCAAAATAATTAAGGTATGAGCTTTTAAGCTAGAACCAATTTGTAAAAATGCCAATAATTGCCACAGAAAAGTAAGCCTGCGATAGGTACTAACTAAGGTTGGATTTTTTTTCTTTTCTGTACAGATAGTCTTAAATATAAATTATTTAATTACAGCTTTATGTAGCATGGAGATTTTTTAAAGTTTACATTGTGTCAAATAACATAGCATACCATTTCTTTGGGATGAAAAATAACATAATTCTAAAAATACATTTTATGGACATTAAGCAATGCTGTATCATAGTTACCTATACATCCATGTAGCCTTTCACAACAGAAAATGGATACTAAATAATAGCACCATTTTCTGGCTATGTAGTAGATACTGGTGGCCCCAGTAAACCCATAACACCAGGTCTCAGGCCTTTCTGTAGTCTCTCCCACACAGACGCTGAGCTTGACTCTGTGACTTGATTTGGCCAATGGAACATCAGCAAGCAAGACGCAAGCAGAGGTTTAATAAATGCTTACACACTGGGACTTATATCTTCTTAGAATCTCCCTCTAGGAAGCCAGCTGCCATATGAGAAGCTCATTTACCCTGAGACTACCATGCTGTGAGGAAGCCTAAGCTAGCCTCACAGAGAGGCCACATGGAAAACCGAGGAACCCAGCCAACAGCCATAACTGAAGCTCCAGACATATGACTCTGCTCCAGCCCGCTGCAGCTGGTTCCCAGCCATTCAAGCCAAACAGGCTGAGGCCCCAGACATCATGGAGCAGAGAGAAGCCAGCCCTAATATTCTGAATCTGAAATTCTGACCCACGAAATTACAACTAAAATGGTTGTTTGGGAGTAGTTTTTCATGTGACCATGGATAACAAAACAGAGTATTTAAAATAAGAGTCTATTATTTTCTCAATGACAATAGCTGATTTAAGTCTAGTCCAAATCTTTCAACCAGGATTTTAGTCATTTTAACAGTGAAATGGATCTCTATGGAAGTCCTGGTCCAATAACCATAGATGAAGCACCAAGGATCCAAGAGAAAAGTCAAGATCTTCACTCTTCAGAGACAGCAGAGAGTAAAGCCATTGCCCATGTATGTATGTTTACGGTTCTCCTCTTCACAAATGGGGACCAAGCAGTGTAACTCCAACCCAGAAGAAGGGACATCCCTGCTCCTCACTCGAGCATGCCGGGATGCCCACGTAAATTCTCCTTCTTCTTATCTTTGAGTTTTGATTCCTTCTGACTCTGTCTTTAAGTTCCTCATTCCAGGGACATTAACAACTTCTCTATAAATATGCTAACAGTAAGTATCACGCAGATCAAGAGCTTCACGGAAAGGTGATCTGTTTTCAATGTAGGCAAACAATGTTCTCCTTCACCTAGAAACTATAAAACCTCTTACGGATTAAGATGATCATGATTATCAGGTAGCTCTTAGTTATAATGTTTAAGTTTTTAAGTCATTAAGACCCTTAAATATTGTCCATTCATTCGAGGCATGTCTCTTCACTATGCTATACTCTTATATCAATAAATGCTTTCAAGATTTTTGGTGTTTGTATATACCCTCTGAAGTGTTTTGTTGGTTATTTGTGTATCATAACAATGTTGGTTTCTCTGCCTTACTACATGACTGAAATCATTCCCATGTGGGTGAGTCATTCCCCATCTCATTTATTCTATCACAACATCTATATGTCACCTTCTTCCTTAAGAGGGTTTCTAAAATATATTTGCCGTGAGGTCATGCAAAAAGGAAAAGATAACAGTGTCTCTGTCATACTTCATGATCTGACCTAAAGAGTCTTAGGAGTTTTACTGAAGAACTCTGAGTATATGTGTTTGTGTGTGTGTGTTTGTTATACCAGTACATGGACTTTCCTATGCACCAAAACTTCTCTTTAAAATTTAAATTAGAAACCATCTAATAAAATTCTGAGTCATTGAATCAAAACTATGTATCATCATAAAAACATATTGTGAAGATTTCCATTCATCATTTCCAACATTCTGGGAAGCAGTAGTTTGGGGTCAACATCTAATCCCAAGACTTATATGTATATCAGTGCTTCTGAAATCTTTGTGTGTGTGTATGTGTGTGTAATACATATACATATACATATACATATACATATACATATAAAATCTGATGATCTTGTTAAAATTGCAGATTCTGGGTTTCTGGTAGGTCTGGGTTGGAGGTCCAAGATTCTGTATTACTAACAAGCTCCCAGATGATCTAGGGACCACACTTTAAGTAGAAAGATGAGTTCAATCCATTAGCCATTGATAAATCCCCTAGACTGAATGTCTTATCCACAAGCCAGTAACAATAGATTTAGTATAGATTGAACTGGATGAAAAATACAGTAGGAAAGGTGGCATCATTAGAATCCGATTAGCACTGTCTTGCTCAAGGCAAGTGAGGCTTGCAAGAGTACTCACTGATTAAGGAAAGCCTTGAAGAAGGGGTTTCTTGGTTCTGGTCAAGGGTGGAAAACAGAATGAAGTCAGGAAACCAAGAAGATTGATCACTTTGTCCCAAATTATTCCTGGCCTCATTGCATGAGTACATGATATGAAAAGTTCACTACTAACCAGACTCACTGGGGAGGGTGAAAAACACCTGTCAGAAGTTGTCTATCATGCTTCTAACACAGCACTAAAAAGTATGCCACTATTTACAAAGGAGTATTCACCTATAAAATTCTTCCTAAATTCTCTTCAAGGATCATTTTGTTATTCAGTGAACCAACCAATGGCTGAAGTTCCCAAACAATAACTCTGTGAAATTATGTCCTGTTCCACACAAACCAGCTTGACCTGGCTACTTTCATTATTGTTATTAATTTTATCATTCTTTGTCTTCAAGAAATCCACATATGAGTTGGAATTAAGAACCAAGCAGGACACATTTATTAAGCTTCTAACACATGTCTGCTAGGAAGCCAGTCACTATTAGGGAGACAAAATAAGGAAGTTCATGAAGTCAGAACTTCTGAGAAGGAAATTAAAATACACAAAACCATCCCTCTGCCCAATTGTAATTCCTGTCACCCATAATCATAGTAAGTAGTCATAATAATTACACCTTTGCTGGTGTTATGATAAGGAAATTGATTTGAGCTGAGAGACAAAAAGAAAGCATGTCTCTCCAGTAAAGTTCTTTCTACCCTCTTGAAATTTTCTCCCACACTCAACAAAAACTTTGCAAAGTCATCCATGACCTTTCCGCCCATTTCCACCAAGTCAACTCCTATGACTGGGCCTCACACCCTTCTCAAGTATCAAGGCATTACCACGTGGCCTTCCCCTCGTGAGGCCCAGCTTGTTTTTCCAGAGGGCGGCAGTCATTACCTGCATGGCAGGTTTTCAACACAAGCTGTCTTAACGTGGGGCTTCATAGGCATCACGCCTGGGTAGTCATTAGTGTCCTCTGAAAATAATAATCAGCTGGCAGACCAAAAAAGGGCATTCCAAGAAAACTCATTAATTCAAGTGTTTGGGGAAGCCCTGGAAAATCTAAATTTATTTATCTTTCAGTTATTCAAAGAAAGGTCTAACATACACATAGCGATAATAGTCACCTAAACGTTTACGAACCACACTTGCTACAATGCTGAGAGTTGGGAGAGGTTACACACCTATGGGCTCGCAGCTCTGGCAAAGGAGGTAGCACCTTTAATCATTCCTACATGGACAGCAGGCTGAGCCATGTTATGGGGACATGGGTAATTCCACTTCTCACTCTGTCCCCTCTTCTTCCCTCTACAATGTTAGGTGGTTAGAAAGTTCTGGAAGAAGCCTCGCTATAGGAGACAAGGCATCATCATCTGTCTTCCTCCTCTGCCCCCACCTCTAATATGGATGCACCTGAGGCCAATAGGCAAGAGAAGAGATGACAGCATCCAAGTCTTCTCTTTTCCACCCCAGCCACACTGTTCCTGGGCCAGCCAGAGGTCAGAGTGACCAGGACCAGATTCTGTATCAAACCATACTGGGGCTGCCTTTGAATAGCAGATGTCCAGAACATGTTCCCTTCCTGATCACAGGAAGCAGAAGGTAGAAATAAGGCCCCCCCCACCCAGTGACAAACACAGGCCTGCTAACTATCTTTACAGTAGGCAAAGGGTTAAAACCACAGCCTCCAGAAAGGTGCCTTCAACGTCTTCAGGCAACTGACAGAAGGAAGCACCTCTGGGCAAGCCAGACACCCGTCTGGGGTCCAGACACTGCGCAGGCTGGGTGGGAAGGACCCACAGGACACCTGAAGTGGGGGAATGATGGAGGGTAGGGTCAGGAGCTGAATTCAAGGCTTTGATACACAAATATGATCTGCCAGTTTCTTCCTGGTAGTCCTTGGAATGGAACCCTCCCTACCTCACCCACCAGGAGCACATAAGGGGAAAAATTCAGAGCCTACCCCCATAATCTTCCAGAAATAAAACTTTCTAAGTGGCTTTGCTATGCTTAAAGGATCCAAAAGATATCTAGAAGGCCCTCCCGTGCCTGTGTGAGTCCCACAGCAGGGGGAGGCTTGGAGGCCTCTCAGATATTCCCTCCCTGCCCCCCAGCCGTGTGTTGGTGCCTCAAAGCAAATCTCTGGCATTTATGTATTTACATAAAATCGTCTTGATATAAAAGCTTCTCCTGCTCTCGGTGTCCTCTAGCTTCCCCTCTGCAGAGGGCCCAGATGAAGGTTTCTTTGCAGGGAGGGAGAGGGTATGTAGCCTCCACTATCAGAAGCCAGGTGGGGAAGGGGTAGTTTAAGAGGAGGTGAAGAGGGCCTGAAACCACAGTCAGCCATTATATTACCTCAGTCTTCCCCAAACCCACTCACACTCGAGAGAGGCAGAACCATTCAAAGAAAGAGTACAAAGATGAGCTTGAGATCAGGCAGTAGACACAAAAGTTCCAGCTTCTGCCCTTACAATGACCCTTCTCTGAGCGCTGGCTCCCTCTGCAAGACAACTTGTCAGACTTTATTTCCATATGGGCATCTGTGTCCTCAAGGCATCCAAGTATGCTGTGTATCTTTCAACAGATCAAAAGGTAGAAAGAAAAATGTTCTTGGCTCAACTCCTAGAAAAATCTTAAACCAGATTTTCCTGGGATCATTCAGGCCAGTCGGTGCCTGTTGTTCTATCCTGTGGCATTTTTTTTTTCTTTTAAAATATGGATTAAATGGCGTGACAAATGAAAAGATTAGAAGTTCACAAATCCAGCAGTGCTGGTTTCTAAACTGCTGTATTATCTCCTTATAAGCTTCTGTGGATTTTTATCACCTTCTCTGCTCTTTGGGACACTGCTTTGCTCACAGGGAAAACAGAAACTCTGAGCTTCCCAAGCAGAGGGCAATGTTGTAAGGGGGACCAGGCATCAGTTCTAAACAGGAGTGGAACCAGATGGCAGACATTCGGATTTGATTATTCTCTTGTTCCTGAAACTAATATTACAGTGTATGTTAACTGGAATTTAAATTAAAAGTTTAAAAAAAAATCCTGATTATTCTCTTGTTCATTAGAAAAGAGTTTGCACTTATAAAGAATATAAAATAACAGGTATATGGAAGATATTAACTGGTTTTTAAATATCTACAGATGCCTATAGGTTGGCCAAATTATAAAGTTCCATTAGGACACGGCCACACCCACTTGTTTGCGCATTGTCAATGGCTGCTTATGCTACAGCAGCTGATCTGAATAGTTACAACTGAGTTTCTCTGGCCCACAAAGCTTAAAATATTTACCATCTGGCCTTCACAGAAAGAAATCTGCCATCCTCGTCTATAGACATTAGACCCGGAGAAAATGAGTTGAAATTAGAACAGACACAGGCCCAACTATGACAACATCTCTGCCAGGGAAAGGCGGAAGACTATTGTACCTTTTTGACAGCTGAGATTGCTTTTGACCCTTTGCACACTGCTAAACACGAACACGGCTAACTTAAAGAACACCTGAATAATTTAGGGCTGGTGTAATAACTGAAGAGATTGGAAAGTATCTGCTCTTCCCCCAGGTAATTCATGCTTAATGGCAAAAATAATATAAAGGATATATTTTGTTTTTTACTTTTAAAGTTGTAGAGTTTCCCCAGTGTTTTTCAGGATGACTGGTCAACTGTTGCTTACCAACAAACAATGCTGTTGTTTGCAAAATGCCAATTTGCACAGAGTGGGAAGGATGGGAATGGTGACTCACAAGCTTAGGTCCCCGCCCCGGGCCGCCCTCCCAGGAGCCTCGAAAGGGTGCGGTAGCCTTTATTAGATAAGAAGGGCAAGAGTGCCCCCTGCTGACCAGAGAGGCAACTTCGGCCTCTCAACTTAGGCAACTCAATATTCTTTTTCCTGATCAGGGCTCTCAGGTTGGACAAGGATCAATATCCACATAGCCCCCTGAGGGAATAAAGGGATACCAAACGTTCACAATTAATGTCCAAGGCAGCTTTAAATCTCAGTAGTTTGCATAACATGTACAGTAGCAAAAACAAAAACAAAAAAGACCACCAAGACAGAATCACCAGATGTTCCCTTCTCTTCCTAAGCTTCCCTCTCCACTAAATATAAAAATAAAAATACAGCCTTCTACAACAGCTCATTGAACACAAATTCCTTTAGCAACAAAGAATTTAACTCCTTATTTGAAATCAAATACTGGCCAAGGGTTTCGTTCAAAATAGGCCAAACTATATGAAACTGCTGATATTCCACTTGTTTGACCCACAAAAAATGGCAATTTCATATGGTTCAGCTTGAAGGATCAAGTCAGGAGAAATATGAATGCCCATACCCTGAGCTAGTTCAATATTTTGATGCATTCCTTAAAATGTCTGTGATGATTTAAAGCAATGTTTCCTAGGTTAAAAACACAAAGGATCATGGCTTCTGATTTCTTAAATTTGAAAACTGTGGCCACATGCCATCCTCCAGGACAAAAACACTGAACACAGTAAAAGCCTGAATTATATCCTTAGCCTATGACATCAAGCCCCTTGGAGATTCCAGTGTACAGCTTAATGACAGGAAACACTGAGTTAAAGGATTTCTCAAGTCTAATTATAGTTCTATATAAGCTTGGGAATTTTTAAGTACAAAAAGAAAAAAGAAAATCCCACAGCGACAATTCAATATATTCATTATAAGAACAAAGCACAAAGCCAATCATCCAGCAGAGGGAGCAAGAGATAAATACATCCTTTAAAGTTGCAACGCGGAGGGCTGCCTGGGTGGCTCAGTTGGTTAAGCACTGGGCTCTTGATTTTGGCTCAGGTCATGATCTCAGGGTCTTGAAAGCAAGCCCATGTGGGGCTCCGCCCTCAGCGGGGAGTCTGATTCTCTTCCTCTCCCTCTGCCCCAACCTCCCCCCCACCCCAGCTTGTGCAACCTGCATGCTCTTTCTCACTCTCTCTCTAAAATGAATAAATAAACCTTTGGGGGAAAAAATAAAGTTGCAACGTGGAATTTAAGACGATTCATTTTATCTTCAATGATACTAATTCCTGAAAAGTAAAGAAACTTGGTCACAGCAAAGAGAGAGTAAAATCCTACATCTCTTGACTCCGGGTTCTGTGTTCTTTCCCATGACAAAACTAACATGAAATGATTGTTTTATGCTCATTTACCTACTACAGAAACATGCAATCAAAATTCTTTCACTGAATAAGGAACATAGTAAAATACATTTTAATCGGTGTTAGATACCATAAAAACAGGAAAGAGTTTAAAGAAAAATACAAAGAATTGCCTTCCTCTTTTTTTTTTAAGATTTTTTTTTAATTCTTATGTTAATCCCCATACATTACATCATTAGTTTTAGATGAAGTGTTCCATGATTCATTGTTTGTGCATAACACCCAGTGCTCCATGCAGTATGTGCCCTCTTTAATACCCATCACCAGGCTAACCCATCCTCCCACCCCCCTCCCCTCCAGAACCCTGTTTGTTTTTCAGAGTCCATCGTCTCTCATGGTTCGTCTACCCCTCCGATTTCCCCCGCTTCATTCTTCCCCTCCCGCTACCTTCTTCTTCTTCTTCTTTTTTTTTTCTTAACATATATTGCATTATTTGTTTCAGAGGTACAGATCTGAGATTCAACAGTCTTGCACAATTCACAGCGCTTACCAGAGCACATACCCTCCCCAGTGTCTATCACCCAGTCACCCCATCCCTCCTACCCCACCCCCCACTCCAGCAACCCTCAGTTTGTTTCCTGCGATTAAGAATTCCTCATATCAGTGAGGTCATATGATACATGTCTTTCTCTGTTTGACTTATTTTGCTCAACATAATACCCTGATGTTGGATGGTTTTGAATAGTGCTTTTCAATATCCACACCAAGACAAAGATATTCTTTAATTCTTTTTTTTAAGATTTTATTTATTTATTTGACAGAGAGAGGGAACACAAGCAGGGGGAGTGGGAGAGGGAGAAGCAGGCTCCCCGCTGAACAGGGAGCCCGATGTGAGGCTGGATCCCAGGACCCTGGGATCATGACCTGAGCCGAAGGCAGACGCTTAACCAACTGAGCCACCCAGGCGCCCCTTCTTTAACTCTTTTACTGAGTCTATTTTTTAAATGTATGTTTCTCAGTAGAAAGCTGTCATCAACCTTTTATTCCTCCAAATCAGGGAATATGTAAATCTGACATTTCCTTTATAGCAGAATGTTGTAAGCACATGTGTATACACATTTATGAATTGTGTATGATATGTGTGTATACACATACACAGCATTTCAAGTTTTAATATGAGGCATAGCAGAGCAACACTGGATAAATAGGCTTATAAGGAAAAATATGGAAGAATAAACTCAAATTGATTATAATGAATTGTTTTATGATGAAGGCACAAGTTCTGGGATGATCTTTGAAAGATGGATTTAAAATTTTTGAGTCAATTTCAGGTTTGCAGCCTTTTTTTTTTTTTCTGACTTTATTCTTTCCTCATCAAGAGAGCTGGTTCAGGGCGCCTGGGTGGCTCAGTTGGTTAAGCAACTCCTTCGGCTCAGGTCATGATCCTGGAGTCCCAGGATTGAGTCCTGCATCAGGCTCCCTGCTCAGCGGGGAGTCTGCTTCTCCCTCTGACCCTACCCCCTCTCATGCTCTCTGTCTCATTCTCTCTCAAATAAATAAATAAAATCTTTAAAAAAAAAAGAGAGAGAGCTGGTTCATCCCAAAAGGTAGATTTTATGACGGTAATTTTACCTTGGAGATTATCACCTGTGTATATAAATATCTTAGTACAATTTTAAAGACTTATTGATTTGAGAGAGAAAGCACATGGGGAAGGGGGAGAAGGGGAGTCTCATGACCCTGAGATCACGACCTAAGCTAAAACCAAGAGTTGGACACTTAACTGACTGCACCACCCAGGCGCCCCTCTTAGTACAATTTGAAAGCTCTAAAGCTATGATATGCAAACTACCTGCTGAATCCATTTTGACAGAACTGTAAAAAGGACAAAGTCCTTAAAGATTTCTTATAGTTCTAACAAAAAATTTCATTCAAGTGGCCACACTAAGAATGTGAGCTAAAATTTCTGGAATTCTACAATGCAAAACGATGGAGACAAAATGTAATCATCGTGACAAAGTGGATTAAGGATAGTGGCTCTAACATGAGAGCGTGGCAGGCCAGAATAATTGGTTTCCATTTTAATCTATGACTAATTGATCATTGCTTCCAGGGCCAATTTTGCTGTCTGGTATTTCCATGTTGACAATGCGAAGGCCCTATGTTGGTGTGAATCTGGGGTGTTGGGGCAGAGGATGAGTTAGAGATTAAAAACCTGATCTCTGGCTGAATGTCATACTTATTATGTTCAATAAACATAACTGGTGACTGAACACAAACCACAGTAAATCCTGTGCTTTTAAAAAGCCACCAGGTAAATCTTTAATAAAGCCTCCAATGACTTAGGAACAAAATGAGTCCTGCAGTAGGGAACAAAATGAATTATTGCTACAGATCAAATTGCACAGAAACCTCATGTGTCAACATTAACATCAGTTCCTCAGAACCAATATATTGCTCCTTAATTACTCCGGGCTTCCAAAACCCGTAGTCCTCCTGACAGCTCATTTCACAGAGACGCATTTATTTTGAAGAAGTGTGTGTAGCTACCAGCCTATCCACTCTATCAACATAAGATTTGGCCATAAAATCCTGTTATATTTTGCCCCGCATGGCAATTACTAACTATCCCTCAACATATGTGTCAAACACATAAGAAATTGCTCCAGGCTTTCCAATGCTTAAAAAAGTAGAAAACACCAAACAAGGAGGCCTTTGTGGAACATGAGACATCAAAAATATTAGTAGCGTTGTGAGAATGGTGGCAACTTGTTCTTGGAAAAAAACAGGAATAAACCAGGTCTCCACTGACACCTAGGAAGCCCCCAGAAAGGTGTAAAGCCCCTGGTTTCAAGGCTAGGAACACAGCACAGGAACAAAACGCAAAACTGTAAAAAAGCTCTACTATGTGCACTGGGTATTGTTGCTAGTGAATCTTGTTGCAATGATGGTGGTTCTCTGCCTTCACTTTGCTAAACCAGGTTAAATGGTGGGGTTGTTTCCTCCTGACCCTCTGATGCCCAAGCAGGATTACCTAAGGATTTATTACCTTATCATATGCTAGCATCCCAACTCAACAATTAATATATAACCTGGACCCCAGAGCCTGAAAGCTGACTTAACTCATCCAATTCTTTATCTTCAGGGCCCCTCAGGTCTCCATGTTCTATTCTCCCATCCCACCCTTGTTCATCTTTCTTATCCACCCACATTAAAATTAAAATTAAAGTTAAAATTAAGTCACCTTGGTGGCTCAGTCAGTCAGGCAGCCGACTCTTGATTTCAGCTCAGGTCATGATCTCGGGGTCCTGGAATTGAGCCCAGCATCTGGCACCACGCTCAGCAGGGAGTCTGCTTGAGGATTCCCTTTCCCTCTCCTTCTGCCCCTCCCCCCTCTAAAAATAAATAAAGAAATCTTTTTTTTTTTTTAAGATTTATCTATTCATTTATTTGAGAGAGATCAAGAGAGCATGAGGAGAAGCAGACTCTCTGCTGAGCAGGGAGCCCAAGGCAGGGCTTGATCCGGGACTCCGGGATCATGACCTGAGTGGAAAGCAGACACTTAACTGACTGAGCCACCCTGGTGTCCCTAAATAAATAAATCTTAAAAAAATTTAAAGTTAAAATTAAAATCCATGTCAGTATTTCCTCTGTTAGATGCATTCCTTGAGAGCAGTGCCTGACTAATTGATCATTGTTTCAAGGGCCAATTTTGCTATATGGTACTTCCATTTTGACAGTGCTAAGACCCTATGTCTATGGGGTCTAGGGAGGGAAAACGATCTGAATGAGAGATTAAAAACCTGACTTCTAGTCAAATGTCATATTTATTACATTCAATAAACATAACTGGAGACTGAATACACCATTCGTTTATTCAACAAAGAATAAACGATTTGATTAATTTCTTTTTCTATTTTCAAAAGCCGTTTTCATGCTTTGCCAACTGCCTAGTTCACAAAATGTTGATCTTTATAGACATTTTCCTAAAACCTGTTTACAACTCCTTCCAAAATTAGATGTTGAAAAAGCTCACTCTTTCTCAATCTGCCTCTCTTGCTCTCTTGCTCTGTCTCTATTTCTCTCTCTCTCCCTCATTTCAAGTTCTATCCTATTCCTTACAACATATTTTCAATATAAGCATCTAGAGCTTCTCTTTTAATCAACAATCTGCTTTCTACAGTTTTAATTTTAATTTTTTTATTATGTTATGTTAATCACCATACGTTACATCATTAGTTTTCGATGTAGTGTTCCATGATTCATTGTTTGTGCATAACACCCAGTGCTCCATGCAGAATGTGCCCTCCTCAATACCCACCACCAGGCTAACCCATCCTCCCACCCCCCTCCCCTCTAGAACCCTCAGTTTGTTTTTCAGAGTCCATCGTCTCTCATGGTTCGTCTTCCCCTCCAATTTCCCCCCCCTTCATTCTTCCCCTCCTGCTATCCTCTTTTTTTTTTTAACATATATTGTATTATTTGTTTCAGAGGTACAGATCTGTGATTCAACAGTCTTGTACAATTCACAGTGCTCACCATAGCACATACCCTCCCCAATATAGTTTTTTTTTTTTTAACTTAAATTGTGTGCACATTAAAAAGTAATGATATACCCAACCAAGCTGAAATGTGAACACATATGCTGTTTGTGTTCCAAAAGACTAATTAATAATACATCTCCTCATCTGGTTTGATGTATCCATATTATACTGTGCCTTGTTTGAGGAATATTCTGGGGCCAGTGATCACTGCCACATCGTAGAGCATCTACTTCAGCTTTGTGTTATTAGGAGCAAATGAAGGAAGCTATTGAAAGAGCAGGTCTTTAGCCCCAGGGTGGAAACTAGAACATATGGGGCATATAACTTATATTACTGGCCTCTTAAGCAGTAATTCAATCGGTGATAGTTTTGTTTATTTATCAGGATGCTGTTTGCAGGGCAGCTTTCTTGGGTCAGGCAAATTTACTGAAAACCAATTTAGAAGGCAAACATGTTGATTAAGTTGGCCAACTTTCTATATTTGCATTGTTGCTATAGGCAACAGATGCCCCAACAATTAATCTATGAACACCCCAGCTTTTTTGTTTATAAAATGAGAAACATAGAGGCACCTGGGTGGCTCAGTTGTTAAGCGTCTGCCTTCAGCTCAGGTCATGATCCCAGGGTCCTGGGACTGAGCCCCACATCGGGCTCCCTGATCAGCTGGAAGCCTGCTTCTCCCTCTCCCGTTCCCCCTGCGTGTGTTCTGGCTCTTGCTATCTCTCTCTCTGTCAAATAAATAAATAAAATCTTAAAAAAAAAATGAGAAACATGACCTACACAATTTTCAAGGTCTCTTCCAGACATGAGAACCTACAGTTCTTTGTATTTAAAAATAAGCACCATGAAATACATACATACATACATACATAAATTCATAAATACATACATAAATAAATAATCTATCTATCTGTACAGAGGTTTGACTCTGGAGTTCTGAAGAGACCAAGTGAACTAGAGTTACGGTGGTAATTTGTATATGAGGGATAATGTGAGAACCAACAGAGTGGAGAAACCTTTCCTACTACTTCATTATACACCGCCAACCCAGTTCTTTCCAGATTGGAGCATTCAACAGTCATCTTCATAAATATGGAAATACTTTACTCCTTTCCATATCATTTCACTTGTAACTATTTCATTAAATACAACAGGTTTTAAACACAGAGGCCATGATTTTTTTCTGAATTAACTTTGTATGGTATCTAGAACCACAACACCCACAAACACCCACAGTTCCTATATGCCATCCTCCTCAACCAATGAGAGCAATATACCCTAACTGAGATGTCTGGGCAAAATGACCCCCTCGCCCCGCCAAAGACTGCAGATTCTGTATGTATCACATCGGTCCATGTTGGGGGGAAAAGAGTTGAAAATCCTCTGGCTATGTAGTGCTTATAATAACTTTCCAAATTACCGGCCATACTAAATATTAATCATTAACACCCTCAGCGGAGTCTGTCTCAGAGGTCAAAATGTACCTCCTATTAGCTATAAGGAAGTGGGAATCTAACAAATATTTATTTGAGATGCTGTCATCCAACAACCTGGAATAGCAGGGGCTCTAAATTCTAAATGACTTGTATATGAACAAGAGTCAACAGGATCTGTATCTAGTCCTCAGGTATAATTCAGAAAAATTAATAGCTATGAAATACCAGCCTGGTTTCCTCTGGTCACATTACAAGTTATAATAATCTACCAGAGCATAAAACTCAATGCAGCAGAGGAGCTGGGAAATTCTCCTGCCCTGAAAAAAACATGTGGAAATCTTCACAAGAATTTTTCTAAATTGGATGACTGAACCCCATAATAACAGAAGTGTCAAATCATTATGTTGTATACCTGAAACTAACATAACACTGTATGTTAATTATACTTCAATTAAAATTAATAATAGCCTTACTATATCATATTTTAGTTTAAATTTGAAATCTCAAAAAACCTACAAATACTAGCTAAAAACTACTGGAATAACATAGCTATTTTTCCAAAAAGTTAAAAAATGATATTAATGATTTTAATGAGACTTTAACTGTTTCATTTAAACATAACTGGGTCCATCCAGAAGGAATAATTATGCTAAAGGAGAAAAGAAAAATTATCATGTTTAATAACTGCACTGATATTCCTACCTCTTAGAAAGCTAACTCTTGATTTAAATAATGCTTCTACACATCTTGATCATATGTGTTAATGTATTAAACTCTTAGCTGAAACTAACTCACTGCAAAACCTGTGTAATTTAAACAGTACAATTTTCCAGTGACTTTAGTCAAAAGACTTCCTTCTCCACAATGAATCATGGAACACTACATCAAAAACTAATTAAGTACTGTATGGTGACTAACATAATAATAAAAAAAAAAGACCTCCTTCTCCCCCATTAAGCAACAACAAAAGACATTAATTTTGTGGAAACACATACATAAAAGAACACAGTTCATGTGTTTATTATAAAAGGTTCATTGAAGATTTTAGCTGTGACGACTATTTACAAAGTAATTTAAAGCTTTGTAACAAATAGCAAGGTCTGCTTATTACATGCTCAGTTACTGGTGGTGAACACTCAGTGAGTATTGGCTGATGCGAATATGAATGGATGAAAACATAAGTAAGAGCTATCCACACATATATCATAAAGAGCATGAAGTAGGTTTAACTCTCCCAATTTTTACTTTTATAATGTAACTGAAGCAAAGTCTAACACAAAGTATTATTTTAAAGTACACTGTTTATAAGAGAGAAATAATATAGTCACATTATTTTAGAAGAAAGATGTTTGTAAAAAAAAAAAAAAGTAACCAAAAAAACTCAAACTCAAAAGTAAAAAGCCATTGGTTTTCAGTGGAAGAACGACAACAAATTGAGGCACTAAAAAAGTAAATTCCAAATTCTTCAGAAAGAATGCGCAGAGATTTTGGACATGCCTTGTTTTAGATTTCCTCTTCTTTATTTTTTTTGTTTGTTTGCTTGCTTGCTTTAATCATATACAAACCTCAATTAAAATATCAAAATGAAAATTAATTTGAGGTGTTTTCAATAACTTCTCCAATCCTTTGAAATATGTAACCTGATTAAGGAAACGATTTAAATGTTTCAGTGAATTTTTTGGCCAAGGGGTTTGAATGAGGAAGAACAAATGAATAGATTCCATTCCATCGGTTTGACAATGTTTATCAGAGCTCCACTGGTGAGGTCACACCCAGAGCTCACCATGTCTCCGGATGTCTACACACCTGCAGAGGCTTCCAGCCCAATCATGGCGGCTGGGTGTAGTTCCAAAGCACTACACACACACACCCTGCCTATATATTGCTCCGCCGATGCCATGAGCCTGTGGACCCATAGGGAAGGATCAGGCTTCCGTGAAAACTTCCGCCAGGGAAATCCATTGGAGATTCTAGAAGGGAGCAGCTGTAGTTTCGGAATGGATGGAGCAAGCAATCTGTCTCATGGTGGGTGCTGAGCTGACCTTATAACAGGGGAGAGAGACTCCTCCATGCACCAGGTCAGGTGCAAAGCACTATGCTATTTATTTCGTTTGCAGGGAACAAGACCTAAAGCCAGCTAGTGACTGAAAAATTTAAATGAATTATCTGGTCTTAGAACACTAAAATTAGGGGGGGGAAATTCAAAATCATCTATCTACCACTCACCTAAATTCACTTAATTCACTTCCCCAAACTACATCTCCAAATGTATAAATGTTTCATTCCTGTTTTAAATACCTGAGGCTTTGTGTTTGTACAAAATATTTTAATAGTTTTATAAAATATAACCTCTAAATAGGGATAAACTTAAAAACAAAAAAAAAAAAGCATAAAACAGATTCTGAAGAGTGATTATCCATACTTAAAAACCACTGTTCTTATGCAAATCGAAACCACAATGAGATATTACCCCATTATGTTAGAGTGGTCATCATCAAAAACACAAGAGATAACAAATATTGGTGAGGATGTGGAAAAAAGGGAACCCTTGTGCACTATTGGTGGGAATGTTAAGTGGTGCAGCCACTCTAGAAAATAATATGGAGGTTCCTCAAAAATTAAATATAGAATTACCCATGATCCAGCAATCCCACTTCTAGGTATATATCCAAAGGAGATAAAATCACTATCTCAAAGGTATCTGCACTCCTATGTTCATTGTGGCATTATTCACAATAGCCAAGATATAGAAACAACCTAAGGTTCCACAAAAGGACGAAAGGATAAAGATCTCTCTCTCTCTCTCTCTCTCTCTCTCTCTCTCTCACACACACACACACACACACACACAGAAATATTATTGTGGCACAAAAAAGAAGGGAACCCTGCCATTTGCAACAATATAGATAGATCCCCAGGGGCATTATGCTACATGAAATAAGCCAGACAGAGAAAGACAAATACTACATGATACCACTTACATGAGGAATCTTAAGATAAGAAAAAACATCAAACTCATAGAAACAGTGGTTGCCAGGGCCTGGGGGGGGTAGGAGAAATAGGGAGAGATAAAAGGATACAAACTTTCAGCTTTAAGATGAATAAGGTCTGAGGATCTAATGTAAAATATGGTGACTATAGTTGATAATGCTGTACTGTACACAGAATTTACTAGAAGAACAGAACTTAAATGTTCTCATCAAAAAGGAAAAGATAAACTAAAAAAGACTTTTAAAACACTGTTCTTGATCACCAGTGTAACTATTATGTACCCACGTCTATCTTTTTAGGTACCTAAATTATTCATGGCATTTGCCAATATTCTTTATGTGTATCTGCCAAGGCAGGTGCAAGGGCTAAAAGAATACATCTTCCTGTTTCCTTTTGTTGCCTCTGTTTAAAAAAAAGGAATCGCCCCTGAGAAAAGCCTCTTAGAAATGCCTCTAGTGGAAATTTCTGGAATGAAACTAAACAGACTGCTGTACAAAGGGGAAAAAGAAAAAAACAAAGCAAGCCACAGTGGACAGTGGTGTTAATCCAAAGGTGAGATGTCAGCAGAGGAGGTGTTTCTTTCCTACGAACTCTATAAAAGGTCAGCTCATCCACCACTGGGAGACAGACTGCTCCAGCCATCCAGAAGCTACAGGTGCTCCCTCCTAAAATCCCCAATGGAATTCACTCGCAGAAGCCTCCGTAGAGGCTTGAGTTCCTCCTCACAGGGCTCTGCACTCAGCATGAGTGGCTCCATGTATAGGAACGGGGGCACACAGCACTTCACGGCTGCACCCAGCGTCTATGGGGGAGCTGGAGGTCAGAGCATCCGCATCTCGAACTCCAGACACATGATGAACTATGGGAGTGATCTCACCAAAGGAGACCTGTTTGTTGGTGATGGGAAGATGACCATGCAGAACCTAAATGAACGCCTAGCAAGCTACCTAGAAAAAGTGCAGTCCCTGGAACAGTCCAATTCCAAACTTGAATGGCAGATCAAGCAGTGGTATGAAACAAACACGCCCAGCACCAGGGACTACAGTGCATATTACCAACAAATAGAAGAGCTGCAAAATCAGGTAAGGGATGACACCTGTGTTTTCTACTCCACTGTTGAGCTGCAGGATATATACCAAGAGGGCATATATGTTAGGTGGGTCCAAACGGATGTTATAAAGCAATTAGGCTGAAATGCTACATCTATAAACGGTACATTCTACCATCTATCCTTAGTGCTGGAGTAGCTGACTACATAATTAGATGACTGTAAATATTTTTTTCACTTTTAAAAATCTAATTACATGGAAAATATGAAAATATAATCTGTATTTTTGTCAGTTTACCAGGACAAGTCTAACTGGATAGTAAATATTTTTTTCTCTGAAAAGAGCTAAAATTTTTATGTGATTATGAATCTCGGGTTTTTTTCAGCTGGTTCTCATTAACTTGAATTCCCAGTCAACTTAGAGATGTTACTCCTTTAATTTATATAAACACTATAATATAAGTATTAAGATACTATATCATAAATTCCAATGACAAAGTGAGTCAGCATGGAAATAAGGGGAAGAGATGTAAGTATTAATGGCATCCAGATTTTTTTAAAGATTTATTTATTTGAGGGGCACTTAGGTGGCTCAGTCGGTTAAGCGTCTGCCTTCAGCTCAGGTCATGATCCCGGAGTCCTGGGATCAATCCCCACATCGGGCTCCCTGCTCAACAGGGAGTCTGCTTCTTCCTCTCCCTCTGCCTGCCGCTCTGCCTACTTGTGAGAGAGAGAGAGAGAGAGAGCAGGAGGAGGGGCAAAGGAAGAGAGAGAATATCAAGAAGACTCTCTGCTGAGCTCGAATCCCTATGCAGGGCTCAATCCCAGGGCCCTGAGATCATGACCTGAGCCAAAATTAAAGAGTCAGCTGCTTAACCGACTGAGCCACCCACATGCCTGAACGACATCCAGATTTTTAAATGCCCTGTTTAATGATATCATCATCATCACAAGCAGTTCACAAACCACTTCTTCAGTAGCAAAATGTCCTATTGCCCCCAATTCAAAATTGTTGCAATCGTATCACAATCCACTCCCACGGAAGGTGGAGTTCTGTTTTATCAATTGTGTGCAATAAAGGAAGTGGACTTTGCTCCTAATTGAAAAGTTCAGATATGACAGGAGCACTTGCTCTGCTTTCAAATTCTTATCTCATCAAGGAAAGAATCCCTTTCCAGCAAGTCTCTTTTCCTTGCATTTTTAGTAGACATCAGTGCAATTTGAACCAGATTCCACTGGAAGTTACTTTGGGGCTTTCAGGAACTATGGGGAGGTGAGGCAAAGGTGTCTAAATTGTCTTTCTGCCAAAAGGTCATTCTTATGGCTCCCACTAAAAACATTCAAAATCAGCAAACCATTCTTCCCTACCTGTCTCATGATTCATGTTTCTGAGTCTACTTTGGATCAGCCCAAACACATAGACACAGCCATCTATTCCATTTAGCAGGGCAGACTCAGTATACGAAGGCAGCTCTCTCTGGGACTGGATCTGCTGAAAGAGACATGTCATTGTAACATCTTCTACAAGCAGAGAAGATCCACATACATCATAGAGAACTCACCCTTAGGTAACCCTGTTTTTAAGATCGAGAGCTTATCCATCCTGCCAGCTCCGGTGCCTAGCACAACTCTCACATAGCAGTTGTCCATTCATTCAGCCAATATTTAGTACATACCAAGTGCTGGGCCCCACGCTGGGCATTGGGGAATATGACGGTGAACATAATGTGATTTAGGGGGGAAATAGGCACAAGGGCAACATACCTCCCACACAGAGGGATAAATTCTAGCAAGGAGGGCTGTGTAGAGCACTGAAAACACAGGCAGTTCATCCAGTTCTGCCTTGAGGAATTCATTGAGGCTTCCTTGAAGCAGATATCTAAGGCAAAATGTGGAAGAGAAGTAGTTCACCAAGCGAGAAGGGCTAACAAGAATATTCTAAGCAGGAACATCAAAGGGAAGGCACTCAGTGGGGTTTGATGGCTCAAGTTGAATGAAATTTTCCTTTTGTAAAACCGTAAGAAAGCTCACCAAACCCCTGGAGACCAGAGGTACATTTTATGACTCAATTATGTTAAATGGCCGTATCATCACTCTTCCCTATTTTCATGTGGAAATTCTTGAAATAAACATCATCTTTGATAGAATAATGTTTGTATCTGAGGATACACTCAATCATTTGAAACTCCTGTCCAGTTGAAAATGTCATTCTTTCTCATATATTTTCCAGATTAAAAGCGCACAACTGGAAAATACACATTGTGTCCTGCAAATTGATAATACCAAACTGGCTGCTACGGACTTCAAGCTGAAGTAGGTTCTAACACCATGGTAAACCTTCCTGAAAAGGGATTCCCTGTAGTAGTCCTTCATGACACTCAGCTTTCCACATTCCTGTTGGTAAAGGAGCTACCTTAAGTAATTTCAGAATCTGGGAGTTTGAAGGGTGTTAGGAGCTATCTGGTCTAGCCCAGCACTCAGGGCTACACTTCCCTCTCCCACATTCCTAAGATTTTGTCACCCAGCGTGTAACTGAACACCTCCAGTAACTACTACTGTTCCACTGGTTAGCTCTGGCTGCCAGACCACTCTTTTTTAGTAACCTCACATCTACCTTTTCGCCCGCTGAACCTAATTCTGCCCTTTGGAGTAATACCAAAGTGATATACCACTGCCCGTCTGCAGTAGTGCCCTTCTGTTATCTAAAGTGAGCCATGTGTCTACGTGTGGTGATTCTCCAAGTGAGTCATCCATGCTCCTTCAAGTGCCTGCCAAGTGTATGGCCCAAGTTCCAGGGGGCGACCTTTGATGCTTCTGAGTTTGCTGGTGTTTTATGATAGAGTCTGACAAACCAAAGAACTAAGACTATGATTAAACCAGCTCAGATTGTGTTCACTCTCTTTTAACCATATCACACCACATATGATCACAGCTGTTCCTCATAAATGGCCCCTACGCTAGGGCTTTCTCATTCTGAATGTGTACAATGCGTTGGTACTAAAAAGTCTTTTGTGGTTTAGAAGGGTAGGAAAGCAGATCTGAAGATTAAAGCAGTAAACATTATTAATTCCAATTTTACTAAGTCAGCACCTGAATATTCCATTGCATTATCATTTTTTAAAGTTTTGCTACTTTAATAAAAATGAGAATATGTAAGATTGTAGGGGAGAATCATGAATTCTTTACAATAATTCACTTTTGATGCATCTGCTTACAAAGTAATAAAAATAAATTGATCATGTCTATTCATTAAGTAAATATAACTAACCATTATTTAATATCTATAATGAGAATCCTTTGCTGACACATTAATTAAAGCAAAATATTTTTTATTTCTTTTAAAATATATTCTAGAATTTAGAAACATTTAAGAGTTATTTCAGATTGCTTTTTTACCAATCACTCCAAATTACAAAGATTATATTATGGAGCAAATTATCTGATTCCTAGGTTCTCATGAACATTTTTGGAATGTATAAAGAGGGACACATCATTAGTTTTTGATGTAGTGTTCAGTGATTCATTAATTATGTATAACACCCAGTGCTCATCACAACAGGTGCCCTCCTTAATACCCATCACCCTGTTACCCCCTCCCCTCTGAAACCCTCAGTTTATTTCCTGGGGTCCATAGTCTCTCATGGTTCATCTCCCTCTCTCATTTCTCTCCCTTCAGATTTCCCTCCCTTCCCCTATGGTCCTCCATGCTATTGCTTAAGCTCCACATATGAGTGAAACCATACGATAATTGTCTCTCTCTGCTTGACTTACTTGAATTAGCAGAACCCCCCCAGTGCCATCCATGTTGATGCAAATGATAGGTATTCATCCTTTCTGACGGACACTACATCAAAAACTAATGATGTACTTATACAGTGGCTAACTGAACTGATATAAATAAATAAATAAATAAATATCTGGTAGAATTTAAAAAAAATAAAAAGGGACACAGTGTATTGAAATAGATCCTCATATACCACATAAAAACATCTCGTTATATTAAGATTCTGTCTTCTATAATGGCTTCAAAAGGACTCAATTATCTCTGCATACCAACTAATTCACAGGTATGAGACTGAAAGGGAGCTACGCCTAACAGTGGAGAGTGATATCCAAGGCCTGAATAAGGTCTTGGGTGATCTATCCATGACTAGAACAGACTTGGAGATTCAACTTAAAGAACTGAGTAAAGACCTGGATATCCTCAAAAAAGAACATCAGGAGGTGAGGAAATATTCAGAAGTGGTGTTGGGAATGACAGAATGACTCTAATAATGATAATGGTGGGGGGGGGAGGCTGGTAAAGAAAATGACAATAATAATGGTGTGAGCGGTCAGGGTTCAATGACAGAGCAGTACCTAGACTAGAATAAGCCCTACCTAAGTTACTGTCTTTCTTTTTTACTCATCCCCAATGAAAGAAGCCATAAGACTTATGTCTTTTCTACTTAGCCTCACGTGAGAATGTGCTTTAGACTATAATCAGGATTTTCACTTTTGTAGGAAGTGAACAGCCTATACAGACACCTGGGCAATACTGTCACTGTAGAATTGGATGCTGCTCCAGGCCTGAACCTTGGTACCACCATGAATGAAATGAGGCAGAAGTATGAAGTGATAGCCCAGGAGAACCTTCAGAAGGCCAAAGAACAGTTTGAGAAACAGGTAATAACATAATTCTGACGGGTAAGCAAATGTGTAGAGGCTGTCCTTCAAAAAAAGATAACTCATTTTCTTTCCTTTCTCTTTCTCCTTACTCATTTATTTTTTTCATTTTTGGAACTTTAGACTCAAACTCTGCAGCAACAAGTCACAGTGAGCAATGAAGAGTTAAAAGAAACTGAGGCTCAAGTAAAGGAGCTGAGACGCATCTACCAGAACCTGGAGATAGAACTCCAGTCCCTCCTCAGTCTGGTAAAACACGTCTAACTTCCTACTCTCAACGCAGTGTGTGTTTACTAAGTGCCTGTGTGAGGAATTCTGGAGATACAGAAACCTCTAGGAAATAACCCCTCTCCCTGCAGAGCTGGCAGGGAGACAGGCCAAGCCACTGACTATAACTGATACACAGAAAGAAATCCAGGACAAGAGCAATGTGCTGCGAGGATGCAGAGGAACAAGTAGATCTGGAAGACTTCACACGGAAAGTGGCATTTCAACTAGATCGGAAAACTTGAGATGAATTTGTAGTTGGAGAATAGGGGTAAACAAATCAGTTTGCAGGCTAAACAAATCAGTCAGCTCCTGATAAAATTATGCTGTGTTAACAACCCCCAAATTGCAGTGGCTTACAACAACACTACAACAACACTACATCCATCATCCATCCATCGCCTGCAGCTCTGCTCCATGACATTCAATTCCAGGGGTAAGGCTGAGGGAGGAGACCCCGGCCAGGGCATGCCAGTGTTATAGCAGAAACAAAAGAGCAATAGCCAGACCATCTGATAGCTCCTAAAGCTTCTCCTCAGAAAAGGCACTTGTCAGTTTTACCTACCTTTCATTAGCCAAGGAAGTCACATGACCAAATCTGGTATCAGTGGGATGAGGAAATCTAATCCTCCCCTTGGAGGGGCACCACAAATCACAGGGAGAGGAGGTAAATACGGAGAACTAGAATACAATATACCACAGTAAGAGAACAGTGAGTGTGAAGCTAAAAACAAACAAAAGACCCTTAGAGGTCATAGCAGCTGGCTGGGGCTCAGGAGCTGGTGGTCCTAGCAGCTGGCTGAGGTCGCCTAGCTGGAAAGAGTGGGAGATAAAGCTAGAAATATGAACTATGCCCACAGTGACTAGCTGTGGGAATTCTCCTCAAAAGAAATTAAAATTGAACCACCTCTGAAGTCTTCCACTAAGAAACATCCACTTTTTCTTGTGCTTATAGAAAGAAACCTTGGAGCGTACACTAAAGGACACCAAAGATCGTTACAGTGGCAAATTGGTCACCATCCAGGCAGTGCTGGACAACCTAGAAGGCCAACTGAAACAGATTAGGACCGAATCAGAACGCCAGAGCAACGAATACCATATCCTCCTTGACATAAAAACCCAGCTTGAGCAGGAAATTGCTACTTACCGCCGCCTTCTGGAAGGAGAAGATGCCGTCGAGTAAGACTCTTAGAATCAAGGAATATGTGCCAGTGCTTACATGCTGTGCATTAAACCCTGTCACTCATTCCCCAGCACCAATGCAATCCCTGGCACGAAAGCAATTACGCACACCAACCGCCAACAACAAAACACAAATATACCAAAAATATGCCCATCCCCAACATACCAGGTACAGCCTTTGTACTTGAGCTCATGTGTAGGGCTGACTTAGAAGATGGTGATACAATAAACAATACAGATTATGCTTTTGCTAATTTTTATGATTAATACATAATTGGAAGTACAATGACTTTTAGAAATTCTCCTTGAGAGGTCATGAAATGAACAGGCCACAGAGGTCTGTGGGAACCAGTTTGAGAATCATCAGTGTTGCCACAGAAACTGTCTTCAACTACCACACCCAAGAAACTCAATAAGAGAACACAAGATTTAAACTTCCACTGTAATTTTGTTATTTTAATTACAAAAGCTTCTAGTATAGTGTAAATAGGTCAATTTTCAAGATACAGATAGTTAGATAGATGATAGATGATAGATAGATAAATAGATAGATATAAAATAATATGTCAAGTTGAAAAGTAAGAAACTCAAGTTCAAAGTAACAAGCATGGTAAAAGCAGAAAAAATACAAACACAGCATTAAGACACACATCACACAGACTTTGTTTTGAAACAGAAAATGCAGGACAGCCCTTCATTTTCTTTTTTTTTTTTTAAAGATTTTATTTATTTATTTATTTGAGACAGAACGAGAGAGAGAGAGCACATGAGAGGGGGGAGGGTCAGAGGGAGAAGCAGGTTCCCTGCTGAGCAGGGAGCCCGATGCGGGACTCGATCCAGGGACTCCAGGATCATGACCTGAGCCGAAGGCAGTCGCTTAACCAACTGAGCCACCCAGGCGCCCCAGCCCTTCATTTTCAACATGGCAATAACACTTTTTCCTGTTTCTTTTCCTTTTCTTAAAAAAAAAAAAAAAAAAAAAAAACAGAACTCCAGAACTTGCGACAAGCATCCTGGACGAGAGAGGTAAGTGTTCTAATCTCACGTGTTTCCTGTGAGACTAACTCCTCACTCGGTAACTTACCACTTATTAAATGCCACTGGTGAAAAGTAAATAGAGATCAGTTCTCAAGGGAGCAGATACTACCCTAGGGATTCTGAAAATCAGGCACATTACATAAACCCCCAACATGGAAAGTTTGTCACACTCCCACAACAGGGTGACTTTCTTGGCCCAAGCTCTTGCTGTCCTGAGACATCCTGGGATCCTGAAAAGAAAAAAAAATAAGATGAAAAAGTGCATTTGGCTTAATTCAATATTGTATATTTCTCTTTGGGGGTGGGCATAGAAAATTTGTGAATTTGGGGACAGTGGCATATTTTCTGCATTTGTTTATAATTTGGACAAGATTATTTAAGAAAAAGAATGGGGGGCGCCTGGGTGGCTCAGATGGTTAAGCGTCTGCCTTCGGCTCAGGTCATGGTCCCAGGGTCCTGGGGTCGAGCCCCACATCGGGCTCCCGGCTCAGCGGGGAGCCTGCTTCTCCCTCTGACCCTCGCCCCTCTCATGCTGTTTCTCGCTCGCTCACTCTCTAAAAAATAAATAAAATCTTTAAAAAAAAAAAAAAGAATGGGTTTCTTTTTCTTTTAGGAAAAAAAATATGTATAAAATAATAATGATTTAGAGTTGAATGTTATAGACCCACGAGTCATGTTCCTGAGTTAACATTTCATACTTAAATCTAAACTCAGATATAAAGAGAAAAAGGAAGATTACAACAGTCGTGGAAGAAGTGGACGGCAAGGTTGTGTCATGTAAAACCGAAGAGGTGGAAGAAGATTTGTAAACAGCTACCTGGAGATGCTGCTGAGGGTGTGAAAGAAATGTAGCTATAATTTTTGCTCCCTGTAAGAAAGTAGCCATCAGACAGCACCATTGGTGCTTTGTGGTAATCAGAAGGGGACAAAAGCCCATTTATCAGTCTCTGTAATTGAATATAAATTGTTTTACTCAGAGGAGCTGCAAATCACCTACAAAAATGAAATCCAATGAGCACTAAGACGTTTAAAATATCATTACCACCATCTTTTTACGATGAAACACATTAATTATAAGCTGGAGACCACCTAATATCAATTCGTTAATGTTCCTGAAAATTACAGCACATTTGATTTACACTAAACCTCACGGAGCAGAAGAATCCCTGAAAATTGCAAATAAACTGCTCTCTCTAATTTTTCCTGTTTCTGAATTGCAAAATCTCCTTTCAGGGGCCCTTGGATTCTCAAATGAGCCAATTTCTTGGTTAATTTCATTGGATTTTTGATATTTGTACAATCCTCCTAGAAGTTATATCTGCATTTTTTCCATTGTCTTTTATTTTATTTTATTTTAAGATTTTATTTATTTGTTTGACACAGAGAGAGCGAGCACAAGTAGGCAGAACGGCAGGCAGAGGGAGAGGGAGAAGCAGACTCCCCTCTGAGCAGGGAGCCCGATGCGGGGCTCGATCCCAGGACCCTGGGATCATGACCTGAGCCGAAGGCAGACGTTTAACCGACTGAGCCACCGAGGCGCCCCTCCATTGTCTTTTAAAACTCAACTCAGCTATTCGAATAATTTGAGAGTCAGGCTCCAATCACAAATGCTGAGCAGAATAAGAATGAAGCACATTATGCTTGAAGTGGGAGTAGATGAAATGTAAAATTAGTGAAACCCTTCTCAAGGCAGAATGCCTCTCCTTATGACAATAAACTGCATAAATCATCAGGTGTTCTCTTTCTTTATGGGGTAAACGTGTAAATGTTTCTCACCTTTTTTTTAATAACAGCTTTAATGAGACATAATTCACACACCGTAAAATTCATCCTTGTGAAGTGCAAAATTCAGTGGTCTTCAACATATTCACAGGATTGGGCAACCATCACACTGTCTAGTTTTAGAATGTTTTCATCACTGAGAAAAGAAACCCGGCAGGAGTCATCCCCCCATTTCCCTTCCCCCACGCCCAGCCCTGGCCACCACTAATCCACTTCCTCTCTCTATGAATTTGCCTACTCCAGACATTTCCTACAAATGGAATCATACAATATGTTCTTTTGTGCAGAAATGTTCATAGCAGCATTATTCATAATAGCCCCAAAGTGGAAACACTCAAACGTCCATCAACTGATCAAAGGATAAACAAAATGGGGTATGTCCATACAATAGAATATTATCTGGCAATAGAAAGAACAAGGTACTGATACATAATGCAACAGGGATGAACCTTACTTATGAAAACACTATGCTTACTGAGGGAAATCAGACACAAAAAGACACAGACTACAGACTGTATTCTCACCCATTTTGCATTTCCTGCCTGTGCAGTAATTGCCTTGCAAATGTTTACAAGAAAAAATCATTTTGCCCTCTCTCATTGTATTCTAGTAAATCAATAGCTTGGATTTAAATTTTTTTTTTAACGATTTTATTTATTTATTTGACAGAGAGAGAGACAGCGAGAGCAGGAACACAAGCAGGGGGAGTGGGAGAGGGAGAAGCAGGCTTCCCGCCGAGCAGGGAGCCCGATGTGGGACTCGATCCCAGGACCCTGGGATCGTGACCTGAGCCGAAGGCAGACGCTTAACGACTGAGCCACCCAGGCGCCTGGATTTAAATTTTGATATGTAAGTTCGTAAGTAAATAGGATTTTGAGTGTGATTATATTGAAAATAATAATGTGATTTGCTTAAGGATAATAATATCCACCATCTACTGAACACTTACTATGAGCTAAGCAGTGTGCCAGGCATTTTATATGCATTTCTCATTTAATCCTCACAATAACCCCATGAAGTAGAAGTTATTAGGTTGAATCATATGAACTTGCCAATATGTAATCACTTTTTACCTTTAAAAAAATAGCAATTTCATCTGGTTTGACCTTATTCTATTCTCCCCATTTTACGAATGAGGATTATATATGAAGACATGAAATAGGTACTCTCCCAAAGTCACAGTTACCAAGTAATGGAGCAGGACTGAAACTTAGGACTGTTTGTCTGAAGTCATGACACTCTTTTAAGCAATTAATTACATGACAAGCAATTGCAGAGTCACACCTGAAATGAGCATTTGCCTGTTCTTAGTTGTTTTGCTCTTTTCTGCCATTTTCACTAGCCAGACACTTAAAACAGCCAAATGTCACAAATGTGGTCCAGCCAGCATCCCACATGACTGGATTTACCACAACTTTTGTCAGAAAAAAATATTATCTTCACCTATTCTCATTCCTTTGCTTTTCAAAGTAAAGAGGTTCACTCTCATTTTTTTCTTAATTTCCTTCCAAGTCACTCAAGTTAGTAAACTGCTTTTAAAGATGTTAAGAACTTTTAGAAGTAAATTCTTTTTCTCCTACTAAAATACATCCCAGAACAGTCTGTAACTTCAACATGCAAATGCCAGAGACTGAGTCTGATTAGTAAAAACCCCGCAGGAGGCGCAGGAGGTGGGTTTGAAATCCACTAGGCATGGCCATCGTTAATATGACAATTATTGTCTTTTGCCATAGACAATAATGACACTTTGTTCAAAAGTAGGTTATTTTTAACTGAATTTCCTATCATAAAAAATGAAAACTAATCCTTGCCTTTTGGTCAATCTCTAGTTTCTTCCAAGTAATCATTCAAAGAAAGTAGGAGAAAACATATATACATGTGGAACCAGATGGTTCTACCACCAGTTCTACCAGTAGTGACTGTGTGAAAGTAAAGTGTTAATCTCCATATTTATATTTCTTACACGAGCTAGGAAACAGAACAGCATGATCCTATTTCTGGCAGGCGTACAGATCCAGAGAAGATTCATAGTCCTTAAATATAGGTCTCTTTATCACACATTGAATCATTATCAATAAATTTCATGACCTTACACAAAATCATCAGTGTCCAAGTGGACCCAACAAACTCAGAGAGAAACCCTAGAGGTGATGCTAAGTTGGAGAGAGCTACTTTTCCTGGCCTTGGGGAATTACACCTACACAGAGCTTTATAACATCTAAAAAGAATGCCATGGAATGATATAAAATCAAAACTTGACCAGTGGACACCCTCTGCTCTCACCCTCACTAACTTGGGGGCAGTCTCAAATAACAATTCCAACTTAAAGCATTGGCTAGTGATTTCTATTTTTTTTAATTTCCCTTCAAACATTTGTTTTCTCTCCCCTAGACTCACTTCTAAGACTTGCCTTCCCAGGAAAGGGAAGATTCCAAGATTCCTTCTCCTCTCTCTCACCATAGGCAACCCTCCCTGCCTTTGAGAACACTGAGCTCTGGAGTCCAGAACTCATCCTTAAGCATGACCACCAGGGTCTTTTTTCATCCTCATTTCAAAATCACAACATACAATGTCAGTAGCCCAATATTCTTTTACTCACTCACAGGATCTTCAAATGTTATTCAAAGCAAAAGTGAAAAGTGTTAGGGACCCAGTGATCAGTGAATTGCGGAAGTGCAAGGTCTGTCTTTAATGGAAAGAACCCAGGTGGAAAACCCTGCAATCAAAGAGCAGGAAACTCATCAATGTGACATGAGAAGATGGGCATAAGTTTTACTTAATAAATCAAAAGATTTATAAATACCACATAAATAACTGTCTCTTTCTTGAGTATTCCCTAAACTCTACAGAAAAG
This sequence comes from Mirounga leonina, assembly GCF_011800145.1. Taxonomy (NCBI): domain Eukaryota; kingdom Metazoa; phylum Chordata; class Mammalia; order Carnivora; family Phocidae; genus Mirounga; species Mirounga leonina. The sequence goes on along the minus strand of NW_023270503.1, from coordinate 26,264,741 downwards.
GAAGTCATGACTCTCTTGAGCAGTTCCCCCTTTCTCATCATTTTCCTCTGTGTCTCATCTTATATAATCACTTTGCCACCAAAGCCCAAGATTGTTTCTGTTTTCTATATTCCCACCCTCCTATATTTTCATAGCTGTCAGAGAAAATTATTTTTACTTCTAAAACCTCTAAAGTACACGCTTTATTATTTAACTTAGCCCTCCCTCCCAAAAAACAGCCACTGAAGAAGAAAGAACTCTCTGATCAACTTCTGAAGTTCCTCCCCATTCATAATTGGATTCAGAATAAATCTTGGTCAAAGCATACCAGCAAATTAGAGCAAAGTCACTCTCAGATGAAATGAATTTTAAGTGACATATTCAAACATATTAAGGATTAAGTTCTTTCAAGTGAAATAAGTCCAGAAGTGCAAGGATGAAGCTTAGCCAAACACCAGGCTAAGACTCAGGATAAAAAATTAATTAGACATAGTCCCTAGCTGAGAAAATTGCAGTCTAGGATAATAAATAATATATATAGAAACACAAAGGTATAATATGTAAACAATGTATAGACACTGAGCAAAATTATTTAAAATTTACATATAGGCATTCGAGATGGAAAGTATACATTTCAGCACAAAATTCAGCATGGTTCCAAATGCAAGAATTCAAGTTAATCATATTCCCATATTATGTGATCATATCACTAAGCTACAAGTCTGCATTTCACACATCCCCTCAAGTCTGTAAGCAATTAATAGCCTGTTTCATTTCTATGGCAATAATAATGGAATCACCCTTGAAGGCAGGTGAAGGGGGGAAATGCTGCTTATAACTAATTATTAATGACCATAATGTCAAGTTCCTGTGTAGGAAGTGCAAGTTGAACTAGTACTTTACATGATCTTTGACAATGTGGTTACATGTCAAAAGTATAACTAAAACTACATTTGTAAGGTGCTAAATGAGAAGAACATGCAGCCAAGAATGCTTTATCCAGCAAGACTGTCACTTAGAATGGATGGAGAGATGCAGAGCTTCCAAGACCAGCAGAAACTGAAAGAATATGTGACCACTAAGCCGGTCCTGCAAGAAGTACTAAGTGGGTTTCTATAAAAGGAGAAAGACCCCAAGAGTGATATACAACAGAAATTTACAGAGACAATCAATAGAAACAAGGACTTCACAGGCAACATGATGATAATAAATTCATATCTTTTAATAATCACTCTCAATGTGAAGGGCCTAAATGCTCCCATAAAATGGCACAGGGTTGCAGATTGGATAAAAAGACAGGACCCATCCAGATGCTGTCTACAAGAGACTCATTTTGAACATAAAGATACATCCAGACTGAAAGTAAAGGGATGGAGATCCATCTTCCATGCCAATGGACCTCAAAAGAAAGCTGGGGTAGCAATTCTTATATCAGACAAATTAGATTTTAAACTAAAGACTGTAGTTAGAGACACAGAAGGACACTGTGTCATTCTTAAAGGGTCTATCCAACAAGAAGATCTAACAACTGTAAATATCTATGCCCCCAACATAGGAGCAGCCAACCACATAAGCCAACTGTTAACCAAAATAAAGAGTCATATTGATAACAATACGTTAATTGTAGGGGACCTCAATACTCCACTCTCAGCAACAGACAGATCATCTAAGCAGAAAATCAACAAAGAAACAAGAGCTTTGAATGACACACTGGACCAGATGGACCTCATAGATATACACAGAACATTCCACCCTAAAATAACGGAATATTCATTCTTCTTGAGTGCACATGGAACTTTCTCCAGAATAGACCACATACTGGGTCACAAATCAGGTCTCAACCGATACCAAAAGATTGAGATTATTCCCTACATATTCTCAGACCATTATGCTTTAAAACTGGAACTCAATCACAAGAAAAAATTTGGAAGAAATTCAAACACTTAGAAGCTAAAGACCACTCTGCTCAAGAATGTTTAGGTCAACCAGGAAATCAAAGAAGAACTTAAGCAATTCATGGAAACCAATTAGAGTAAAAACACATTGGTCCAGAACCTATGGGACACTGCAAAGGTGGTCCTAAGGGGGAAATAACAGCCATCCAAGCCTCACTCAAAAAAATAGAAATATCCCAAATTCATCAACAACCTTTACACCTTAAAGAACTAGAGAAAAAGCAACAAATGATGCCTAAGCCATGCATTAGAAGAGAAATAATTAAGATTAGAGCAGAGATACCCTGGCTTCAGGTCTTTTCTGATTTGTTTAGAGTATATTTTCTGGGGACGTTGTTACCCTGTTAGCATTTTGTTCTCTCATTTATCTATTCTCCTCTGCACAAAATGACAAGACGGAAAAAATCACCTCAACAAAAAGAACAAGAGGTAGTACCAACTGCCAGGGACCTACTCAATATGGACATTAGTACAATGTTGGATCTAGAGTTCAGAATCATCACTTTAAAGATACTAGCTGGGCTTGAAAAAAGCATGGAAGTTATTAGAGAAACCCTTTCTGGAGAAATAAAAGAACTAAAATCTAACCAAGTCAAAATCAAAAAGGCTATTAATGAGGTGCAATAAAAAATGGGGGCGCTAACTGCAAGGATAAATGAGGCAGAAGAGAGAATCAGTGATATAGAAGACCAAATGATGGAAAATAAAGAAGCTGAGAAAAAGAGAGATAAACAACTACTGGGTCACAAGGGCAGAATTCGAGAGATAAGCGATACCATAAGACGAAACAACATTAGAATAATTGGGATCCCAGAAGAAGAAGAAAGAGAGAGAGGGGCAGACTGTATATTGGAGCAAATTATAGCAGAGAACTTCCCTAATTTGGGGAAGGAAACAGGCATCAAAATCCAGGAGGCACAGAGAACCCCTTTCAAAATCAATAAAAATAGGTCGGGCGCCTGGGTGGCTCAGTTGGTTAAGTGACTGCCTTCGGCACAGGTCATGATCCTGGAGTCCCGGGATCGAGTCCCGCATCGGGCTCCCTGTTCAGCAGGGAGTCTGCTTCTCCCTCTGACCCTCCCCCCTCTCATGCTCTCTCTATCTCATTCTCTCTCTCAAATAAATAAATAAAATCTTTAAAAAATAAATAAATAAATAAATAAAAATAGGTCAACACCCCGACACCTAATAATAAAACTTACGAGTCTCAGAGACAAAGAGAAAATCCTGAAAGCAGCTCGGGAGAAGAGATATGTAACCTACAATGGTAGAAACATTAGATTGGCAACAGACCTATCCACAGAGACCTGGCAGGCCAGAAAGGACTGGCAGGATATATTCAGAGCACTAAACGAGAAAAATATGCAGCCAAGAATACTATACCCAGCTAGGCTGTCATTGAAAATTGAAGGAGAGATAAAAAGCTTCCAGGACAAACAAAAACTAAAGGAATTTGCAAACACGAAACCAGCCCTACAAGAAATCTTGAAAGGGGTCCTCTAAGCAAAGACAGAGCCTAAAAGCAACATAGACCAGAAAGGAACACAGACAATATACAGTAACAGTCACCTTACAGGCAATACAATGGCACTAAATTCCTATCTTTCAATAGTTACCCTGAATGTAAATGGCCTAAATGCCCCAATCAAAAGACACAGGCTATCAGACTGGATTAAAAAACAAGATCCATCGATATGCTGCCTGCAAGAGACTCATTTCAGACCCAAAGACACCCCCAGATTGAAAGTGAGGGGTGGAAAACCATTTACCATGTTAATGGACACCAAAAGAAAGCTGGGGTGGGGGCGCCTGGGTGGCTCAGTCGGTTAAGCGACTGCCTTCGGCTCAGGTCATGATCCTGGAGTCCCGGGATCGAGTCCCGCATTGGGCTCCCTGCTTGGCAGGGAGTCTGCTTCTCCCTCTGACCCTCCTCCCTCTCATGCTCTCTGTCTCTCATTCTCTCTGTCTCAAATAAATAAATAAAATCTTTAAAAAAAAAAAAAAAAAAGAAAGCTGGGGTGGCAATCCTTCTATCAGACAAATTAGATTATAAACCAAAGACTGTAATAGGAGATGAGGAAGGACACTATATCCTACTTAAAGGGTCTATCCAACAAGAAGATCTAACAACTGTAAATATCATTGCCCCTAACACGGGAGCAGCCAATTATATAAGGCAATTAATAACAAAAGCAAAGAAACACATAGAAAACAATATAATAATAGTGCGGGACTTTAACACCCCCCTCACTGAAATGGACAGATCGTCTAAGCAAAAGATCAACAAGGAAATAAAGACTTTAAATGACACACTGGACCAAATGGACTTCACAGACATATTCAGAACATTCCATCCCAAAGCAACGGAATACACATTCTTCTCTAGTGCCCATGGAATATTCTCCAGAATAGATCACATCCTAGGTCACAAATCAGGTCTCAACCGGTACCAAAAGATTGGGATCATTCCCTGCCTATTTTCAGACCACAGTGCTTTGAAACTAGAACTCAATCACAAGAGGAAAGTCAAAAAGAACTCAAATACATGAAGGCTAAAGAGCATCCTACTAAACAATGAATGGGTCAACCAGGAAATTAAAGAAGAATTTTAAAAAATCATGGAAACCAATGAAAATGAAAACACAACTATTCAAAATCTTTGGGATGCAGCAAAGGCAGTCCGAAGAGGAAAGTATATAGCAATACAAGCCTTTCTCAAGAAACAAGAAAGGTCTCAAGTACACAACCTAACCCTACACCTAAAGGAGCTGGAGAAGAACAGCAAATAAAGCCTAAACCCAGCAGGAGAAGAGAAATAATAAAGATCAGAGCAGAAATCAATGAAATAGAAACTAAAAGAACAGTAGAACAGATCAACGAAACTAGGAGCTGGTTCTTTGAAAGAATTAACAAGATTGATAAACCCCTGGCCAGACTTATCAAAAAGAAAAGAGAAAGGACCCAAATCAACAAAATCATGAACGAAAGAGGAGAGATCACAACCAACACCAAAGAAATACAAACAATTATAAGAACATATTATGAGCCACTCTATGCCAGCAAATTAGACAACCTGGAAGAAATGGATGCATTCCTAGAGATGTATCAACTACCAAAACTGAACCAGGAAGAAATAGAAAACCTGAACAGACCTATAACCACTAAGGAAATTGAAGCAGTCATCAAAAATCTCCCATCAAACAAAAGCCCAGGGCCAGATGGCTTCCCAGGGGAATTCTACCAAACACTTCAAGAAGAATTAATACCTATTCTTCTGAAACTGTTCCAAAAATTAGAAATGGAAGGAAAACTTCCAAACTCGTTTTATGAGGCCACCATTACCTTGATCCCAAAACCAGACAAAGACCCCATCAAAAAGGAGAATTACAGACCAATATCCTTGATGAACATGGATGCAAAAATTCTCACCAATATACAGCCAATAGGATCCAAGAGTACATTAAAAGGATTATTCACCACGACCAAGTGGGATTTATCCCTGGGCTGCAAGGTTGGTTCAACATCTGCAAATCAATCAACATGATACAATACATTAACAAAAGAAAGAACAAGAATTATATGATCCTCTTAATAGATGCAGAAAAAGCATTTGACAAAGTACAGCACCCTTTCTTGATCAAAACTCTTCAGAGTATAGGCATAGAGGGTGCATACCTCAATATCATAAAAGCCATCTATGAAAAACCCACAGCGAATATCATTCTCAATGGGGAAAAACTGAGAGCTTTCCCCCTAAGGTCAGGAACACGGCAGGGATCCACTATCACCACTGCTATTCAACATAGTATTAGAAGTCCTAGCCACAGGAATCAGACAACAAAAAGAAATCAAAGGCATCCAAATCGGCAAAGAAGAAGTCAAACTCTCACTCTTTGCAGACGATATGATACTTTATGTGGAAAACCCAAAAGACTCCACCCCAAAACGGCTAGAACTCATACAGGAATTCAGTAAAGTGGCAGGATATAAAATCAATGCACAGAAATCAGTGGCATTCCTATACACCAACAACAAGACAGAAGAAAGAGAAATTAAGGAGTCGAGCCCATTTACAATTGCACTCAAAACCATAAGGTACCTAGGAATAAATTTAACCAAAGAAGCAAAGGATCTGTACTCAGAAAACTATAAAATACTCATGAAAGAAACTGAGGAAGACACAAAGAAATGGAAAAACTTTCCATGCTCATGGATTGGAAGAACAAATATTGTGAAGATGTCAATGCTACCTAGAGCAATCTACACGTTCAATGCAATCCCCATCAAAATACCATCCACTTTTTTCAAAGAAATGGAACAAATCATCCTAAAATTTGTATGGAACCAGAAAAGAACCCGCATAGCCAGAGGAATGTTGAAAAAGAAAAGCAAAGCTGGCGGCATCACAATTCTGGACTTCCAGCTCTATTACAAAGCTGTCATCATCAAGACGGCATGGTACTGGCACAAAAACAGACACATAGATCAATGGAACAGAATAGAGAGCCCAGAAATGGACCCTCAACTCTATGGTCAACTCATCTTTGACAAAGCAGGAAAGAATGTCCAATGGAAAAAAGACAGTCTCTTCAACAAATGGTGTTGGCAAAATTGGACAGCCACATGCAGAAGAATGAAACTGGACCATTTCCTTACACCACACACAAAAATAGACTCCAAATGGTTGAAAGACCTCAATGTGAGACAGGAGTCCATCAGAATCCTAAAGGAGAACACAGGCAGCAACCTCTTCGACCTCAGCCACAGCAACTTCTTCCTAGAAACATTGCCAAAGGCAAGGGAAGCAAGGGCAAAAAATGAACTATCAGGACTTCATCAAGATAAAAAGCTTTTGCACAGCAAAGGAAACAGTCCACAAAACCAAAAGACAACCGACAGAATGGGAGAAGATATTTGCAAATGACATATCAGATAAAGGGCTAGTATCCAAAATCTATAAAGAACTCATCAAACTCAACACCCAAAGAACAAAGAATCCAATCAAGAAATGGGCAGAAGACATGAACAGACATTTCTCCAAAGAAGACATCCAAATGGCCAACAGACACATGAAGAAGTGCTCAACATCACTCAGCATCAGAGAAATCCAAAACAAAATCTCAATGAGATACCACCTCACACCAGTCAGAATGGCTAAAATTAACAAGTCAGGAAACGACAGATGTTGGCAGGGATGCGGAGAAAGGGGAACCCTCCTACACTGTTGGTGGGAATGCAAGCTGGTGCAACCACTCTGGAAAACAGTATGGAGGTTCCTCAAAAAGTTGAAAATAGAGCTACCATACGATCCAGCAATTGCACTACTGGGTATTTACCCCAAAGATACAAATGTAGGGATCCAAAGGGGTACATGCACCCCGATGTTTATAGCACCAATGTCCACAATAGCCAAACTGTGGAAAGAGCCAAGATGTCCATCGACAGATGAATGGATAAAGAAGGGGTGGTATATATATACAATGGAATATTATGCAGCCATCAAAAGGAATGAGATCTTGCCATTTGCAACGACATCGATGGAACTGGAGGGTGTTATGTTGAATGAAATAAGTCAATCAGAGAAAGACATGTATCATATGACCTCACTGATATGAGGAATTCTTAATCACAGGAAACAAACTGAGGGTTGCTGGAGTGGGGGGTGGGTGGGAGGGATGGGGTGGCTGGGTGATAGACATTGGGGAGGGTATGTGCTATGGTCAGTGCTGTGAATTGTGCAAGACTGTTGAATCATAGATCTGTTCCTCTGAAACAAATAATGCAATATATGTTAAGAAAAAAAAAAAAGAAAATAGTAGGAGGGGAAGAATGAAGGGGGGGAAATCGGAGGGGGAGACGAACCATGAGAGATGATGGACTCTGAAAAACAAACTGACGGTTCTAGAGGGGAGGGGGATGGGGGGATGGGTTAGCCTGGTGATGGGTATTAAAGAGGGCATGTTCTACGTGGAGCACCTGGTGTTATGCACAAACAATGAATCATGGAACACTACATCAAAAACTAATGATGTAATATATGGTGATTAACATAACAATAAAAAATTTTTAAAAAAAAGATTAGAGCAGAGATCAATGGATTAGAAACCAGAAACATAGTAGATCAGATCAACAAAACTAGAAGCTGGTTCTTTGAAAGAATTAATAAGATCGGTAAACCACTGGCCAGACTTATCCAAAAGAAAAGAGAAAGGACCCAAACTAATAAAATTATGAATGAAAGGGGAGAGATCACAACTAACACCAAGGAAATAGAAACAATTATTAGAAATTATTATCAACAATATATGCCAATAAATTAAGCAACCTGGAAGAAATGGATGCCTTCCTGGAAACCTAAAACAGGAAGAAATTGACAACCTGAATAGGCCAATAACCAGTAACAAGATTGAAGCAGTGATCAAAAACCTCCCAAAAAACAAGAGTCCAGGACCTGATGGATTCCCTGAGGTATTCTACCAAACATTCAAAGAAGAAATAATACCTATTCTCCTGAAGCTGTTTCAAAAAATAGAAACAGAAGGAAAGTTTCCAGACTCATTCTGTGAGGCCAGCATTACCTTAATCCCCAAACCAGGCAAAGACCCCATCAAAAAGGAGAATTTCAGACTGATATCCCTGAAGAATATGGATTCCAAAATTCTCAACAAAATCCTAGCTAATAGGATCCAACAATACATTAAAAGGATCATCCCCCACGACCAAGTGGGATTTATCCCTGGGATGCAAGGGTGTTTCAACATTTGCAAATCAATGTGATAGAACACATTAATAAGAGGAGAGAGAAGAACCATATAGTCCTCTCAACTGATGCAGAAAAAGCATTTGACAAAATACAGCATCCTTTCCTGATTAAAACTCTTCAGAGTATAGGGATAGAGGGAACATTCCTCAAGTTCATAAAATCCATCTATGAAAAACCCACAGCAAATATCATCCTCAGAAACAAAAATGAACTTTTGGGACTTCATCAAGATAAAAACTTCTGCACAGCAAAGGAAACAGTCAACAAAACAAAGAGGCAACCCACAGAATGGGAGAAGATATTTGCAAATGACACTACAGAAAAAGGGCTGATATCCAAGACCTATAAAGAACTTCTCAAACTCAACACCCAAAAAGCAAATAATTAAGTCAAAAAATGGGCAGAAGACATGAACAGACACTTCTCTGAAGAAGATATGCAAATGGCTAACAGACACATGAAAAAATGTTCATCATCATTAGCCATCAGGGAAATTCAAATCAAAACTACATTGAGGTACCACCTTACACCAGTTAGAATGGCAAAAATTGACAAGGCAAGAAACAACAAATGTAGGCGAATGTAGAGAAAGGGGAACCCTCTTACACTGTTGGTGGGAATGCAAGTTGGTACAGCCACTTTGGAAAACAGTGTGGAGGTTCCTCAAAAAATTAAAACTAGAGCTACCCTATGACCCAGGAATTGTACTCCTGGGTATTTACCCCAAAGACACAGATGTAGTGAAAAGAAGGGCCATATGCACCCCAATGTTCATAGCAGCAATGTCAGCAATAGCCAAATTGTGGAAAGAGCCGAGATGCCCTTCAATAGATGAATGGATAAAGAAGATGTGGTCCATATATACAATGGAATATTACTCAGCCATCAGAAAGGATGAATACCCAACTTTTACATCAACTTGGATGGGACTGGAGGAGATTATGCTAAGTGAAATAAGTCAAGCAGAGAAAGTCAATTATCATATGGTTTCACTTACTTGTGGAACATAAGGAATAGCATGGAGGACATTAGGAGAAGGAAGGGAAAAATGAAGGGGGGAAGTCAGAGGGGGAGACGAACCATGAGAGACTACAGATTCCGAGAAACATACTGAGGGTTTTAGAGGGAAGGGGAGTGGGGGCATGGGTTAGCCCAGTGATGGGTATTAAGGAGGGCACGTATTAAGGAGAGCATGTACTGCATGGAGCACTGGGTGTTATACAAAAACAATGAATCATGGAACACTACATCAAAAACTAATGACATATTGGGATGCCTGGGTGGCTCAGTCAGTTAAGCATCTGCCTTCGGCTCAGGTCATGATCCCAGGGTCCTGGGATCGAGTCCCACATCGGGCTCCTTGCTGAGCAAGGAGCCTGCTTCTCCCTCTGCCTGCCTCTGTCTCTCTCTCTGATAAATAAATAAAAGAAAAAATCTTAAAAAAAAAAAAAAAAACTAATGACATACTGTTTGGTGACTAACATAACATAATAAAATAAAATTAAGTTTTAAAAAATAATAATAAAACTACATTTGTCCATGTGTCTGCAAGATTTCATGTGTGTTGTCATTCTCTGGGTCTCAGCCTGTATACTAAGAAATGAAATTCAAGGAGAAAAGCTAAAGCTCCTGGTTGATGTGTAGGGCAGAAACCCAGTCTCACCACTGGGGGGTCAGAGTGACGCTCTGCCCTTTCTGTTTTCACTGTAAGAAGCAGGGTTGTGTTCCATGAGAGACAATGGACTCTGAAAAACAAACTGAGGGTTCTAGAGGGGAGGGGGGTGGGGGGATGGGTTAGCCTGGTGGTGGGTATTGAGGAGGGCACATTCTGCATGGAGCACTGGGTGTTGTGCACAAACAATGAATCATGGAACACTTCATCAAAAACTAATGATGTAATGTATGGGGATTAACATAACAATAAAAATTTTTTTTAAAAGCAGGGTTGTGTTGTCTATAAAAGGCACTGCAACCTGAATCCTATCTTTGCCACTTCCCAGCTGTGTGGTCTTGTATAAGTCACTTAACATTGTGACCCCAGACTGCTCATTTGGAAAAATGAGACAAAAGTATCCAACTTAAGAGCTTGCCACAAGGGTTAAAAATAATGTCTGCAGTTTATCTGACCCCGTGTCTACAACATAGTAAGCACACTATCACTATCAACAATTCAAACAAGGACAAGCTCAGACAAAATGCTTGTAATATACATTAAAGGAATGCTTGGAATATACATATGAGGCCAAGGTCCCTGGCATTTCCACTTAACACATCTCCATCCTCTCAAGAAATGAAACAAATGGATTATGGCATCTCTCATCAAGCTGAGTCTGCATTTGATTGCTGCATCCTTTCTATAGCTATTGTGAGTGAGAATACATAGTTTCTGTAAATGTCTTGCTTACGACCCCTTTATTTAGAAATCCCATTGGCGGGGCACTTGGGTGGCTCAGTCGTTGGGCATCTGCCTTCGGCTCAGGTCGTGATCCCAGGGTCCTGGGATCGAGCCCTGCATCAGGCTCCCTGCTCGGTGGGAAGCCTGCTTCTCCCTCTCCCACTCCCCCTGCTTATGTTCCTTCTCTCGCTGTGTCTCCCTCTGTCAAATAAATAAATAAATAATCTTTAAAAAAAAAAAAAAAAGAAAAGGAATCCCATTGGCCTGCTCCTTGTGACATGTATAGGCTGGGGAAAAATATGTCCCTTCCCATGTGTCCCTTCTACAGTAAGGTAAAAGGAAGCTGGAATTGGATTTCACCCTGGGTTCATCATTCCTGTCCCTGGGAAAGTAAATAAATAAATAAATAAATAAAAAGGGTCACACAGTCCTTCTCCTTGCCAGAATTGACACTGAGTATTCCCTATAGAGACCTGACATGGGCTTCGGGTGAAGTCCTCCGCATTTGCCCCCACATCACCAGGGGCACTGCTGGCTCCAGCTCAAAGACTGTGCACAGGCTTAGAGAACCTCACTTTCTGGGAAGCTAGAGTCAAGGCAGAGACTATCCGGATATTAGAGTGGGGGGCAGGGGTTGAGAGTGCAAGCAGTGACAGAATTTTAATATACAAAAAATCAATTGTATTTTGATACATTAGCAGTGCTGGAGGTTGAGCAGCAAGCAATCAGACAAGGCTCCTGATTCCACAGAGTTTACTAAGAAGGTAAGTCTTATGTAAAGGAAGAGCTGCTGAAAATACTGTAATACTCTACTCAAAAATAGCATTTTTCAATGTTTAAGGGGTCCTCTTTCTGAATTAGAAAGAAAGAAACCATGTAACATCCCAATCCTAATCTGAGATTTTAAAATCCTTGAGAGTTCAAATTCCTGTATCAATCTGGAAAACGCATTTTTTTTTTATTTTAAAGATTTTATTTATTTATTTGACAGAGACAGAGATAGAGAGCAGACAAGCAGAGGGAGTGGGAGAGGGAGAAGCAGGCTCCCCACTAATCAGGGAGCCCAATGCGGGGCTCAATCCCAGGACCCTGGGATCATGACCTGACCCAAAGACAGATGCTCAACTGACTGAGCCACCCAGGCGCCCCCTGGAAAATGCATTTATTCCCCACCTTCCACCAGTGCATTTCACAACTGCTTTGAAACTATATTCCACTAGAAGATAGACTAGATCGTGGTCAGATGGTTTACATTTAGTTTTCTAAAGGAAACAAGTAGGAAATATAAGTGAAGAACTTTAAGAAGCTCAAGGCTGAGGGTGACGAACGATTAATTTGTCCACTCAACAATCACTCATTGCTTTCCTACAGTGCATAAAACACTGGACAGTGCAGAGAATCCAAGCAATGGAATAATCTGGAAGAGAAAATATCTTGTGACAACCTATCTCCACTCCACCCAGATTTCTTTTTCATATAACAAATATGTAATGGGCACAATTATTCAATTATTTCTATACTAATGAGTTTTCAGTATGCATAAATCATTTACTGGTCGAGCTGGTCAAAAAAGGGGGGGCATGATATTTTGAGTGAAGAGAGTGAACTTTTCACCTGCAACACCCATTTCATGACCTATAAAAGGCCAGCCTTTTTGCCTTACTGACACTGCTTCTTCTCAGGTTGTGGTCCCCATCCCAGGGCTGTGGATCTTTCCAGCAACACCATGTCTGTCTCAGTGCCCACCTCTGGGCTGCCCCGGCGGCTGTCTTCCCAGAGCAGAGCCAGGAGCACGTCTGCCTCCATTGTTGGCAGTAGCTATGGGGGGAGCACCTTCGGCTTTGGAGACAGCTATGGGGGAGGCTTTTCTACTGCTTCCATGTTTGGTTCTAGTTCTGGCTTTGGTGGTGGCTCTGGAATTTCCCTTGCAGGAGGACTGGGCGCTGCTTATGGGGGAGGCCTGGGAGGTGGCTTTGGAGGTCTTGGAGGTGGCTTTGGTGGCCTGGGAATTGGATTTGGGGGAAGCCCAGGAGGTGGCTTTGGAGGTGTTCTCTCTGGCAATGATGGAGGCCTTCTTTCCGGATCAGAAAAGGAAACCATGCAAAATCTTAATGACAGATTGGCTTCCTATCTGGATAAGGTTCGAGCTCTAGAAGAGGCTAATACTGAGCTAGAAAACAAAATTAGAGAATGGTATGAAACACGAGAATCTGGGACTGGAGACCCCAGGTCACAGAGTGATTACAGTAAATATTATCCATTGATCGAAGACCTCAGGAATGAGGTAAGAATATGGTTTTTGAAGGGGCTTTGGGGGTTATTTTTTATTTTTCTTTTTTGCTATTATAATATTTTACAATGACAAACTGCCTAAAACTTAAGGTATTTCTCAATTTGACTGTATTGGGAGCAATTTCTCATCTCAAGATACTTAGTTTCATTTTATCATTTATCATAAAAAGTGTATTTCCACTACCTTTCTGCAAAAAAATGTTTCTCAATTTTTAAATAAAATGTTATAAATATGTTTTCTTTTAAAAAGTTAAACTCTTCTTAAACTCTTAATAAAATAGCATGTTAACATCACCTAAAATTTCTTTTCAGAAATGCACTCACATAATACTAGTATTTTACAACTTCATTTTTTGTGTTTTCCCCTATTTTGCCAGATCATTTCTGCCAGCATTGGAAATGCCCAGCTCATCTTGCAGATCGACAATGCAAGACTGGCTGCCGAAGACTTCAGAATGAAGTGAGTACAACAAAAGAAAGACTAATGATAATTGATATGTCTCATCATTTCTTCTTATTCCCTATTTTCCTGCCTTTGTTGATGGCAAATGTTTCAAACCCTCTGCAGTACGCATGCTCCATACATTTGTTGTTTTGGTAAATTTACACTGGGCATTCTAGGAAGAAAGCAGATTCAAACACAATTCACATTCACGTCCTTAATTATAAGCTACTTAAACCTAGGGCTACAATCACCACCATGCTTGTAATTTGCTTTTGGCTCATAATGCAACATGATATTTACACCAATGTCCTAAACCTCAATCTTCCATGTATCAAAATGAATTAATAATGTTTTTACCTAGAAGTGAAATTATCTTTTTCCTAATGACACATACCACAAAAATATTAACCACACACCTATTTTTATATTCTTTCCTCTTCTCCCATATTCCACCCTCCCACACATAAGAGAGAAACACTAACGCTTGTTTTGCTCCATGAAATCTCCATGCAGGATGTTCCAGTGGTGAATGATCCTGATAAAAGCTACCAATGTCCTAAATTAAATCATGAATAAAAGTTAAGCAAAAAAAATTACTTTTTTATTTTCAACTGCTTTTAGGATTCCATCAGAAACTCCACCTGGAGAGGGGCTACTACTGTTTATAGCCAGGGCAGCCAGCCAAAAGGGGAAACTGTTCCCTGGGATGCAGGGCTAGTGAGGTTCATTGCTGGGAGAAAAGTCTCACCTCAGAATTTTCTGACTTCTTTCCAACTGAGCAGTAAACTATTATGAAAAAAAAGGAAAGAAAAATGTTAAAAAGTAAACAGAGCATCATACGTTACCACCTCTACATAATCACTTCCACCAGGACACAAAACAGCCCTGAAGATGATGGCAGGGGCCTTATTCAAATGGGTACGTTGACTCTGGAAACTGTTTTGCGCTTGGTTTTCAGGTATGAGAATGAGCTGGCCCTGCGCCAGAGTGTGGAGGCCGACATCAATGGCCTGCGCCGGGTGCTGGACGAGCTGACCCTGGCCAAGACTGACCTGGAGATGCAGATCGAGAACCTAACAGAAGAACTGGCCTACCTAAAAAAGAACCATGAAGAGGTAGGCAGATTTCTAAGCTGCTTTTTTTCCTCCCGAATCCAAAAATTACAATTTCAAATTTACAAATCCAGAGTTAGAACAGATATGGATGATACATGATACCCCTGTTAAATTGGCTATTTGTTTTGAATTTCAGGGTGTATGTGTATGTGTGGTGGTGGTGGTGGGATTGATGGTGGTTCCTGTTAAAGTTTAACAGATTAGAGGTACTTTCTGATTTTGTCATTTTCATCATTAGATAAGGACAACCAGAATTTTAATTGTCCTAATTGAGTGATTTTTAAAAATATAGTATTTTTGAAGTTCAAAAACAAAAGTCTGCCAATAATACATAATGTTATATACGTTTGAGAAACTGGTTATGCCCAGTGTAAAACACACAATAAACTCTAGTATGCCACATAGTATATCAAAAGCTGGTGTATAAACAGACATTAATCAGGACCCCGGCAATGGCTTCCAAAGAGCTTTCTATTGAAAATCAATGACTATGGTACGAACAGTGTGCAAGCCTTGGCACTGTCTGTAGCCCCAGTTTGGCAGCTGTGGTTGAAACCCCACTATAACTTTTCCACCAGGCCTTCCCTTCTTTGTAAAGGCCCTGGACCCCCAAGAAGCAGGGCCAACTCATCCATTTGCCATGGTAGGCACAGCCCCTAGGGCCCATGGTAAGTTTAGGGACCCAAGACAAGGTCTTAAGTTCTTTTAAGTTAAAAGAAAAATATGAATTTGTAGGTGAAAAAAAAAAGTTTTAATATATTGTATTATTTCGGTCGCCAACATGGTCATAAAATATACGTTTAGTGTCTTCTCTGTTGGAAGAGACCCACGAAAGTTGTAACAGGCCTCTGCGCCCCTCTTCTCATTCGCTGTCCCCAGGAGCTCCAAAGCGTCCGGGCAGGTGGCCCAGGGGAGATCAGCGTGGAAATGGACGCTGCTCCAGCGGTGGACCTCACCAAGCTCCTCAACAACATGAGGGCGCAGTACGAAGCCATCGCTGAGCAGAATCGTAAGGACGCAGAGGCCTGGTTCATTGAAAAGGTACCACGAACAAAAACAAAAGGCTTTGCCACATTTGCAGAAAAGATCCACGGGAGCAGCGCGCGCTCACGTCCCTTCGCCCCTCTTTGCCGTGGCAGAGTGGGGAGCTCAGGAAGGAGATCAGCACCAACACTGAGCAGCTTCGGTCCAGCAAGAGCGAGGTCACCGACCTGAGGCGCGCAGTTCAAAACCTGGAGATCGAGCTCCAGTCCCAGCTGGCCACGGTAGGGCGTGCACACGCAGCATCATTTCTACTTCCAAAGAAAACGTGGCATCCGCGTTGGTAAGGTCATTGGCCGGCTGCCTTCCTCTAAACGGTCCCCCCCATTGTTCTGTCTCTGCCATTTCCCTCCCACGTGCAGAAGAAATCCCTGGAGGTCTCGCTGGCCCAAGTGGAGGGCGACTACTGCGGCCAGCTGTCCCAGGTGCAGCAGCTCATCGGCAGCCTGGAGGAGCAGCTGCTCCAGGTGCGCGCCGACACCGAGCACCAGGACGCCGACCACCAGCGGCTGCTGAACGCCAAGGCCCGCCTGGAGCTGGAGATCGAGACCTACCGCCGCCTCCTGGATGGCGAGGCCCAAGGGTGAATAGACAGGTTCAAATAGGTTGAAAATAACTTCAGTGGCTGACCAACAGTGGCCACCTGATGCGTTTGGGGCAATAGAAGGAAGGGTTCTTTCGTTGATGGGAAACAGCACATCTCCTAACAGCGTGCCTTGGATTTATTCAATGTTCTACACTTTGCAAAGTGTTGTCACGAGTTATCTTACTTGATCATTCATAAAATGCTGGGATAATGGCACCACAGACAGAGGCATACCGAAAACGAGCACTAGAGAAGTCACCCATTAGAGTTCTGATATCAATGCCCCAATGCAAAGAACGACACATCAAGCAACAGCCACCCAAATCACCTCACAACGCTACGGCAGTGAACTTTCCAAAAGCAGCAGCCTGGACTAGTGGGAAGAGCCCAAGGCTGTAAATCAGGAAATCTAAGTTCTGCCAGTTTGCTTCACTTTGAGAGCCCGTTTTAGGCAGGGTTTGAAGATAAAAGCCCACGGCACTAACTGATTACTCTCAGGGTGCATTATTCAATCGTTGTTCATCAAGAAATTTAGACTACCTTCTCTATTTAGCCATAGTTTTATGTACATTTTCAGCTTAAATAGCTAATTCTTTATTTCTCCTCCTCCCAGAAAGCATCATGTGGTATCATCTCTTGTTTTCTTTACAGCGATGGTCTCGATGAAACTTTACATGTGACAGACTCCAAACCTCAAACACAATCGGTCGACTCCTCTAAAGGTATGTAGATTCCCTAAGAATCACTTAGAATAAGTCAGAATCACACTTATGAATGACTAAAATGATAATATCTCTTGAATATTGCAGTATTATTAATAATTTAAACTATATTTGCATTCTGAGCCAAGGAAAAATATTTATGCATTCCTGCCGAAAAATGAGTAGATTATACTGTATTAAAACTTCTGGCAAGCCCAGAAGGAAAACAATCTACTCTACAAAGAAGTGTTATGAACATTATAACCACTTTTTAAATTTTTAAAAAGAAAAATATTTTCATTTGTGCATAAGACGACACTATTGAATACATTTCATTTTCACTGAATAAAATGCATTGCTTTAGAATGCAAAAGTCACTTTTGAAAGTTTAAATTAGATGGACTCTATCTGCCAATATCTCGTTTAAGGTTTAAGTTAAACAACAACCAGCTTTGGTTGAATATGTGAAACACTAACTCTTGCCCCTTTATTCCATTTTTATCTTTAGACCAAACTAAATCCCGGAAAATCAAGACAATTGTGCAGGAAGTGGTGAACGGTGAAGTGGTCTCATCTCAAGTTCAGGAAGAACTAATGTAAAATTTCACAAGATCTGCCCCATAGTTGTTCCTTAGGAACAGGAAATTTACAAGTAGAAATTATCCCTTTCTGAGTAAGATACTATATTAGTTCAATTCTACTTTAGTCTGTTTCATTCTCCTTGGATTCCCTATTCACTTTGAGTCCCTTTTGCTCTTTAATTACAAGTCACTGTGGCCATGTTGGTCTTTATAACAAGCCAAAATCGCTTTATATCTTTCTGGACCTGGTGTAGTCTTCTAATAAACTTTCTTTTGGTGACCTGCAACATATTTTAATCACAGGATTTTGATCAAGTAGTATTGTTTTAATAGAGTTAAATAAAAGATAAATGGTAATAATGTGAAATATGTACCTTCTTGATTACAACAATAATGTCAAGAGCATAGAGAGAGGTTTGTAAAATACTACTAGTAAAGTAGACAAACACTGAGATGAAGATGTGGAGGTTGGAAATTCAGTTAAGAAGTTTCTTTTAGAAGTTCTGTCCTTTTTACATCAGCCCATCAAGGTTATAGCAAAATTACATTGTCCACTATGGGGGATAACAGTTGTCCTGTTCATTTCCTAGGACCTTCTTTCATTCAGTCAAGAAACACTTATGGAACCCCTACAGTGTGCAAGACTGGAGACTCAAAGACAAATAAGATAGGGTCCCTCCCTGGAGGAGCTCACAATTGAGGGCAGAGATAGATATCTACTAGGAATGGTGATACAGAGATAGAGGGCACATAGAAGTTCAAAGGACACATGGAGGAAGAAGTGAACAATTTGTCAGGGAGCAACTAATTGTTTCATACAACAATCAACCATACAACAATTTGTCAGGGGGCAACTAATTGTTTCATACAACAATCAACCATACAACAATTTGTCAGGGGGCAACTAATTGTTTCATACAACAATCAACC
>NW_023270503.1:26169220-26245948 GCF_011800145.1 Mirounga leonina | reverse complement strand
CAACAATTTGTCAGGGGGCAACTAATTGTTTCATACAACAATCAACCTGGGTGGCTTAGTAGGTTGGTCATCCGACTCTTGATTTTCACTCAGGTTGTGATCTCAGGGTCATGGGATCGAGCCCCGAATTGGACTCTGTGCTCAGAGCAGAGTCTACTTGAGATTCTCTTTTTCCTTCTCATTCTGCCCCTCCCCCCACTCTCTCTCTCTCTCTCTCTCAAATTAATTAATTAATTTAAAAAAAAAATAAATCAATCAGGCAGAGAAGGGAAAAAGGGAACAGAGGAACACATGTAAAAAAACACAAGGGTATAAACAAACATTGCTTCGATGTCCTTTCTCCTATCTGGCACTGGTGAGGCCCAGAGTGGGGTTTCTTTTGGGGCTCACAAGTCAATAACAGATATCATGTTCTGGGTTGTGGCAGGAGGTGGCCAAAGTCTAAGCCTGAGTAGATGTGGGTTCAATCTGGATTGCCAAATTCAAAACCCTAAAAGGAAAAATAAGAGCAGGATTTAATGATTAAGAGCCTGGGCTCTGAAGCCAGACTGGCTCTGCCACTTCATAACAAGTAACCTAATCTCTGTGTGTCTCAGTTTCCTGATCTTTGAAGTGGGTGGGTTTTGTGGAGATTAAATGAGATAACATACATAAAGCACTAGGAGCACTCTCTGGCACCTAACAAGTACTCAGTATTTGCATTCTATTATTATTAGTGTACGGAACCAAAATGGGATGCAGAACCCAGATGAGCAAGGAGTGTCAAGGGGAGCAGAAGGGAGAGGGAAGAGTCGTGCAAGCCTGGAGGAATTCCCTCACTGAGTGCAAAAGCCCATGGAAGGTTATTATGCCATTTTAGCTGACTTGCTTCAGCATGCAGCTTTCTGAAGTCACACTTCCTTTTAATATTTGCTAGTGGTGGCATGCCTATACACCAACAACAAGACAGAAGAAAGAGAAATTAAGGAGTCAATCCCATTTACAATTGCACTCAAAACCATAGGATACCTAGGAATAAATTTAACCAAAGAAGCAAAGGATCTGTACTCAGAAAACTATAAAATACTCATGAAAGAAACTGAGGAAGACACAAAGAAATGGAAAAACGTTCCATGCTCATGGATTGGAAGAACAAATATTGTGAAGATGTCAGTGCTACCTAGAGCAATCTACACGTTCAATGCAATCCCCATCAAAATACCATCCACTTTTTTCAAAGAAATGGAACAAATCATCCTAAAATTTGTATGGAACCAGAAAAGAACCCGCATAGCCAGAGGAATGTTGAAAAAGAAAAGCAAAGCTGGCGGCATCACAATTCTGGACTTCCAGCTCTATTACAAAGCTGTCATCATCAAGACGGCATGGTACTGGCACAAAAACAGACACATAGATCAATGGAACAGAATAGAGAGCCCAGAAATGGACCCTCAACTCTATGGTCAACTCATCTTTGACAAAGCAGGAAAGAATGTCCAATGGAAAAAAGACAGTCTCTTCAACAAATGGTGTTGGGAAAATTGGATAGCTACATGCAGAAGAATGAAACTGGACCATTTCCTTACACCACACACAAAAATAGACTCCAAATGGTTGAAAGACCTCAATGTGAGACAGGAGTCCATCAGAATCCTAAAGGAGAACACAGGCAGCAACCTCTTTGACCTCAGCCACAGCAATTTCTTCCTAGAAACATCGCCAAAGGCAAGGGAAGCAAGAGCAAAAATGAACTATTGGGACTTCATCAAGATAAAAAGCTTTTGCACAGCAAAAGAAACAGTCAACAAAACCAAAAGACAATGGACAGAATGGGAGAAGATATTTGCAAATGACATATCAGATAAAGGGCTAGTATCCAAAATCTATAAAGAACTCATCAAACTCAACACCCAAAGAACAAAGAATCCAATCAAGAAATGGGCAGAAGACACGAACAGATATTTTTCCAAAGAAGACATCCAAATGGCCAACAGACACATGAAAAAGTGCTCAATATCGCTTGGCATCAGGGAAATCCAAAACAAAATCTCAATGAGATACCACCTCACACCAGTCAGAATGGCTAAAATTAACAAGTCAGGAAACGACAGATGTTGGCGGGGATGCGGAGAAAGGGGAACCCTCCTACACTGTTGGTGGGAATGCAAGCTGGTGCAGCCACTCTGGAAAACAGTATGGAGGTTCCTCAAAAAGTTGAAAATAGAGCTACCATATGATCCAGCAATTGCACTACTGGGTATTTACCCCAAAGATACAAAAGTAGGGATCTAAAAGGGTACGTGCACCCCGATGTTTATAGCAGCAATGTCTACAATAGCCAAACTGTGGAAAGAGCCAAGATGTCCATCGACAGATGAATGGATAAAGAAGAGGTGGTATATATATACAATGGAATATTATGCAGCCATCAAAAGGAATGAGATCTTGCCATTTGCAACGACGTGGATGGAACTGGAGGGTATTATGTTGAGCGAAATAAGTCAAACAGAGAAAGACATGTATCATATGATCTCACTGATATGAGGAATTCTTAATCTCAGGAAACAAACAGGGTTGCTGGAGTGGGGGGTGGGGTGGGAGGGATGGGGTGACTGGGTGATAGACACTGGGAGGGTATGTGCTCTGGTAAGCGCTGTGAATTGTGCAAGACTGTTGAATCTCAGATCTGTACCTCTGAAACAAATAATGCAATATATGTTAAGGAAAAAAAAAAAGAAGAAGAAGAAGGTAGCAGGAGGGGAAGAATGAAGCGGGGGAAATCGGGAGGGGTAGACAAACCATGAGAGACGATGGACTCTGAAAAACAAACTGAGGGTTCTAGAGGGGAAGGGGGTGGGAGGATGGGTTAGCCTGGTGGTGGGTATTGAGGAGGGCACATTCTGCATGGAGCACTGGGTGTTGTGCACAAACAGTGAATCATGGAACACTACATCTAAAACTAATGATGTAATGTAGGGAATTAACATAAGAATAAAAATATATATATTTGCTAGTGGTTTCCAGTGCTCCATTTATCTCCCTGTATTGTGCACAGCAATTCAACTCTCTGCCTAGCTATCCCCTTCTAGAACATGTCATAGGAAAACTTTACCTTTTAGACCCAAAGAGATTATCAAGGTCTTTTCCTCAACAAGGTCCACAGCCCCACATAATACAGGATGCCCCTTTTCTGGTCCTCAAAAGTGGCTGTAATAGTTACTATTTCAAATAACATCTGTTTTCCTTATAACTACATTTGAATTGTGTGAGACTCAAAGGAGAAAGGGGTTTTGCACAAGGATAAACCCAGTTTATTGGTTCTTAGCTACTATCCTAGTTTCTCAGCATTCCTTTCTTTTGGAAGCATTTCTCCACTGGGCTCCCTTAGACAATACCTCACTTGCCACTTTTCTCAGACTCTTCTTTGTGACCTCTGAATGTTGGCCCAATCTTCCTGTCCTCTCTCTCTATACTCGTTCCCTAGGTGAACTTAACTAATCCTGTCATTCTAAAATAACCATCTATAGCCTATTGTGGTGATCATTTCACAATATACACAAATATTGATTCATTACGTTGTATACTTGAAACTAATAAACATTATGCTTCAATTATACCTCAATAAAAAAACAAAGTAACCTATGCATTACTTCTTGTGGTAGCATCCAAGATGGTCCCAGGGATCCCCACCTCCTGGTACTCATGCTCTTAGCTATAGTCCCCTCCCACAATGAATGATCTACTGAAGAAGCGACCATGTGTGATTTCCAAGGTTAGGTCACAAAAAGCATTTCAATCGTGGGGCGCCTGGGTGACTCAGTCGATTAAACGTCTGACTCCTGATTTCAGCTCAGGTCATGATCTCAGGGTGGTGAGATCAAGCCCCATGTTGGGGTCTATGCTCAGGGTGGAGTCTGCTTGAGATTCTCTCTTTCCCTTCTCCTCCTCACCCCATCCACACCTGTGCACTCTCTCTCCAAATAAATAAATCTTTAAAAAAAGAAGAAGAAGAAGGGGATCCTGGGTGGCTCAGTCAGTGAAGCATCTGCCTTCAGCTCAGGTCATGATCCCAGGGTCCTGGGATCAAGCCCTGCATTGGGCTCCTTGCTCAGCAGGGAGCCTGCTTCTCCCTCTACCTCTGCCTGCCGCTCCCCCTGCTTGTGCTCTCTCTCTCGCTTGCTATCTTTCTCTGTGTATGTCAAAATAAATAAAGAAAATCTTTAAAAAAAAAAAAAGGCATTTCAATTCTGGCTTGGTCTCTTGGATTGCTCACTCTGGGGGAAGTCAGCTGGCCTTAAAGTTATATTATGGGGGGGAGGGGAAACTACCTGAAAAAAAATCAGTGATATCACAAAATTTCCCATTTAAGCTCCAGTGGTGAGGATCTCATGGAACAGCCATCAAATCCAAAACTGCAGGCCTTTTCTGGTAATATCTCAGAATATTCTATAGTCTTCAGTTGGCAAACGACACATTAGGTTTATTATTTAAGTTCACTCTGCCCTCTTCTCACTGCTAAGAAATCCAATTAGCACAGCATCCTTATGAGATTCCAGCCCTCATTCACTAGACCACAAGCCCTAATTCAACACAGACATAAAAGGTCCTTTTGGACTCAGGAATTAATGAACTGAAGAAGTGAAAGGTCTATCTTTAGAGAAAATAACTTATAAGAAAAATTCCAAGTACAGGATTAGACAACAAAAGACAAGCATATTGTTCATGATTATTTTAAAATCTAAACCTTCACAAATTAAAATGTTTACTTTTTATATGCATTTGTTGTATGTACAGGCCACAGAAAGGTCTGGAAAATATTGTACATACTAAGTTGTTACAGTGGTAATCTGGAAATTACCAACAACTCTGAAGACTATTTTATTTTTTCTTATGTACATTTCTTAAAATGCTTAACAAAGAACATGTATAACTCTGATATTAGGGAAACCATGAATTTTACTTATCCAGAACAAATGGGTTTGCAAGTATGTCCGAACAGGAAGGAAACCATCTAGAAAACATCCTAGGTTGCCAAAGCAGTCACTTCTTTAGGCTTTGTAAGAGTGCCACCTACTGGAATCTCAGGAACTGAACTTTAAAAAAAAATTAACCCTGCTTTTCAAGCCCCTTGAGGTATGTTTGATACTAGAAAGTTTTTGTTGTTGTTGTTGTTGTTGTTGTTGTTGTTTAAGGGGGCGGGAGGACAGAGCGAGAGAAGAGAGAATCTCAAGCAGGTTCCATGGTCAGCGCAGAGCCCGACACAGTGTTAGATCTCACAACCCTGAGATCATGACCTGAGCTGAAACCAAGAGTTGGATGCTTAACCTACTGAGCCACCCAGGGGTCCCTAGGAATTTCACTTTTAAAAAAAATAGAGAGGTAGAGAAAAGACAAAAAAGCAAACTTTTTTACAAGCATCAACTTAATAAATTAAAATGTTCTTACTTAAATAACGAGTGGCTTTAGTTTCCAGAAAGTCCACCAGTAAGGAGGCAAGTTGTCTCAAGGCATAAAGAAGAAAGGTTGTGATTATTCAGAACCAGACAGACAATCTGAACTACTCAAGCTTTTAAAAATATACTGAAACATCAACTGAAAAATATACTCACATAGTTGAGAAAATGACTTTTTAGTGGGCTAATAAATGTTTCTTAAGACTTGGAGCTGGACCTAAGATTTAAATGTCATTTAATATTAGTATCATAAACTCAGAATCAAACTAAAAAATATTAGTGTCCTAACTGAATATATCCTCTTCATCCCATGCCACTTCCCTGGCTGAACTTGGCTGGTCAGAATATGTGCATTTAAGGTGTCAACTTGGAACGTACCTCCTAAAGTTATATACACATTAAGTTTCTGCTAAGTGTATCCATCTGGGGATATTTCATTTATTTGCAAATACCATGGGATTTTTTTTAATCATTAAGGCTACAATTTCATATTTCAAATGAACAGAGCTGCAAATACAACTTTTTTAACCAGTTGTATAATTTTTAATTTTTTAAACAATGATCAGTTGGTATATTTATGTATACATGCAGGGAATCACATATTTTTATTTGTATATTCATTCATTCAACCAATATTTATTTAGCATCAATTATATGTAAGTCTTAATATATTGAAAATAACCAGCTTTTATGAACTAAAGGTAAATACATGATAAAGTTTCATACATTATTCTCCTTGGTCGCACTGGTGCAAACAGAATAAGGCAAGTTGCCTTCAATTTAACTGGCAAAAGTGTCATTGCTCCATACACAGTAAATGTGATTATTTAACAGAAGTATGAAGAGACTTAGTCAATTCCTGTTGGAAGATGGGACACCTCTTCATTCATTTTTAGGAGTTTTATACGTTTTTTTAAGGGGCAGCTTACACTGTTAAACAGGTATTTTCAGGGTATTTTTTAAATTTTTATATTTTAAGTAATCTCTACACCCAAGACATGGGGCTTGAACTTAACAACCCCAAGATCAAGAGTCGTATGCTCTACCAACTGAGCCAGCCAGGCGTCGGGGCATATTTTTAAATTATGATACTCTGAAATATTTAATTATATTCTACATTACATTTTTCATTATTTTAACCACTTTCAAGGTACTTTAAGATGTTTTCACTGGACACCCATTTTACACAACCTCATGTGCTGATTTTGGAATGACAGAGTAATTTTAATGTTAAACTTCCCTCTTATCTGATAAGTAACTCAGTAGGTTGATAAATAATAAGGTAAATTTTCATCATTGTTTTAAAAAACAAACAAACATATATAATAGCATCTAATCAAGAGAGAATCCTGGAACAAATACTGCAGAACTAGATCCAGACTAACACAGAATTCACTGTCAGTGTGCTATAGATAAAGCAGAACAATAAAGTCCAGTTTCCCTATCTCATTAATCAGAGGTTGGGGGTAAGGAAAAGTCGCCCAAGGGAGGAGGACGGTGGGAGAATCTGACTCGGTTCCCCAGCCGAGCCTTCAGTAGTAGCTTCCTCTATGTGACGCTGGAAGGTGGTGTGTGTGTGTGTGTGTGTGTGTGTGTTGGGGGGTTTTTTGTTTTGTTTTTTATTTACAGCTTGCAGAGCTGGAAGGAGCAAGAACTGAATGCTAACCAGTGGGAAGATGAGAATCGCTCTAGGGGAAGGTAGGTCTCAGCAGGGAGGAGAGCCCTATGAACATTTTAGTCATCATTATCATCATCATCTGTCACCTCCAGGGTACACAGCAAACATGCATGTCAGAGGAGATAATTTCTGAGGAATTAAAGAACAATATAACATTGCAATTGCCCAGATAAAAAAGCTAAAGCAGCAGGTTACACAATTCTTTCCCGATTTCTCCAGACAGAGATTTAGCTGCATTTTCCAAAGTATCAGCATTCGGAAAACCTAATCATATAAAACCACATTCCAAAACTGTATGCTATGTGTCACAAAACACTTGCTATACAAAAATATATCCAAACACCTTATATCATCATAACTTGTCTATGTTTAGAATGTTTGTGGGTTATTTATGTTTGGTTTAGTCAGAAAAATCATGAAATAAGGGTTATTGTAACAAGTTTATACATTTAAGTCAAACTGTACTTTGGCTAAAGTGTACAAGCCAAGAAAAGTTATTCCATCAATATTGGTCTAAAAATCCTTCCATTATAACTTCTTAACTAGGTCAAGCTCCGTGTCTCCTGGGTCCATCGATTTATTTATTCATTCAACAAATATTCTAAGCACATCCTGGCCACATCTGGCATTTGTCCTCCTAAATATCTATGATCCAGTTACTTTCCTCCATCCCCACCACCACCGTCCCGGTCCAGGCCACCACTCATCGCCTCTTGCCTGAAAACCACACAGCTTCCACATGCACCTCCCTCCCTTCTATTCCTCCTGCCACAGTCAGGGAGAGATTGTTTTGAAAAGACAAACCTGACCCTGTCACCCTATTGCTTAAAACCCTTTGAAGGCTTCCTATACTCCTTGGACCAAAATCTAGCAAGGTCTGGCCTGGCCCCCTTTCCCTTCTCTCAAATTGTGTGCCTCCCCCGGCCTTCACCTCCCCCTGCTGGCCTAGTTCAGCTTTTCTACACCCCGCTCCTTCCCACTGGCTTTCCCCTCATTGCCTAGAATGTGCTTCCTCTCCATTTTGGCCTGGCTAACTCCTACTCACCTTGCCAGGTTTGAATTCAGATATCACCTCCTCTGAGAAGCCTTGAAAGTCTCTATCCCTCCCCCTCCTCCCACCATGATAACCACATTAGGCTCTCCTATTGTGCACTCTCATAATACACTGTAGTCTTCTTTTGCATGACTACTCAATTAATGCCTGCTTCTCCCACTGTAAGATCTCTAAGCTCTCTACTGTTTTGCCTTCTACTGTAGCCCTGGTGTCGAGCCCAGTACATAAAACAGCAATCTAGCCCATTGTATAGGAAAAAATCAGTATTTGTTGAATATGTGTGCATGGAATTGTGTACAAGTGCTAGACTATTCACTCAATAAAAGTTGGAACAACACTACTGTGGAATCCCCAGGACTTAGCATTGGACTACCACATAAGAGGCACTCAATAAACATTTGTTGCATGAATACTGAAAAGTGTTGATATGTTTCTTCTATTATTTTCTTGAAACACTCAACAGATTTTTCTCTATTTATTAACTCTAAAATTTATTTATTAACTCTAAAATTAAATTTTAACTCTCAAATTTTCCACAACTTATCTTTGGTAAGACTGAATAAACAAACCCAAATTTATCAATGCACAGCAGCTAAGCAGTATCCATCATATGGGGGGCATTAGAGAATGCTTTGCAGGATTATTTACAATAGCCAAGATATGGAAGCAACCCAAGTGTCCATCAACAGATGAATGGATAACCATGAGAGACAATGGACTCTGAAAAACAAACTGAGGGTTCTAGAGGGGAGGGGGGGTGGGAGGATGGGTTGGCCTGGTGATGGGTATTAAAGAGGGCATGTTCTGCATGGAGCACTGGGTGTTATACACAAACAATGAATCATGGAACACTACATCAAAAACTAATGATGTAATGTATGGTGTTAACATAACAATAAAAAATTAATTAAAAAAAAGAAGATGTAGTATATATCTACACTGGAATATCCCTCAGCCACAAAAAAAAAAAAAAAAAGAATGCAATCTTGCAATTTGCAACGTCCCCTCTAACATGGACCTAGAGGGCACAATGCTAAATGAAGTAAGTCAGTCAAAGAAAGACAAATACCAGATGATTTCACTCATATGTGGGGTTTAAGAAACAAACAAGCAAACAAACAAAAAAGAGATAAACAAACAAACAAAAAAAAGACTCAAATACAGAGAACAATCTAGTGGTTGCCAGAGGGGAGGTGAATAGGGGGAAATAGATATAGGGGATTATCTTGATGAACATTGAAAAATGTACAGAATTGTTGAATCATTATATTGTATACCTGAAACTAATAGAACACCGTGTATTAATTATACTTGAATAAATAAATAAAGAGGATGCTTTGAATATATTTAATTTGAATCTACTGATTTTGGTTATTTTTTAAAAATGTATGAGTCGCATGGAAAGGAATTCCACTTACTTTATTCTCCTTAAACCTTAATAAAAAAAATTAGGCTGTCAGGGACTAAAACACCATGAAGAAGTTGTCTGCATTTTACTGAGAAATTTGGTGAATTCAATGAATACTTTCAGAAAACCTTCAGGATACTTGTCACTTTGTGGAGACATAACTTTTTTATCTAGAATACACAAATTCCCACTCGGTAATTTCACAAGGCATATTGATATAAATCATATTGCTCAACACAGTATCTGATGACTCAGTAGAAAGTGATCTTCAGTTTCAATAAGCAGTCTTTACATTAATGATGCTGTTTTTGTTTTTTATTTTTTTTGTTTTCGTTTTGGGGGTTTTTTGTTTAGGAAATTAACCTGAGGACTTCTTCCCATATATCTAAAGAGTGCCAGGAGTTGTTTTCACAAAATGCAGTACCTCGGTCTCTATGAAGTCTTCATAAGAAAAAAAAAAAAAAAACTGTATCCATTAAAGTTCACTTATGAAGCAACCCCAGAGTCCTCTTATTCATCATTAGAGTGTGCTTTGTATACAGGCAATCAACTCACTATGGAAACAAAACTGAGTTCTCCACCGAAAACTAATGATGTAATGTGTGGTGATTAACATAACAATAAAAAAAGTAAAAAACAAAACAAAACTGAGTTCTCTTAAAGCAGCTGATGGAAGACAGATTGGCTTTCCATGTAAAAACTGAGTCTGAAACCTTAATACTCCTGGCAATCTAGACCAAAATAGAACTTTTCCTCCTTCGTTAACCAAGGTGGTCTATCTAAAATAGATTTTTCTCTCAAATATTTACTGGCCATTACAGAAGCAACTGTGAGGAAACATAGACATATATGCAAATAACATTACCTTGACGTATAAAGACACCTGCCTAGACCAGAAAGAAAATGCAGATGAGGTGCTACAGAAGTTGGTGGAGGGAGAGAATATATAGGGCTGGGGCATGAAAACCAGGGGCACTCTTACGGCAGAAAAGCATTTGAGGATATAAAAATCTCAACGTATGGTGTTAAATGGAAATGGGTAGGCAGGAACAGAACCAAAAAGCATCTCCCTCGGAATGCTTTCCCACAAGACTAAGTGACCTTCTTCTGAGAATCCTATGTTCTTTGACCATGCTGGTCTGAACTTTATATTATAGATGAGTTTGTGTGTCTGATTCCTCTTCAAAGGCAGAACTATGTATTATTGACCATCCAGAAATACATTCCCAGCACTTAATGCAGCATGTGGCAGAATGTAGGTATGTCAAACATGTTGGTTGGAGTGAGGTTTAGGAACATCACATTCAGTTTATACCTTGTCAAAATGATTGAAAAATTTAGGGGAAAAGATTGGCTGAAATCCAAAGAAAACTATTTGTTAAGCCCATCATTTAGCACGGTTTAAAATAAAGCATATGTTGGGCGCCTGGGTGGCTCAGTCGGTTAGGCGACTGCCTTCGGCTCAGGTCATGATCCTGGAGTCCCGGGATCGAGTCCCGCATCGGGCTCCCTGCTCGGCAGGGAGTCTGCTTCTCCCTCTGACCCTCATGATCTCTCTATCTCATTCTCTCTCTCAAATAAATAAATAAAATCTTTAAATAAATAAATAAATAAATAAAATAAAGCGTATGTTGACTGAATTTTTCATTTTGGCACCAATTATGCTGTCATGCAGGTATGGTTCTATTATGAGTCACTCAAAATTCTGTGATCTGGGAATAATAATCAGTGTATTTTAATCACTATATTACAGCAAGTGAGGACACAGGAAAACAAAATCAACAACACTGCAAAGTGCCCACTGATCAATTTGCTTTAGGAAGAATGTCCTACTCAGCAGTGCTATAACAGTAACACCTAACAGCTAAACAACCTGGAAGAAAAAATATGTATTGTCAGGGAAAGTCTGCTTAGAGTGAAATAAAAATCCATTGTGTATTATGAGATTTTGCAATAGCTCATGTTGTAATATAGAAATATGATTTTAACTAAAGGAGGAAGATAATTATAGCTTAGGAGCCAACTAGCTAATCAACACTATAATCAGCAATGTCTGAGTGACAAGCCTTGGCCTCACACCCAAGAGGGTGAACCCAAAATGTTAGTGAAACAAGTTTCCATTACAGATGCGTTCAAGACACCTGAGCCATCCTGAAACCAAGGTGGGGGCAGGGTGGGGTAGGTAAGGGTGTTAGGTTACTAATGACTAATTATTAAATTTAAATAATTTCTCTAAGAGGAAAACAAGAAATTCTGTGCTGTATTCTATCTCTGGAAGTACTATTATGCTGGAGACTGATTGCAATGTAATAAAACACAGCATGCATTCCTTAAAAAAAAAAATATTCCCTTAACTAACACTGTGAGACGGAAAAAAAGAAGTTCAATCGAGGGCGCCTGGGTGGCTCAGTTGGTTAAGCAACTGCCTTCGGCTCAGGTCATGATCCTGGAGTCCCTGGATCGAGTCCCACATCGGGCTCCCTGCTCAGCAGGGAGTCTGCTTCTCCCTCTAACCCTCCTCCCTCTCATGCTCTCTGTCTCTCATTCTCTCTCTCGCAAATAAATAAAATCTTAAAAAAAAATTTAAAAAAAAAAAGAAAGAAGTTCAATCGATCCTACATATTTAGAAGTGATCCAAGTAATGGTAACCCAGATGATAATGGAAGTGAAAACCATGTCCTCTGAGCAGCAATTAAATGAACTGATGACCCCTTAGCTTAGGAAAGAAACAATTTTGGAGGGTAGAGTAACACTCTTTAAATATCCAAAAGACTCCAAAGCTAAGTTTTATGTGGCAGAGAGCACAGAATATTCTGTGTGGCAGATTTCAGTTCAATGTCATGAGAGAGTTTTTAGTAGTTAGAGCAGCTCAGAAATGCAATGCCCAATGAGATAATGAGCTTCTCTTTACTAGAAATATTTAAGGAGAGATGGGAGATATTTGATTAAGGGAGTTCTGCTTGGCGCTGAATATCATCAACAAGAGAAGCAAGAAGGGAACTAGCATTTGTAGGTACCTACCATTTGCAAGACACTTTGCATGTGTTATCCAAATGGGCAGTCTCTACCAAAGTAATTTTTTGTATTATTTCCCAGATGAGGATACTAGGGCTCAGAGATGTTAAGTAACTTACCACACACCCAGGAAGAGGCAGAGCTAGGATTTGCAGCCTGGGAACATCTAAGTTCCCTCGCAAATTGTGTCTTGGTTGACACCATGACAGTCAATGTGTTAGTGGCCTAGATGATTCTATTCTGATCATTTCTATCAATCTTTCTAGTCTGGTATTATTTCTGTCAGAATATCTAGAAGCTTTTGGTCAAAAGGCATAGTAGTTTTCCCCATGACATCAAATTCAAAAGATAAACCATCCTTTAGGTCCTTTCCAGATGAATTCTATAATTTTGATGACCAGAATCCCTAACAACGCATCTAAACTAGAAAGGGCAGAGAGTTTTAGCTCACACGGATCCAATCTAGGCAACTGGTTGTGGCTTCTTGGATTAAGATTATTAATAAGAGTTCCACAGCCAGTCTAGAGTCAGCAGGAAAGAGTGTCATTATCAATTAGTAATGTCTGCTATGAGTATAGGACAGAAGAGTAGCAGCATGAATGTTTTGTTTTTGTCATTTCTAATCTACACATTTCTTAAACTATTTTCTATTTTCCATCCTCAATTCTTGAATGGATACAAGCTCCACTTTTTTTAGTAATGCTTCCTGCTATTATTCCTAAAACCATTAATGGACGGTACAGGAATATATAATGAGGCAGACAGAAAGCAGCCCACAAGACTGATTATCAAAGTACTTTTTTAAAAATATAAATTAGAATTATGGAAAGCTTACCCTGGTCCAGAATCTGTTCCTCTCAGCCTTTCATGTCCAGAAACTGGACTTCACCTGTATATTCAGACGTGACATGGAACTTCATGACGACTTAAAATGACTGTATTCACACAACACTAATGTACAGATTAGAATGCCAGCTAATTAATTAACAATAAGGGACATGTCTTTCCAGGTATTCAAGGCCACTCAGAACACTGACTTTCCTGCTGTACATGTACTTGCCAGGATGAATTAGGAATCAGGAAGTTGCTGCAGACGCAAAGAATTTGAACAGAAGTTAACAGAAAGACTTGAGGGACATTTCCTCCAGATCCCCCCGAGGCCAGGTAAGATATCTTTGCCACACGTTATCAACTCCCCTCTAGTGGCTGGACTGACCATGTACCCAAATTCAGCATCTATCTCCTTAAGATGAGGCCAAAGGAAGCTTCCCAGACTCCCCTTTTGATATCCCCTGCGGACCACACTCCTTACCCAGTTGTTGGCCCTGGGAGATAGATTATATTTTGGTTTTATTAGTTCAGTTAGGAAGGCAACTATATTTTCTTTTCTCCCAAGTTCATGGGGATACCTCACTGTCACATCCATATTTATAGCTGAGACTACCTCTTTCAAGTAGCAAAGGGCAGCCCCTTGGTTCACTGTACATAAGAATGAAGCCTTATCGGGGCGCCTGGGTGGCTCAGTTGGTTAAGCGACTGCCTTCGGCTCAGGTCACGATCCTGGAGTCCCGGGATCGAGTCCCGCATCGGGCTCCCTGCTCAGCGGGGAGTCTGCTTCTCCCTCTGACCCTCCTCCCTCTCGTGCTCTCTGTCTTTCATTCTCTCTCTCTCAAATAAATAAATAAAATCTTTAAAAAAAAAAAAAGAATGAAGCCTTATCATTTTAAAAGTACAAAAGAGATTGATACCTTATAGGCTCCATGTATATTTACCACCATGACTCTCCTAAAATGTAGAATTTTTCCAGTCATTTTTTTAATACCATGTGTCTGTTCTTTAAAAGTTCCCTGTGATGAAGCTTAAATTAGTCATCCAACAGGTCATTTCCTACATCACTGAGGCTTCACTGTGTCTTGGGTCACTATTATTTCTTTATTAACTTTTAAATTTTAGGGGCACCTGGGTAGCTCAGTTGGTTAAGCATACAACTCCTGGTTTTGGCTCAGGTCATGATTTGGGGGGTCATGGGATCAAGACCCAAGTCAGGCTCTGCGCTCAGTGGGGAGTCTGCCTGAACATTTTCTCCCTCTGCTCCGCCCCCGCTTTCTCTCTCTCTCTCCGCCCCCCAAATAAATCTTTTTTAGAATAGTTTTAAATCTTAATTCCAATATAGTTAACATACAATGTTACATTAGTTACAGGTGTACAATACAGTGATTCAACAGGATCACTATTGTTTCTGATCACTCTTTCCTTCCAGATACCTAAGTGCTATTTCACTTCTTGGCTCTTTGCATGTTCCCCTTTTCTTGCTTTCCCAAAAGCCCTAAGGAGCTACAAAATTCTACTTGCTTCTGTTCTCAAGTGCATTCCATACCCAATAATCTTCACTCCACTCTTGTTCCCCTCCTCACAATTCTTTTGTCTTCTATGCCCACTCAGGATGCTGCAGCAATACAAGACACAGATGGCTTCATTCCATCTCCATCCTTTCTTCCTGATGACAGACGGTCTGGCTTCTGTGCCCTACATTGTCCGGAAAATTCTGGCTTTCAGATCTCTAAGGATCTTGTGGCGATATCATGGACATTGTTGTAGCCCTCACCTCCCTGATCTCTCTTGCAGATTTTGAAACTCAAGACTTGGAAAAACCCCTGGGAGGTTCTAGAAACCCCAGCAGGTGAATCATTCATGCTTCAATCCATGATGTGACTTCCGGGGGCTCTTCTAGCTTTCCAGGTCACTCTTTATTCACTCCCTTTACCAGGTACTTACTTTTCCCTCTATGCTAAGCCTAACTTTGAGGGTTTCCTCATCATTCAGTCTTAACCTTCTACTCTTCTCTCCCTTAAAAAACTCAGTTGTTCTCAAGGCTTTGACTATCACCCTGATATGGATGACCCCTAGCCTTATGCACTCTCCTAAATTCTTCTATTAATTTTCTTTTTAAAGGGAATTTAAATTTTCCTTTAATTTGAGCAAATGGTCAGGTTATATAATCGACAAACTATAAAGACTGAGAATATGTATGTATTTTAGTTAGTAGCTTTCAGAGAGCTCACTCCCCAATACTTATATGATCTTTTCAGCAGCCAAACTGAAAAGTGACTTTGCAGTCCTAGTCCTACTTGCCATCTCTGAACTACTGAAAGCTTCCAATTTGCTGATCACTCCACCTTCTTGAAATTCTCCTCTCCCTTAGCTTTCTTGAAACTGCTGTCTCCTAGCTCTCTCCTTTTTCCTTTGAGTGTTACCTTTCAACCTCTTTTGTTTCTCCTTAAATGTTACAGTTCCTCAAGGTTTTATCCTTGGTCCTCATCTCTACCAATTCTCCCTGCAAAACCTCATCCAGGTTCATGGTTGCTCTTTGCCAGTAACTTCCAAATCTACAATTTCTGAATCCCAGACCCACACTGCAACTGCCTTTGGAATATCTATACTTGGATGTTGACAGGTGTTTCACCTCCAATCTTCCCTATCCTGAACTAATTATCTTTCCTACAAAACCTGTTCCTCCTTTGCATTCCCACATCAGTTAATGGTACTTCTCAAGTCCAAAATTGGAAACCTCTTGTCATTTAACACTCCCTCATTCTCCTTCATCAACCCAAAACTAAGCAATAATCAAATGCAACCATTCCTATCTACTATCTTCCCCTTCCTTCCACCTCCTGCTACTTTCTTGAAGTTCTCATTGTCTCTTCCCCTCCCCCCAAACTCTTGCAAATCCTCCTATCTCATCTCCCGGCCTCCAGTTTCCCTGTGATCCATTTAGTATGCTGGCAACAACGTTATCTTTCTAAAAATTAAGGTCATGTTCATCCTCTGCTTAGCAACCTTTATTGCTCCACCCCCTGATTATAGGACCAAGTCCAAATTCCTTAAGATGGTATTAAGGCCGTTCCCCAACTGGTTCCAACCTATTTTTCCAGTCTTATCTCTTGGAAGTCACTCATACAAACTTTATGCCTCAGCCAAACCAAACTTTTCAGTTCTTCAAATATGACATGCATATTCACACCTCCTTTATACACACCGGTCCCTCTGCCTCGAAATTTTCTCCCCACTCATTTTTTTAAGATATCATTCAAATGGCATCTCCTATGTCCTCCAGAGACTGGTTTCTCTTTCTTGGTGTTTCATATACTTACATAAATCTGTATTATTAAAATCATCCTATTCTGTAATTATTTGTGTCTTATCCCCTACCCTCCACCCCCTAAGATATGGTTTCTTTGAAAGCAAGGACCACATCTTACTTATCTTTGCATCTTCAGAACCCCATAAAGGGTTTCTGATATATAATATATATTCAGTGAGTGACTTGTATAAAAATGAGGAAATCAGAGCCAAAGTGCCTGACCCTTCCCTACAGAAGGTGAAGGGAAAGGCCTAGAGACAAAAAAAGAACCCTCTTTACCTTCTTTTCTGCTTCATCTGATATAATAGTCAGTTGTACTAACTGAAAGAATACAGGAAAGTCCTTCCTGCAAAATTTTTATCACCACAATGCCTGAAATTCCACTTAGGTAAAAGATACATTTTTTAAACGTAAATAGCTTTGGTGAACACCTCTCCGCCCCTACCCACCTTTGTCAGTAAGTCACACCTTAGATGAATTAGACTAACCAGATGGTCATCCTCCTAGTACCTATTCCCACAGCAAGCTGAAAAGTCTCAAAGAGAAGATGAAAACAGGGAAATGGAGCATATCAGGGGAGGAAAAACTAAACTGGGACATGGCTTTAGCATGCTGGGGAGCCCCTCCAAAGCATGGGACACTAGAGAGCTGGAGGCAGAGGGCTGCTGAGAAGAAGAGAGCAGCAAAACAAAAATTCAAATTCAGTGACAGAAACTTTGGTAGGTACTCGTTCTTCTACTCCTCCCCAGAGATGGGGGAAACACCCTCTCTCACACTCAGCAAAAGCAGCCCCACCTCTGAACGCAGGTTTGGCTCTTCAGGGAAAGAACTCACCTTCCATTGTTACTTCACTCCTGCTAACTCTTGTAACCTCAGTATTATTCCCACCTACTGCCCCCCTTATCTTGCCTTTCATCTAGGGAGGAGGAGAAGAAGAGAGGGGTGAGCCGCTTTCTGTAGTCCCAAGACATAGGCTGCCACAGGGGATCAGATCTCATCTGATTCTATGACCTGAGACCTTCTCTTTGTTTCTCCCTTACCTGCACCATCAAGCAGGGTTTCTGAGAGGAAGGTTGGAAGGAAGAAGCCCAGAATGTTTCCATACAGCAAACGTAACAAGTAACCAGGAACATTTTCAGTCCTGTGTAACATGTGTCAACATACCTTAAAGAAACTAAAAGTCAAGAGCTGTCTGGGAGGATGCCCAATTCATACTGAATATATGACTTTTGTTGGGGTTTCAGTAAACTAGCCTTCCAGAGCACCCCAGTTCCTATCCTCCAAGCCCTGTTCTCTGCCTTCCTTTGATTCTAGAAGCCATTGATATTCTTCCAGTGAATTCCCTTGCTTGACGTGACCAGTCTGTTTCTGAGTGCCACAATTAGCTACACTGTGAAGCCTACCTGGATCCTCCTGGAACAGATGCTCAGCTCCATCCTCCGTTCCCCATACTCTAGGCATAAATCTACCACCTTGTTCTCTACCTAGAATTATACTAAGTGTCAGGAAAGAAACATGAATAATATATGGTCTCTGCCTTCAAAGAGCCTATACTCTGATAAGCATGTACTTCATGGTATTGCAATCATTCACTTTCCTATTAACCTCCTGGCCTGACATACAGTAGAACCCAAGCAGGAAACAGCAGGCACACTGGCGTTAGGAAAAACTAAGGAGAGTCTAATACATGGACTGTTTGCAGAAGTGTGGGCATGGTGTAGGGAAACCACCAGTAGCTATTATTAAGCTATTATTACCCCCATGCCCAAAAAGACAAAGGAAAGGCATTCAGAATGGGAAAGTCAAATAAAGAGGGTCATCTCGAAAGGAGCTGTGGCTCTTAATGAAGGGCCACACCTAACTGGTAGGGGCCAGGGGAATAAAGACCCCAAACTCATTCTCCTCCCTCTCTTCCTCGCATTTACTGATTGGGTCCCCATTGGGCAAACCTAATGAAAGCCTGAGAGCAGCTATCTTCCTAGAGCAGGAGAGCAGGAGGAAAAAGGGAGAAGGCGGATCCAGAGAGGCAAATGGCTTTGCAGGGCTGCAACTCGGTACACGTTTGCTGAATTAGATGATTACTACTACATGTATGCAGACAGTTTCTAGGTTCGCTTTTCTCTTATTAGTTCTCAAGTAGCTACATTAGTGTCTTACTTGACAGTTTTCCTGATACACACAAGTTTAATTCTCTTCTTCCTCCCTGCTACAGAAATATATATACCTACATTAAAAAGACAATTGTAAAAAAAAAAGACAATTGCCTTGAATCTAACTTCCCATAATCAGCATCCATTCTTGAAACCCTGATGAAGGCTCAGACTCTTCTGTCTTTCCCTGCATTCTCACCCCCTCCCTCCTGTGCACCTAAGTGTAACAAAATCACGGGCCCTTAGGGGAAGACATGAGAAGGCAGAACAATCCCCATGCTCTGGGGAGGGGGTGCAATAGACAGACGTGGAGATCACGGCATGAGGGAGTGGGCTGGCACAGAGCTGCCCCTTGCTGACATTTGGGATGCTTAGGACAGACCAGGAGATAAGGAAGGAAGAAGTGCCAGAGAGAAAGTCGGAAGAAGAGGTGACTTCCAGAAATTAGGAGCAGACATCTGGAACAGAACTCTGAGAAATGGGCATGGAAGCAGGAAGAGACCTGTGCATAGATTAAGAAATAAGAAAGTTTGTGCCTTCTCATCAGCCTATTCCCCTACACACATCCTGACAGATTAAATCACATTTTTGCTTAAGGCTGCCCTTTTAAGTACAAAACTGTGCTTTCAACAGATTTCTGCCCAAAATAACCTCTCTTCTCCTTAGCAAGAACTGAAAATCCTATCATGGGGAACAATTTCTCATTTCTCAATTGAAGAACAAGCTCAAAATGCAAATGCTTGGGTATCTGGAATAGCACAGTGAATAAGGCTCTATTTCTACTTGTGTAAATGAACACTATCATATCTTTTCCTTAGACAGAAAAGGGGGTTAAAACACAAGAAAGCCCATGGCTGGGCGCCTGGGTGGCTCAATCGGTTAAGCGTCTGCCTTTGGCTCAGGTCATGATCCCAGGGCCCTGGGATGGGTTCCCTGCTCGGCGGGAAGCCTGCTTCTCCTCTGCCTGCCGCTCCCCCTGCTTGTGTGCTCGCTTGCTCTCTCTCTCTCTCTCTCTGAAATAAATAAATAAAATCTTTTTAAAATTTTTTTAAAAGAAAGAAAGAAAGCCCTTGGCTTCAGATGAAGGGCAGAGAGATTTCAACCCAGAGAAGAAAGGGTGAAGAAGAAAGAGAGCCAATGACAAAATTTAACAACTCCACAGTTCTGTCCAAAGGAGTTTGAGATATGCATGGATATCTGGAATCAGCACATGCTCAGTTGCTGAACTTAGGAGGAATTCTGGTCAAGAGGCATGCACAACAACTGTCAAAAATCTAAGGCCCATAACTGTCCCGTGAGGGCCCCTGGCACATACTTCAGCATTCAATAAGTATGTCTTGAGTAAATGTATGATATAATTAGGGTTATGAGTTTTAAAGACCACTCTGGATTAAAGTGGGAGAGTAGGGAGAAGAGGGTAAGGGAGAGAACAAGCACTTACTGAGTGCCTACTATGTACCAGGCATTAATACTTGTTTCTCATTTGTTTTCCCAATATCTTTTGGAAGTTGTACAGATGAGGAAACTGAGACAAACTCATAAGTAACTTTTATCCAGGCTGGAAAACAGTGAACACACATCTGTTTGATTCCTAAGTATATATACTACCCTACACAGACTCCCTGGAAAGAGACTGGTAGTTGGCTTGCAAAGCTACACAAAGAAGAAAGAAAACTGAGCCAGGCTCAAGAGCATGAGAATGTTATGAATACAGGGGTCAGAAGGAAACAAAGTGTTTCTGTGAGAGGCATGCCTGCAGGGTTTCAATAAAAAATGATCATTTATCATGGTTCAAAACCAAAGTCATGAAATGATCTCTGTTTTTCCCAGCCTCACATAGTTTCCCGTCATACATAACCAACACCCTGGGGAGGCATCATTTGAGCATATATGGCCCATCAATCTCTAAACTAAGTAGAAAAATTAAGCTGATGCCTAAAAACTAGATATTTTTTACAAACTGTCTGTAAAGATGATGCAATGTTACACCGTTAACATATATAAAGCTCTACAACGTCTCCACCGAGCACTGACTTGGAGGCTATATACTTCGACCTTAGACCTCTGCTACATTTGCACACAATGGCTTAAGACTCCGGGTTCTGACAGCATAGCAGTGCTGGAAGTGGCTATGGATCTGTTAAGGCCTTGGGGGAAGCTATGACATTGTAGGGGGCTCAGAGAATTAGAGGGCAGTAGGCTCTCTTTTCAGCAGGGAGTCTGCTTCTCCCTCTCTCACTGTGCTCTCTCTCTCTCAAATAAATAAATAAAATCTTTTTTTTAAAAAGTATTCATTGTTTATCTGAAATTTAAATTTACTTAGGCATTCTGTATCTTTATTTACTAAATCTGATAACACTGGTAATTTTGTAATCTCCTGGAAATTTTTTAAAACCTTAACAATGATTTCTAAAATCTACATTTCCAGTTTTATCTTTTTAATCTATTTGCATTATCATATTCCAGATGCAAAAACCAAGTAACCTGGGGCGCCTGGGTGGCTCAGTCGTTAAGCGTCTGCCTTCGGCTCAGGTCATGGTCCCAGGGTCCTGGGATCGAGCCCCGCATCGGGCTCCTTGCTCCGCAGGAAGCCTGCTTCTCCCTCTCCCCCTCCCCCTGCTTGTGTTCCCTCTCTCACTGTGTCTCTCTCTGTCAAATAAATAAAATCTTAAAAACAAAAAAAAACCAAGGAACCTGTGACATTTCAAATTATTTTATTTTGGATCCGTACATGAAGGGTACCATGAAAAGTACCTCATGTTGAAGTTAATGTAGAAATCAGTGTGTCCGAGGAGTGGACATGACTGCCCTGCTGGACCAGATGATGAGGCAGTATGAGGTCTTGGCAGAACAAAGCCATAGAAAGGCTGAGGCCTGGTTTATGGAAAGGTTAGCCAATCAACATGAAAAAAAAAATAATCCAGCACTAAGCTGATACCAAGTGTTTATATTTTTATTCCACTCTCAGGCTTCAGAGTAAAGAACTGAATGGGCATGCATTGGCTTCTGCTGACAAGTACCAGCAGGAATAAGATGGCTGAGTTGCAGCAAACTCTCCAGACACTGGAATTAAAGCTTCAGGCCCAACCATCCCTAGTAAGAATGTTGCAATGTGTTCCAAAAATCCAGATTATTCTCCACATATGACAGTTACAAGACTGATCACAGATTTCTCAAATCATTTTAGGTCTCCATAGAATAATCTCTTCACTGTAAAAACTAAAAGCGATTCTGTTTAAGGTTAAACAATAGAGGAAGAGTAAATCAGAAAAAGAGAGCAAGGCACGGTGCCAAGAACAGTTTATTTAAAATTACAAATCAAGTTCTGTCTGGTAGTAGTTTTAGATTATGTTCTGCTTTTCTACATTGCTCTGTTTTTCTCCACTGTAATTTTTGGTGAATCATCTTTTCACTTTTATTGTCCATTCCTGCAGGACCAATCTTTTGAATCCAGTTTGACAAAAACTGAAAGTAACCAACTACCATGGTCAACTTTCACAAATGCAAGAACTGATGAGCAATCTGGAGGGTCAAGTTCAACAAATCAGGACTCAAGTAGAGAGCCAGATGTTGACTATGAACAACTCCTGAGATTTGACTGGTGAATGAGATTGAAAAGTACCATAAACTAATGAATGGAATGTCTAGGTAAGTGATAAAATAATCCACTAAAACCCTAGCCCTCTATTAAATACTCAGTTCTTTGACTTTTTTTTTTTTAAGATTTTATTTATTTATTTGCGAGAGAGAGAGAATGAGAGACCGAGAGCATGAGAGGGAGGAGGGTCAGAGGGAGAAGCAGGCTCCCCGCCGAGCAGGGGGCCCGATGCGGGACTCGATCCTGGGACTCCAGGATCATGACCCGAGCCGAAGGCAGTCGCTTAACCAACTGAGCCACCCAGGCGCCCCTAAATACTCAGTTCTTAAATTGCTTGTGTATATATGCTAAAACCTAAAATATCAGCCAAATAGCACTTGCCATGAAATAATTTACCACTATGACTGACCCACTCCTACATAATCAAATCCATTACCCTCAAAACATACCCACATCACAAGGTGTTTGCAGAACATCTGTGAAAATAATATTTTAAAATCACCTAAACAAAAAGGAATATTCTTCAAATCTGCTTACTTTTTTAAAATTCCATTTAGCTCATTTACAAGTAGGAAATGTAAGCCCATCCTAAAACAGGCCTGGTTATAATAAAAGGGTCCCCTTCTCACCACTGTTTCTGGGACGGTCTTTGGAACCACAAAGCAAAGTTTAATTGAATATCTGACAGTGAAAGGTAGGGGTTAGGAGTGTAGGATCTAGACTGTTGAATCACAGATCTGTACCTCTGAAGCAAATAATGCAATATATGTTAAGAAAAAAAAAGAAGAAGAAGAAGAAGAAGGTAGCAGGAGGGGAAGAATGAAGGGGGGAAATCGGAGGGAGAGACGAACTGTGAGAGACGATGGACTCTGAAAAACAAACTGAGGGTTCTAGAGGGGAGGGGGGTGAGAGGATGGGTTGGCCTGGTGGTGGGTATTGAGGAGGGCACATTCTGCATGGAGCACCAGGTGTTATGCACAAACAATGAATCATGGAACACTATATCAAAAAATAAATAAATAAATAAATAAATAAATAGGGCGCCTAGGTGGCTCAGTTGTTAAGCAACTGCCTTCAGCTCAGGTCATGGTCCCAGGGTCCTGGGATCGAGTCCCATATCGGGCTCCCTGCCCCGCGGGAAGCCTGCTTCTCCCTCTCCCACTCCCCCTGCTTGTGTTCCCTCTCTCGCAGTGTCTCTCTCTGTCAAATAAATAAATAAAATCTTTAATAAATAAATAAATAAATAAATAAATAAATAAATAAAAATAAAAATCATTGCCTCAGGGCGCCTGGGTGGCTCAGTCATTAAGCATCTGCCTTCGGCTCAGGTCATGATCCCAGGGTCCTGGGATCGAGCCCCACATCGGGCTCCCTGCCCCGCGGAAAGCCTGCTCCCCCTGCTTGTGTTCCCTCTCTCACAGTGTCTCTCTCTGTCAAATAAATAAATAAATAAAATCTTTAAAAAAATAAAAATTAAATTTAAAATTTTTTAAAAAAAAAAGAGTGTAGGATCTAGAGAAGACAGTTGGTTTCAAATCTGGCTCAGATACTAATAACTGTATCACCCTGTGCCTGAACATGTAAGCACTATACATATGTTTCATTTTCCTCCTCTGTTAAAAAGGGTCTAAAAATAGTATCTGCCATACAGGGTTGTTCCATGAGAAAATGTACATAGAGCACTTAACGGTGTCTGGCATGGAGTAAATGTTAAATAAATGTTAGTGATGAAAGTTCTTGCTATTCATAATATTCTTATGCTTAGCAGCTTGATGGCTCTCAGTGTGACTGACTATTAGAGCAGTTATCCCCATAGGGTTACAGAGTCCATGTCACCGGATAGTTCATGTTTGTTTTTGTTTTTGTTTTTTTAAAGCAATTCTACTAGATTATATTTAGATTGTAGCATTTATATTCCAAATGTCAAAGAAAAAAAAAATACATCTTACGGTTCTATAAATATCCACTCATTTATATGTAAGCTCTAGGACTAAAAAAATTCTAACCTTAGCTCCACATTTTAATCAAAATGATCAATATAGGAAATATTAGTGAGTCACCAAAAAATTTGGTACCTTTTGGATTATGGAAGT
This sequence comes from Mirounga leonina, assembly GCF_011800145.1. Classification (NCBI taxonomy): domain Eukaryota; kingdom Metazoa; phylum Chordata; class Mammalia; order Carnivora; family Phocidae; genus Mirounga; species Mirounga leonina. The sequence continues at coordinate 26,221,379 of NW_023270503.1, read as the reverse complement.
TGGAAAATCCCAAAGCAACAGAATCCCTTCATGGCACAGTTTACTTTCAAATTAATTTAGATAATACACCACTTGCTCAAGACTTAGAGTAAAAACCTTACTAAAAGCAGTTAATCTCCATAATGGGTGTTAGCTGTCCAGAAAAGCCAGCATAATAAAAGGATTAGCACTGCAATTATGCATGGTAGCTAATTGCTCTGATTTGTTATTTTAATGACTGGTCTGGCGCTGAGGACAATCCTGCAAAAGAAGTAGGAACCCCCAGAAACCCAAGAGGAAGGACCCTCAGAAAGTTAAGGCTGAGTCTAGCCAGGGTACAAGACAAGTCTGACCCTTCAAGAGCAGAATTCTTGCCCTATTAATTCTTTATTAGTCTGTTTTTTCCATCACAAATGAAATGATATTAAAGAAGGCTTATCTAATCTGAGAAAGAAAATTGAATCCCTATATTCTTGTTAATTTTCTAAGTTACAAGACTGGAAAATACAATTCTAGGTCACCTCCAGAGTTTTAAGTTACATGCTACGTTAAAGTAAAAGCTCTAAAGATAGTCTGTATTCAAATCCCAGCTGAGTCCTTTCACTGAACAATTTTGGGCAAGCTACTTAATTTTTCAGTTAAAATAAAAGCTACCTCATACAATTGCTGTCAGGATTTGATGAGACAAAAATTCAGGTCAAGTGCTTGGCACGGGTTCTGGAACCTAGAGTAAGTCTCAATAAGCTTTAATTATCTGAGGACTGACTTTACAAATGTTACTTACATATTTATTTAATAAGTTTAATCCAAGAAATTAAAAGTTCTTTGGGCGTTATCTCTCATCAACCTTGTAGAGGGAGGCCACAGAGTGGTCATGGTAAATTTTCTCCATTGCTATTACGTGTTACATTTAAATAATAATTTAAATCTATCCCTTACCATTCCCACCACACACACACACACACACACACACACGTGATTTGGACAAAGAGCTATTCTCAATTTGTTATGAAACTGACAAACTGTTCGATTTTTTTTTTAAAGATTTTATTTATTTATTTGACAGAGAGAGACAAAGCGAGAGAAGGAACACAAGCAGGGGGAGTGGGAGAGGAAGAAGCAGGCTTCCCACTGAGCAGGGAGCCCGATGCGGGGCTCGATCCCAGGACCCTGGGATCATGACCTGAGTCGAAGGCAGATGCTTAACGACTGAGCCACCCAGGCGCCCCAAACTGTTCGATTCTTTAAAGTATTTTAGGGGCACCTGGGTGGCTCAGATGGTTAAGCGTCTGCCTTCCGCTCAGGTCATGATCTCCAGGTTCTGGGATCGAGCCCCGCATCGGGCTCCCCGCATCGGGCTCCCTGCTTGGCGGGGAGCCTGCTTCTCCCTCTCCCTCTACTGTTCCCCCTGCTTGTGCTCTCGCTCTCTCTGTCAAATAAATAAATAAAATCTTTAAAAAAAAAAAAGTATTTTTAAAATCTCTAAGCAATAAAATTAAGAGATTAACTTCATAAGATTTTTTAAATTTAAGCACACTACATATATTCATTTAAAATTACTAGAGTGGGGGATTACTGCTTATTACATTTTTAACCTCTTTGTGTACCATTTTGAATTCAAAATGTTCTCTACTTTTTCAGGATCTGCCCATATTCCCTAAGTAAAAATTAACAAGATGTGATAATAAAGTTACTTTCCCTCATTACCAGCGATCTTTGAGATGATCAATTTTGATAAACTACCACAACTGGACCTAAAGGAATTTTCTTGGATTTAGGAATGAGGAAAAAAACAGCCACTGTATTTTTTACAGTGTTCAGTTTTGATATCTTCAGACTGGAGCCTGTAGAGGTTGGTTGGTTTGTTGGTTGGCTTGGTACTTTCATCTTTACTACTTTTTATGAAAACCAAAAGGGATATTATGTTTCTGTTTTCTGTTCTACATCGGCAAATTCTCCTCCTAATGCAGGTAATTCATAGTGACCAATTGTCTTTCATGGAATGAAGTCAAAAGGAAGAAACCTACGCCATGCTAACAAAACATAAAAGCTAAGTCACATAACATTTAATCCTTACATAACACCAAATTCATGGGCTATCTAACTAGAAAACCAACTAAAATAGCCAATTCTCCTCATAAAAAGTTTGAAATTTTAGACTAAAAGTACAAATATATTTTTAGCAGTTTGCCAATGTCAAGATCATCTCAACAGATCCAAAACCAAAAAGGGGCTCTTTAATGAAGAGGAAAAAGTGAGGACCAAAATGTTTTCTTAATATATATTAAATATATATACAGCCTAAGATATATATCTTTATATGTTTTAAGATATCTTAAAATTCCTATGCAGAATATTGAAGTTCTTATCATTCTTATGCAACATTCTCACATCTAAAAGTATTATAAATTACTTTAAAGAAAAATTAGTTGTCTTCAACTAGCCTTTATTTTATTGTGAACTTGCACCATTGCCAAAACATACGGAAAGAGTTTAGAGAACAAAATGAAGTCAAAGAAAAGAAAGCAGAAAAAGGCACTGGGGTGATATGAAAACATTCAGAGAACAGTAAGTATCTGCCAGGTACCGACCTTCTCTAAAGGGACTTAAATGCCTTATCTCATTGGGAACAATAATAACATAGCATATTATAAAATACTAGGTTACACACACAGGAAATGAAAGAGACAGGCATGACTATATTAATGGTGAGAAACCTCATGAAAGAGAGGGCATTTAAGTCAGAGCTTAGAGTTGAGGTAGAATGTTTGAATAAGCAGTCAAGTGGAAGAAAGACATTCCAAACCAAGAGCAAGAAAGGAAGGTCTTCAATTTATGGATTAAAGCATGGTATCTTGGCCAAGATTAAAAAGAAAGGCTTGCTTATAATTAAAGAATTTTTTAATGGAAATGCTTTTCATTGGATCATGGATTATTATAACTATTTTAATATTTACTGGTACAGGCATCCCCTGCTTTTTGAAAGTTCACCTTTATGCAATTTTGCCCTTTTTTTTAAGGTCTTATTTATTTACTTACTTATTTATTTTAGAGAGAGCGAGAACAGGGGGAGGAGCAGAGGAGGAGAGAGAGGGAGAGTGAATCTCAAGCAGACTCTACACTGAGCGCAGAGCCCGACTGGGGGCTTAATCTCACAACCCTGAGATCATGACCTGAGCTGAAACCAAGAGTCAGACACTTAACCAACTGACCACCCAGGCAGCTCTCTGCGATTTTGCTTTTACAAAAGTCTACATTAGTACCTGTTTTCATTAACTGGCAAAAATCCGAAGAGGATTTTCACTTCTACAAAAAAAGGCACAAAGCAAAAATAGCAGTCAGTGTTTCCTGCAGTGAGCCATTATTGTGGTAGCAAGAATGGTACCACCAAGCTCCTTCCCTGAGAACTACATTCAGCATCTCAGCATCAAGCTGCCATAGGTTTGAACTGGATCTGTGAGCACCTGTGCTTTATCTCAATCTGTTTTGTGTACCCATTAACAAGATGTGTCCCCCAGTATCAGAAAAGTCTATGAGAGGTTATTTTGAGGATCTGGGGATGCTCAAATTTATTTTCATATAAATTAACAGTAATTGCTTCTTCACTTCACAGGAACACTCTACTTTCAAATAGCAGGGAAACCTACATTATTACCCGTATTTTATAGGGTAGTAAAATGAGACACAGAGAGGCTGAGTGTCTTGCCCAAGGCCACATAATTACATCATGAGGAGAATGCAGCTCTCCTTCCACGCCGCCATCCTTACTCACCACAGGGAGCATGAAGTTGGACAGAGTCAGGCAAGGCTGTTGAGAAGACTTAATCCATCCACAAGAGAAATCCATCATAGGTGCTTGAGTATGTTGATGAAGTCATGACAATACTTTTTCAAGAACATTAATCCTGCAGCAGTAAACAGGAAAGATCTTAAGTGACACAGCACTGAGCCAAGAAAATGTCATCAAAAGATGGTGATGTAATATCCACGACAGAAGTGCTGAAAGCCTGGACGAGGGCAGCTGCAGTGGGACCAGACAGAAAGAAACAAATACATCAGCTATGATAAAAGAAATAGTGACAAAACGTGATATGGTGGGTGTAGGAAGTAAAGAAAAGAATGAAGTTAAAGATGAAAGCACGTATCCGGTAGAGAAAAACAGACATAGTTTATCACGAAGTTATCAATAAAACACACCTTTCCAAATAGTCTTTGACAAAGCAGGAAAAAATATGCAACGGAAAAAAGACATTCTTTTCAATAAATGGTGCTGGGAAAATTGGACAGCCACATGCAGAAGAATGAAACGACCATTCTCTAACACCATACACAAAGATAAACTCAAAATGGATGAAAGAGATGGGGAGGGAGGCAGAGCAAGATGGCGGAGGAGTAGGAGACCTGGATTTCGTCTGGTCTCAGGAATTCAGCTGGATAGGGATCAAACCATTCTGAACACCTACAAACTCAACAGGAGATCGAAGAAAAGAATAGCAACAACTCTCTGAACAGAAAAGCGACCACTTTCTGGAAGGTCTTTTCTGATTTGTTTAGAGTATATTTTCTGGGGACGTTGTTACCCTGCTAGCATTTTGTTCTCTCATTAATCTATTCTCCTCTGCACAAAATGACAAGACGGAAAAAATCACCTCAACAAAAAGAACAAGAGGTAGTACCGACTGCCAGGGACCTACTCAATACGGACATTAGTACAATGTCGGATCTAGAGTTCAGAATCATCACTATAAAAATACTAGCTGGGCTTGAAAAAAGCATGGAAGTTATTAGAGAAACCCTTTCTGGAGAAATAAAAGAACTAAAATCTAACCAAGTCGAAATCAAAAAGGCTATTAATGAGGTGCAATCAAATATGGGGGCGCTAACTGCTAGGATAAATGAGGCAAAAGAGAGAATCAGTGATATAGAACACCAAATGATGGAAAATAAAGAAGCTGAGAAAAAGAGAGAGAAACAACTACTGGATCACTAGGGCAGAATTCGAGAGATAAGCGATACCATAAGACGAAACAACATTAGAATAATTGGGATCCCAGAAAAAGAAGAAAGAGAGAGAGGGGCAGACTGTATATTAGAGCAAATTATAGCAGAGAACTTCCCTAATTTGGGGAAGGAAACAGGCATCAAAATCCAGGAAGCACAGAGAACCCCTCTCAAAATCAATAAAAATAGGTCAACACCCCGACATCTAATAGTAAAACTTACGAGTCTCAGAGACAAAGAGAAAATCCTGAAAGCAGCTCAGGAGAAGAGATATGTAACCTACAATGGTAGAAACATTAGATTGGCAACAGACCTATCCACAGAGACCTGGCAGGCCAGAAAGGACTGGCAGGATATATTCAGAGCACTAAACGAGAAAAATATGCAGCCAAGAATACTATACCCAGCTAGGCTGTCATTGAAAATTGAAGGAGAGATAAAAAGCTTCCAGGACAAACAAAAACTAAAGGAATTTGCAAACTCGAAACCAGCCCTACAAGAAATCTTGAAAGGGGTCCTCTAAGCAAAGACAGAGCCTAAAAGCAACATAGACCAGAAAGGAACACAGACAATATACAGTAACAGTCACCTTACAGGCAATACAATGGCACTAAATTCCTATCTTTCAATAGTTACCCTGAATGTAAGTAAATGGCCTAAATGCCCCAATCAAAAGACACAGGCTATCAGACTGGATTAAAAAACAAGACCCATCGATATGCTGTCTGCAAGAGACTCATTTTAGACCCAAAGACACCCCCAGATTGAAAGTGAGGGGGTGGAAAACCATTTACCATGCTAATGGACTCCAAAAGAAAGCTGGGGTGGCAATCCTTATATCAGACAAATTAGATTTTAAACCAAAGATTGTAATAAGAGATGAGGAAGGATACTATATCCTACTTAAAGGGTCTATCCAACAAGAAGATCTAACAATTGTAAATATCTATGCCCCTAACATGGGAGCAGCCAATTATATAAGGCAATTAATAACAAAAGCAAAGAAACACATCGACAACAATACAATAATAGTGGGGGACTTTAACACCCCCCTCACTGAAATGGACAGATCGTCTAAGCAAAAGATCAACAAGGAAATAAAGATTTTAAATGACACACTGGACCAAATGGACTTCACAGACATATTCAGAACATTCCATCCCAAAGCAACGGAATACACATTCTTCTCTAGTGCCCATGGAACATTCTCCAGAATAGATCACATCCTAGGTCTCAATCGGTACCAAAAGATTGGGATCATTCCCTGCCTATTTTCAGACCACAATGCTTTGAAACTAGAACTCAATCACAAGAGGAAAGTCAGAAAGAACTCAAATACATGGAGGCTAAACAGCATCCTACTAAACAATGAATGGGTCAACCAGGAAATTAAAGAAGAATTTAAAAAATTCATGGAAACCAATGAAAATGAAAACACAACTGTTCAAAATATTTGGGATGCAGCAAAGGCAGTCCGAAGAGGAAAGTATATAGCAATACAAGCCTTTCTCAAGAAACAAGAAAGGTCTCAAGTACACAACCTAACCCTACAACCTAAAGGAGCTGGAGAAAGAACAGCAAATAAAGCCTAAACCCAGCAGGAGAAGAGAAATAATAAAGATCAGAGCAGAAATCAATGAAATAGAAACTAAAAGAACAGTAGAACAGATCAGAAACTAGGAGCTGGTTCTTTGAAAGAATTGACTAGATTGATAAACCCCTGGCCAGACTTATCAAAAAGAGAAGAGAAATGACCTAAATCAACAAAATCATGAATGAAAGAGGAGAGATCACAACCAACACCAAAGAAATACAAACAATTATAAGAACATATTATGAGCAACTCTATGCCAGCAAATTAGATAACCTGGAAGAAATGGATGCATTCCTAGAGATGTATCAACTACCAAAACTGAACCAGGAAGAAATAGAAAACTTGAACAGACCTATAACCACTAAGGAAATTGAAGCAGTCATCAAAAATCTCCCAACAAACAAAAACCCAGGGCCAGATGGCTTCCCAGGGGAATTCTACCAAACATTTCAAGAAGAATTAATACCTATTCTTCTGAAACTGTTCCAAAAAATAGAAATGGAAGGAAAACTTCCAAACTCGTTTTATGAGGCCACCATTACCTTGATCCCAAAACCAGACAAAGACCCTATCAAAAAGGAGAATTACAGACCAATATCCTTGATGAACACAGATGCAAAAATTCTCACCAAAATACTAGCCAATAGGATCCAAAAGTACATTAAAAGGATTATTCACCACGACCAAGTGGGATTTATCCCTGGGCTGCAAGGTTGGTTCAACATCCGCAAATCAATCAACGTGATACAATACATTAACAAAAGAAAGAACAAGAATTATATGATCCTCTCAATAGATGCAGAAAAAGCATTTGACAAAGTACAGCACCCTTTCTTGATCAAAACTCTTCAGAGTATAGGCATAGAGGGTGCATACCTCAATATCATAAAAGCCATCTATGAAAAACCCACAGCGAATATCATTCTCAATGGGGAAAAACTGAGAGCTTTCCCCTTAAGGTCAGGAACGCGGCAGGGATCCACTATCACCACTGCTATTCAACATAGTATTAGAAGTCCTAGCCACAGGAATCAGACAACAAAAAGAAATCAAAGGCATCCAAATCAGCAAAGAAGAAGTCAAACTCTCACTCTTTGCAGATGATATGATACTTTATGTGGAAAACCCCAAAGACTCCACCCCAAAACTGCTAGAACTGATACAGGAATTCAGTAAAGTGGCAGAATATAAAATCAATGCACAGAAATCAGTGGCATTCCTATACACCAACAACAAGACAGAAGAAAGAGAAATTAAGGAGTCGAGCCCATTTACAATTGCACTCAAAGCCATAAGATACCTAGGAATAAATCTAACCAAAGAAGCAAAGGATCTGTACTCAGAAAACTATAAAATACTCATGAAAGAAATTGAGGAAGACACAAAGAAATGGAAAAACATTCCATGCTCATGGATTGGAAGAACAAATATTGTGAAGATGTCAATGCTACCTAGAGCAATCTACACGTTCAATGCAATCCCCATCAAAATACCATCCACTTTTTTCAAAGAAATGGAACAAATCATCCTAAAATTTGTATGGAACCAGAAAAGAACCCGAATAGCCAGAGGAATGTTGAAAAAGAAAAGCAAAGCTGGCGGCATCACAATTCCGGACTTCCAGCTCTATTACAAAGCTGTCATCATCAAGACAGTATGGTACTGGCACAAAAACAGACACATAGATCAATGGAACAGAATAGAGAGCCCAGAAATGGACCCTCAACTCTATGGTCAACTCATCTTTGACAAAGCAGGAAAGAATGTCCAATGGAAAAAAGACAGTCTCTTCAACAAATGGTGTTGGCAAAATTGGACAGCCACATGCAGAAGAATGAAACTGGACCATTTCCTTACACCACACACAAAAATAGACTCAAGATGGTTGAAAGACCTCAGTGTGAGACAGGAGTCCATCCAAATGCTAAAGGAGAACACAGGCAGCAACCTCTTCGACCTCAGCCACAGCAACTTCTTCCTAGAAACATTTCCAAGGGCAAGGGAAGCAAGGGCAAAAATGAACTATTGGGATTTCATCAAGATAAAAAGCTTTTGCACAGCAAAAGAAACAGTCAACAAAACCAAAAGACAACCAACAGAATGGGAGAAGATATTTGCAAATGACATATCAGATAAAGGGCTAGTATCCAAAATCTATAAAGAACTTATCAAACTCAACACCCAAAGAACAAAGAATCCAATCAAGAAATGGGCAGAAGACATGAACAGATATTTTTCCAAAGAAGACATCCAAATGGCCAACAGACACATGAAAAAGTGCTCAACATCACTCGGCATCAGGGAAATCCAAATCAAAACCTCAGTGAGATACCACCTCACACCAGTCAGAATGGCTAAAATTAACAAGTCAGGAAACGACAGATGTTGGCGGGGATGCGGAGAAAGGGGAACCCTCCTACACTGTTGGTGGGAATGCAAGCTGGTGCAGCCACTCTGGAAAACAGTATGGAGGTTCCTCAAAAAGTTGAAAATAGAGCTACCATACGATCCAGCAATTGCACTACTGGGTATTTACCCCAAAGATACAAATGAAGGGATCCGAAGGGGTACGTGCACCCCGATGTTTATAGCACCAATGTCCACAATAGGCAAACTGTGGAAAGAGCCAAGATGTCCATTGACAGATAAATGGATAAAGAAGAAGTGGTATATATATACAATGGAAAATTATGCAGCCATCAAAAAGGAATGAGATCTTGCCATTTGCAACGACGTGGATGGAACTGGAGGGTATTATGCTGAGTGAAATAAGTCAAACAGAGAAAGACATGTATCATATGACCTCACTGATATGAGGAATTCTTAATCTCAGGAAACAAACTGAGGGTTCTGGAGTGGGGGGTGGGTGGGAGGGATGGGGTGACTGGGTGATAGACACTGGGGAGGGTATGTGCTCTGGTAAGCGCTGTGAATTGTGCAAGACTGTTGAATCTCAGATCTGTACCTCTGAAACAAATAATGCAATATATGTTAAGAAAAAAAAAAAGAAGATAGCAGGAGGGGAAGAATGAGGGGGGGAAATCGGAGGGGGAGACGAACCGTGAGAGACGATGGACTCTGAAAAACAAACTGAGGGTTCTAGAGGGGAAGGGGGTGGGAGGATGGGTTAGGCTGGTGATGGGTATTAAAGAGGGCACATTCTGCATGGAGCACTGGGTGTTATGTACAAACAATGAATCATGGAACACTACATCTAAAACTAGTGATGTAATGTATGGTGATTAACATAACAATAAAAATTTTTTTAAAAAATGGATGAAAGACCTCAATGTGAGACAGGAATCCATCAAAATCCTAGAGCAGAACATAGGCAGTAACCTCTTTGACATCGGCCATAGCAACTTCTTTCAAGATACATCTCCAAAAGCTAGTGAAACAAAAGCAAAAATGAACATTTGGGACTTTATCAAGATAAAACCCTTCTGCACAGCACAGGAAACAGTCAACAAAACAAAGAGGCAACCCACAGAATGGGAGAAGCTATTTGCAAATGACACTACAGATAAAGGGCTGGTATCCAAGATCTATAAAGAACTTCTCAAACTCAACACCCAAAAAACAAATAAGTCAAAAAAGGGGTAGAAGACATGAAAAGACACTTCTCTGAAGAAGACATACAAATGGCTAACAGACACATGAAAAAATGTACATCATCATTAGCCATCAGGGAAATTCAAATCAAAACTACATTGAGATACCACCTTACACCAGTTAGAATGGCAAAAATGGACAGGGCAAGAAACAACAAATGTTGGAGAGGTTGTGGAGAAAGGGGAACCCTCTTACACTGTTGGTGGGAATGCAAGTTGGTACAGCCATTTTGGAAAACAGTGTGGAGGTTCCTCAAAAAATTAAAAATAGAGCTACCCTATGACCCAGCAATTGTACTCCTGGGTATTTACCCCAAAGACACAGATGTAGTGAAAAGAAGGGCCTTATGTACCCCAATGTTCATAGCAGCAATGTCCACAAAAGCCAAAGTGTGGAAAGAGCTGAGATGCCCTTCAATAGATGAATGGATAAAGAAGATGTGGTCCAGGGGTGCCTGGGTGGCTCAGTCGTTAAGTGTCTGCCTTCGGCTCAGGTCATGATCCCAGGGTCCTGGGATTGGGCCCCGCATCGGGCTCCCTGCTCGGTGGGAAGCCTTCTCCCACTTCCCCTCTCTCACTGTCTCTCTCTCTGTCAAATAAATAAATAAAATCTTAAAAAAAAAAAAAAAAGATGTGGTCCATATATACAATGGAATATTACTCAGCCATCAGAAAGGATGAATAACCAACTTTTACATCAACGTGGATGGGACTGGAGTAGAATATGCTAAGTGAAAGAAGTCAAGCAGAGAAAGTCAATTATCATATGATTTCACTTACTTGTGGAACATAAGGAATAGCATGGAGGACATTAGGAGAAGGAAGGGAAAAATGAAGGGGGGGAAATCGGAGGGAGAGATGAACCATGAGAGACTATGGACTCTGAGAAACAAAGAGGGTTTTAGAGGTAAGGGGAGTGGGGGCATGGGTTAGCCCGGTGATGGGTATTAAGGAGGGCACGTATTAAGGAGGGCATGTACTGCATGGAGCACTGGGTATTATACCAAAACAATGGATCATGGATCACCACATCAAAAACTAATGATGTATTGTATGGTGACTAACATAACATAATAAAAAACAAACAAACAAAAAAAACACCTTTCCTTTGTCCACACCCTCCCTGGCCATTTTTTTCGTCTTCGGTATACATTTTCCAACTTCTAACCATCCTTTCATTCTCTCATGTTTTGCTGGCCTACTGTGGGTTAGACAGTGGCTTAGGCTCTGAGAAGCAGATCTCAGTAACAGTAATCAAAACACACATGTCTTAAGCACTTATTCTATGTCTCTCAAACACTGTTCTAAATGCTTTACATTTTTTAACTCATTTAACTCCCACTACAACACTGCAGGGTAAGCAAAATTATCATTCCTTCTTTAGAAATGAAGAAACCGACATAAAGCCACACAGTGAGTTGTGGGGCGTGGGTTATAACCCCAGCAGTCTAGCTCCAGAGCCCACCCACTTAACCACTCTGCTACATTCACTGAAAAGCCTGCATGCAGTGGCCATATTTTTGTGGCTTCCATCACAGTGCAGTCCCAGAAGTTTCAGGAAAATTGTGTGACATGGGAGTGTCTGCAGATTTTAGAGCCCTGAATTTCAGATGTTTTCCAATGAGAAGCCATGGGCTTTACCAATATCTTAGCTAATTACTAATTACTGCCTAGTTACTTGGCTCTCTGGGAGGAGGGTACCAAATCCATCAGACAGTTGTACAACTTTCCACTTGGCTTTGACTCTGTGGGTGGTAATCACAAAGGCACATTCAGCAATTTACACAAAGTCACAGATCATTCAAGCAAAATATGTCTAACTTTCAAACTTTATGTGATAAACAGTAGAAAATTCTAAACATTTAGCTCATCAATCCTGCCATCTTGAGACATAACCTGCATTACCAGAGTCATCTTTCTGTAACTACCTAAATTACTCATTATATCTCAATTAATCAGAGAAAGAAACTTGCAAATAGAATTTTCAACTAGAAACTTCTAAAGAGAATTTTACTTGAAGCAAAATAAGGAAGAAATAGGAAAGATCCAAATCCCAACAGTGAGACAAGTCAAGCTGGTAACAAAGCTGAATCAACAACATGCTTTAAGAGCCCCAACCAAATTAACCCCATGAGCATAGCATTTATACCCGCCGTAACCATGATCCCAAATCCAGAAGCAATTAAAGAAGAAATTAATACACTGGATTACATGAAAACAAAATACAATAAGCAAAGTGGTCAATTCTAACATTGGGTATACATTGTGGACTACCCCCACCAAACTCCACTAAATCTCCCCCATGGAAGGATGCCAGTGGTTCCTAACTGCCAAATCAAGTCTTTCTTCAATCTCCTTTCTCCTTGACCACTCTGCAGACCAGCCCACTTATCTGGGTTCCCTCCTCCCTTGGCTTCCATGATCCTTCTTCCTCTTTCCCTATTACAGGTGCCCTCCTTCTCAGTATTATTCTCTAGCTCTTCTTCCCAGCCCCTAAAGTGGCCATCCCTCAAAGTTCAGGCTTAGACCTTCTGCTCATTTCTTTCTAAATTCCTTCCTACCTATCCTGAAGTCTGCTCTGATCTCTCTCCTGAACTGTAGTCCTATGAGCCTAACTGCTGAAAGACATTTTTACATGAATATCCTGGTATTAATTCAAATTCCCATCTTAAAACTAACTTCTCAAACTTCACTCTTCTTTTATTATGCCCTCACATACATCACACATCACACACACACACACACACACACACACACCCCACAAGACTGCTGGAACCCCTCCTTACACTACTTCAACATCCTGTCCATGCCTCAAGTGTAGCCCAGATTACCCTAGATTATAATCTCTGATTTGTGGGTATGTTTGCTTCCCTCTCCAAGTAGACTGTAAATTCCTTAAGCGGCAGGAAATGTATCTTAATCACCTGTGTATCCCCAGGGAATATTGCAGATGCTCAATAAAATCTGTTAAGAGAAATTAATAAATATAGATGATCTGTTCCGGCCAAACTGGTCCATTAAGAGTCTCCACCTGTTTGGCATTTTCATAGTCCCCACTCCCCAGAAGTGTCCTCTCTCTGATGCTGCACCCATGGAAAAATCCTATCAATCCTTTACAAGACTCAGCTTAAACTCCACTGGCACCATGAAATCTCATCAGATGACCCTATTCCAAAAAGACTCCTTGCTCATCAGTCTTACAACGACAGTTCAGCGTCATGAAAACAGGATCTTTGAAACTACATAGGTCTGGTTCAAAACCAGGCTCTAGCATATGCTACTCTGGGCAAATTCCTAAAGCTTTCTAAAGCTTAATTTTTTTCAGCTATAAAATGAGGTAAATGATACCTATCATAGAGAATTTGGGGAGGATTAAAGAAGAGTAAACCATCTCGAACACAGGAGATGTTCAGGAAATGTTAACTCCTTTTCTCCACCCCACCTCCCTTTCACTTCATTTACCATTCACATGGTGTTTAGGTTGATAATGTATGTTTTGTCTCCTCAATTAGATTGTAAGGATTAGCAAAATCCTTAAGGGTAAGAGCTGAATCTCACTCATCTCTCTGTCTTCCTAATACCTATCAATGTTCCTTACAGAGACAAAATAAAAATCAACAGCAACAAAATTACAGTTACAGTGGATTATGGCAATCAAGTATAAATGGTGCCAAGACTAGAACTGACAGTCATAAATTTTCACCCAATTTAGCTGTAGAATTGTTACATGGCACCTCTGTAATTTCACTCCTGCCAAGGGCAGATTTCAACAAATGACGGTACAAATTAAAACAGATCATTTTCTAGAGTATGCAGGTTAGTAAGTAATCTTCAATAATAACCTTAAAGGTGATTTAAATTAAATATTACAGTCGGTATTAAAAGAGTCTCTATACATGTATTTGTCCCCATGTACTTTCATGCAACTGTTTTCTTTCACATACTCTTTAATATGATTGTAACAGATTTCTTCATACCACTTGTTAAATAACTGAAAATAGATTGAAATTTTGTATTTCCCTACCAAGGTTAAAAAAAAAAAAAGTAAAAGCTAATACTCAAGCAAAACTGGTAAGATCAAGATCCAAAATTTGTGATAATTGCAGGTAAAATCTATCAAAATCTCTCTTTAATTAAAATGGTTTCTTTCTGAATTGCTTTCATTAATATCAAGGCTTCAACATCCTTTCTGAACTTACTGGAATGCTTTTTTTTCTATCCTGATTCTCCTCTACCACATGCTATCTTCGACAGGCATCAATTCCCATGGTTGGGTTTCATTATTTCTTTTAACTACTGCCCCACTTGCATGTGCTAACAAGTTGGAAGAGCCGCAGTGTGCTGGGTAGTAACCTCTAACAATCGGCTCTTCATTGACACTCCCAACCACATTCCCTTTCCCTGAAGAAACTATTTCTACAGTTTTCATAGACTGTGCAACTATAACTCTAATACAAAAAAGCAATTAGTAAGAGAAGAGCATGTGCCAAATACTACACGATTTCAGTATTTTCTTGCTTCCAAGTACTTTTTGTTTTGTTTTGTTTTTTGCCCTATGGAGAAGCTTATGGTAAGAAACAGAGGCATTCAATTCCATCAGATCAAATCCACCAGAGTAGAGTATATAGACACTTTGGTAGAGGAGGAAAGAGCCAAAAGCCAGGCATCAAAAGACCAAGTTTCTAATCTCAGTTCAACCACCTATTTTATATTATTAGGCAAAACCATAACCTCTCGCAGCTTCAACATCCTCTTTTATATACTAGAGATAATAATCACCATCCCTATTTCAACAGCTTGTTTCAGAGATTATGAAATCACAGGATCACAAATGGCACTGTGTGATTATAAAATGTGTATATGATATACATGAACATATTTTTGAATAATAGCAATGTCATAGCCTATGGGTAGATAAAAAATAATTTTATATCATGTATTAAAGTCCTAATTAAATACTTGACTAGACAAACTGTTACACCAAATTCTACATACGGTGCATCCAAGGAAATTTTTTTTTTTTGAGAAACAGAATCTAGCTTGGATATATATGTTCACAGTCCAGATCATAATTGTTGGAGCAAGTATCATTCTCCAATCTGATGGGCATTGAGGAGGGCACTTGATGTAATGAGCACTAGGTGTTATCTGCAACTGATAAATCACTAAACTCGACCCCTGAAACTAACACACTAATTTAAATTTTTAAAAATCTGGATTAACATTCTTGCAAGCAAATTTTTAATCACAATCATAACATACCTAAACTCTCCTTTCTGGGATCAATCAAACTTAGAGTAAAGAAAGTACTGGAGGTTAGTTTTTCATGCTAAGAATTTCTGCATTATGGTCTTCAAATAAGCCTTCACTATGATGAATTTAAAAGTTAAAAAAAATCCGGAATAATTTCATGATTTTAGATTTTTTTTAAGGTTAAAAAGAATAGCACCATTAAATTAGCAGATTCCTAAATCATTACTCACTTCCAACTCCCTAAGCAAAGTATCAATATACTTCCATTCTCCAAATAAATTAAAAGATTCCCTATAAACATATACACACACATTTCCTAATTGTGTTTTTATGGCTTTAACTTTTTATATGCGGCAACTTTTGAACTTTTGAAATTGTTTAGCATATGTTTTTTTCTTTTCTTTTTGGTTGCTTGCAATTTTCTACAAGATCTCCATTAGAGCATGATTCTGGCAGACTTTATGTTAATTGCTGTTCCAATTCATGAAAACTGTTTAAAACATGAATTTGAAAAAAAAAAAATCTTATTTCAACTATAATTCTGTAGCTAAAATTCTTTTTCTAAACTTTGCAAACATTCTGTGCAATCTAGATTAGTGCTGAGAAAAAAACTGGATTTAAGTTGCTCAATGTTCTTCAAAAGGTGAAAAAGCATAATGAAACATAAGCTCATCTGAACAACACCCATTTTCAATTTCAACATAGTAAAACTCCTGTTTGTTCTTAGGGCAAATTCAAAACCATACATATTGGAATTGGTTATTACTTAAGATAATGTATGCAATCATAAGTAAAGATGCTAAATTGGCAAAAAGAAAACCATGCAAGTAAGCAAACCCTAACAACATGTGGGACACACCCTCTCAGTATATAAAGGCTTGTCACTGTCCTTGGTAGCAAGCATTCCCTGGGCTAAACAGCATCACCATGTCTGTTCGATACAGCTCAAGCAAGCAATACTCTTCCTCCCGCAGTGGGGGAGGAGGAGGTGGAGGAGGAGGATCATCCCACAAAATTTCGAGCAGCAAAGGCTCCATTGGTGGAGGATTTAGCTCAGGGGGGTTCAGCGGTGGCTCTTTTAGTTGTGGGAGCTCTGGTGGAGGCTGCTTTGGGGGCTCATCAGGTGGCTATGGAGGATTAGGAGGAGGTTTTGGTGGGGGTAACTTTGGTGGAGGTAACTTTGGTGGAGGCTGTGGAAGCAGCAGCTTTGGTGGGGGCTATGGAGGAGGCAGCTTTGGAGGTGGCAGCTTTGGTGGGGGCAGTTTTGGTGGGGGCGGCTTCGGTGGAGGCAGCTTTGGAGGCTATGGGGGTGGATTTGGAGGAGATGGTGGACTTCTCTCCGGAAATGAAAAAGTAACCATGCAGAATCTGAATGACCGCCTGGCTTCCTACTTGGACAAAGTTCGGGCTCTGGAAGAATCAAACTATGAGCTAGAAGGCAAAATCAAGGAGTGGTATGAAAAGTATGGCAACTCAAGCCAGAGAGAGCGTCATGACTACAGCAAATACTACCAAATCATCGAAGATCTTAAACATCAGGTAAGGTTCATATTAAAAATCCAACTTTAAGCCTATTTTTTATCCATGTAATTCAAACAGATGAATCTAAATTAACCACAATGTAGCTATTCACTGTGTTTGCCTATGTTACTTTCCTGCTTCCAAAAACAATCCAGTCTTATCAAAGGTGAATATTTGTGATGAGATGGTCATTGAAATCTTCAGCACGTGTTGCATATCTTACAGGATGGCGGATTACTGAGAATTTTTTAGGTTTTAGTGAGTATATGAGTCCATAGCTAAAATACTAGATAATTTACAAATTCAGGAACTAAAAGAATTACTAAGTGAATCAAAACAAAATATTATTCAGATTGATAACAAAAAAAATATTCATTACCAATGACAAGTAACATGAATTCTCCAGGATGGAAATGGGATAGTTTGCCCCTAGAGAATTTGTGAGTTGTACCTACTGTGAGCCAGCCCAGAGTGTATTCCTTTAGAATATGTATTTAAAACAAGTTAAACCGAAAGGTATGAGTCAGTCAAAAGTTGGCTGAAATACATGGAAATCACCCAGGATAAAAGTAGGGGAACACACATGCAGGAACACAGCTTATAATTGCAGTTAGTTTTCAGAAAAGGACAATACAGAAATAGCAAAGTATAGAAACTTCAAGAGAACGAATGACTCAAATTTAAGTATCTGGGTAATCCTGCAATTTTTTATATTTTGTAAGATTTTGTAAGAGAACATAAAAATGCAGGTCATCTATGCCACCATAAAAGCCATATCTGTATCTGATCTCTTTGCCTCTCCCTCCAGATCCTCCGTCTAACAACTGACAATGCCAATATCCTGCTTCAGATCGACAACGCCAGGCTGGCAGCTGATGACTTCAGATTAAAGTAAGCTAAGTGAACGTGGCACAACACTGTTGTAAAAGATACATGAGTTGCTTTTTTTTTTTTTTTTCAACTTCAAAGTCTTTAATAGTTACCTGTTAGGAGCAATGTAAGGTAAGGGTTATAATCTACATGAGTTGCTTTTAACAATGACTTTGGATGCCCACAACAGCATTTACATTTTCTTGAGTTCATGCAAAGTTAAACGGTACTGGAGTCGTCAGAAAATGTTTCAATCTCAATATTACCTTTTGGGCAATATTAAAAGAAAAAAATGCATTTTAAAGTAACTGCTAAGCTTCTTTGCATTAAACCACTAATATCCCTATGTGAATTGGTATACAATGAATGTTGCCATGATATGAACTCAACTCTATATTTGCTTCTTAAACAGTCTCAGCCCAAGTATACCTCCCATATGTAAGTTATATCCAGTATTTGTACTATGCGTTTTTCAGGTATGAGAACGAGGTAGCCCTGCGCCAAAGCGTGGAGGCCGACATCAACGGCCTGCGCAGGGTGCTGGACGAGCTGACCCTGTCCAAGACCGACCTGGAGATGCAGATCGAGAGCCTGACTGAAGAGCTGGCCTACCTGAAGAAGAACCATGAAGAGGTGATGCAAAAAGTTATACTTCCCCCAGCCAAGAAAAGGGTTCATTGTGGTCATGGTGCAGTCATTAAATTTTTCTGTTCCTCAAACAGGAAATGAAAGACCTTCAAAATGTGTCCACTGGTGATGTAAACGTAGAAATGAATGCTGCCCCAGGTATTGATCTGACTGAACTTCTGAATAACATGAGAAACCAATATGAACAACTTGCTGAACAAAATCGCAAAGATGCTGAAGCCTGGTTCAATGAAAAGGTAATTCATCTTCCTTCATGATGAGGCCAGTGGACGTTTGGTTATCATTTCAGATTTTTCTCATCTTTTCCCCTGTTTTTAATACTCTAGAGCAAGGAACTGACTACAGAAATCAATAGTAACATTGAACAAATGTCCAGCTACAAATCTGAGATTACTGAATTGAGACGAACAGTTCAAGCTCTGGAAATCGAACTACAGTCCCAACTAGCCCTGGTATGTTAATAATTCTCTCTCTTGAAATAACTTCTATGCAACTCAAGAGAAAAGAGGGGGTAAGAAAGTAGAAATAAAATTGGAGCTCTTTGTTAACAGGGGAGAAGTCTTAGCGGCCCTGCTCTAAACATGCTTAAGTTAAAATGTTGCCATTGAACATAAAACACAAATTCTGTTCATTTTCTTTATTCTTCTATTTGATGTCTTATTAAACGATTAAATAATCTTCACTGTATTTAATTAAACAGTGAGGTCGCTAAGTCACCATCTATGCTCTCCTCTTTCTCAGAAACAATCCCTGGAATCCTCGTTGGCAGAAACAGAAGGCCGGTACTGCCTGCAGCTCTCACAGATTCAGGGCCAGATCTCCTCTCTGGAGGAACAACTCCAGCAGATTCGAGCCGAAACCGAGTGCCAGAATGCTGAGTACCAACAACTCCTGGACATTAAGATCCGACTGGAGAATGAAATTCAAACCTACCGCAGCCTGCTAGAAGGAGAAGGAAGGTGAATCATTAACATGTTTAAATTACCCCAATTGGTTTTATTGAATGTTCTAAATCGCCAGGTTCTTCCAAGACCCAAAGAAGTGCCAGAGGATGGGAGAAAGGGAGGAGAAGGGAGAAAGCAAGGAAAGGGCGTCTGCGGCCACAGCTTCCACCCCCCATGGATATGACTCTTAGGGTTGTGTGCAACATAAAACTGTTTTTAAGTAATGGATTTTAGAATCCACACTTGACAGGGTTTTGGGTTTTTTTTTTCCCTCTCGAAACACGTTGTGCTTATTTTTAAAGTAACAATAACGTGGAAAGCGACCCACCCTTTTCCAAAAAGTTAGAGGTAACCGAACGGGACCCTTCCTCCTGGTAGTTCTGGCGGCCACGGCGGCCAGTTCCCCGGCAGCGGCGGCCACGGCGGCCACGGCGGCCAGTTCCCCGGCGGCGGCGGCCACGGCGGCCACGGCGGCCAGACCCCCGGCGGCGGCGGCCAGACCCCCGGCGGCGGCGGCCAGACCCCCGGCGGCAGCGGCAAGGGCTCCGGCGGCAAGGGCTCCGGCGGCGGCTACGGTGGCGGCATCGCCAATGGAAGTTTCAAATCCTCGTCTTCTGGGTCGGTTGGAGAATTCTCTTCTAAGGCACCAAGGTCAGCAGAAACTAGCTGGGGTAATCAGAATTAGTTTTAACTTTCGGTGATGGTTTTGTTGCTTTTTTACGCTCTAGAGCTTTTTAAAAAATTAAAATCTCAAAGAAGATTCCCACTTGCATTTTTTAGCAAACTGTACTCTTTTTTTTTTTTTAATATTTTATTTATTTATTCATGAGAGACAGAGAGAGAGAAGCAGGCTCCCAAGGAGCAGGGAGCCCGATGCGGGACTCGATCCCAGGACCCTGGGGTCATGACCTGAGTCTAAGGCAGACGCTTAACCGGCTGAGCCACCCAGGCGCCCAGCAAACTGTACTCTTGACATCCATCTTGAAGGAAAAATGTCATAGTCCAAGATGCTGTTGCTTAAACATTGTTCGGAATCTTTTTTTAAGAACGTAAAAAATGAACTTTCTTTTTTTTAATGTAGTTTTTTTTTAGAAATTTTGATTAATTAGTAAGGACCCCACAAATCGCTTAGTCTAAATTCCTTTTTTTTCATGATTCACATACAGATACTAACAAGCCCAGAGTAATCAAGACAATTATTGAAGAGGTGGCATCTGATGGTAGAGTCCTTTCATCTGTGGTTGAATCGGAAACCAGGAAACACTATTAAGCCGCACCAAGAGGAAAGAGTCTCCCTTTACACAGATCATTATGTACAGATGCATGAAAAACAAAATCACCAAAACACTTCAGTCTTAATGGTCTATGGAAATAGGTTCACTCCTTGAAAATAAGGTGTCTAAAAGGTGTTTTGTGGTTTCTGTATTTCTTCTTTTCACTTTACCAGAAAGTTTTCTTTAATGAAAAAAAAACTTTTCTGTTCTCATTCACTAATGAATTTCAATAAACTTTCTTACTGATGCAAGCTATCCAATTTGGTCAGAATTGTCTTTATTTAAATTAATTGATATTTTGAACCTTAAAGATTGATGAGCTATAGCCTTTGAAATTTGATTTATCCAGAAATTCTGAAGACAGAACTATTATCATTATGATTTCTCTATTAAATGTTTTAATCTTGTGGGTATGTTGGATCAATGTCAGTAATCTCACAGAGTGGAAAGTCTCTGAGACGGTCTTACTGTTTCTTAAAGACACACAATATATGGAAAACTCCCAGTGCTCTGGCTTTGAATTATTTCAATCCTGAAAATTCTAAAATATCTCAGACCCCAAAGGCAGTTATCGGAAGTTTCACATTTTCTGATTACTTGGCTTCTCACATTTACCTACCCTCATTTTCTTCCCATTCATTTCTGCCCAACTGCTGTATAGCTTAAGAGATATCATCCACCACTTACCAGGCCAGTAAAATCGTATCACCCCAACAAAATTATTTGGTGTATATCAGATGAGCAGGAGAAACACTGTCAAGACATGATGATGCTAGTTTTACCAAAGGGACAACTAAGGTCCCTGCCTTCGCCAAACTCTGTCTAGTGATAAGGGCTAAAGACCTGGTACTTGTCAACCCAATCACATCCTTCAGCCACTAAGAACCCAACTGACACTACTTAGTACTCTGCTAGTATATGGAGTAGATGGATTTATTAAAGGCTGGATTTATTTGTTGCCCCTAAGATTACCTTGTGTTCCCTGGTAAATTCCTAGATTACCCATGTCTACCAAATAGCAGCCTTCCTCTGTATCCTTACTGATTTGAGCTTGTTTCCCCCAAGACCTGAGCCTTGGTCCCCAGGTCATTTACTTGGGACTCCCGCTGGGTAAACCCTACCCTCTACTCCAGACTGATGACCAGAGCCATATTTCACAATGAATGTACTTCCGTATAGTCAAGGCTCCATGACCTGTCTAGCACCAAATATTACCGTAGTTTAGAAACTGTCCACTGTAGTTGGCATGTCTTTTTATGTGGATACCAGCCTCCCTTCTTGGGAGCCAGTCTCCTAAGCTTCACTGTTGGAAGTCCCAACATGCCACACTGCAAAACCCTAAAACAGAGATGTTGCTGGGTAAAGCCTCTGAGCTGCCACTGTGTATATACTGACTGCTGTTCAGAAACACTACCTTTTCAAAATACCTAACAAAGTTAGCCAAGTCCTAGGATTTAGAGTAGCATTAATAATCTGAGATGGCCATTCTCCTTATTCTGAAGAAATAAGTAGTTACATATTCAATGACAAATATAAATATGTTACTGTGAGATAGTTGTGTTTGTTATTAAACTTTGTCTTTTTTCACCCATTCCCACCACCACCATCTGCCTAGCCCCCCACCCCAAGCCAGGATCTCAGCTGGTCACAGTTTTTCATCTGGTTGGGTGGTAACCCAAACCTTCATTTCTGAAAGGTCTAAATCATGGTAGTCCTGCTTCTTACCTGTTCTGTCTTCCAATACCTTCTTAAACAATTATTTATATTACATTTTCTCTGATAAAGAACTACTTTTTGGGCACCTGGGTGGCTTAGTTGGTTAAGCAACTGCCTTTGGCTCAGGTCATGATCCCGGAGTCCCGGAATCGAGTCCTACAAAAGGCTCCCTGCTCAGCGGGGAGCCTGCTTCTCCCTCTGACCCTCCCCACTCTCATGTGCTCTCTCTCACTCTCTCAAATAAATAAATAAAATCTTTAAAAAAAAAAAAAAGAAGAAGAACTACTATATGAATGTAAACTTATTGCAGTAATCATTTCTCTGTGTAGGTAAGTCATTATACACCTTAGTGCGATATGTCAATTATATCTCAATAGAACTGAAAAAAATTTTAAATAGAACTTTCTGAACTGGACTCAAACTATAGTTTATTGAAGATAGTCTGTCTAAACAAGTTTAATTTTAACAAGGACATTGGTATTTATAGTTTAAAAAAATTATTGTTATACCTATACAGATCACTATTCTTACAACATGGATTTATCATGTAGCTGCTTAAAAAATCCTGTACACATTCTTACAAATTCTAAAGTTGTCACAGAGTCCTGCTGTTTAAGCAGGACAGTGTCCAATGAGACTAGCAGAGCCAATTCTGGTACTCATGTGGAATCCTACTAAACAGCAAAAGCTTGTCTCGCCAGAAGGATTTGCATCATGCTGCTTAAAGCTTTGCACAATGAGTCTGATGTCTGTGATGGCTCAATTTTGCTAGGGCATGGCGAAGTAACTTAGTTACGGTCAGGTTTATAAGGGAAATAGCTTGAGTAAGGTTAACTAAATAAGGTCCACCTAGTATCCCATCTACATTGCATCTGGAGAGTGAGAATTAGGGAAAGAGGTCATTTCTGGCTTTAAGCATCCATTTCCAAATCAACGGTTCCTGTTCTTCATATCCTGGCACTGGCATTTACAAATCATGTAACGTTTGGACAAGTTACTTCAACCCTTCTGAGTCTCAGTTTTCTTATCTATACAATAGGGACAACAGCTACTTAGAGATTATTGTGGGGATAAAATGAGTTAATGCCTATAAAACCCTTAAAAAATGCCCACCATGGAGTAGACACTGAAGAAACAGTATGCTATTTTCCACAGCGAAGAAAACCATCAACAAAATGAAAAGGCAACCTACCAAATGGAGAAGATATTTGCAAATGATATATCTAATGGGAGCTAATGTCCAAAATATATAAAGAACTTACACAACTCAAAACACACAAAAAATCCAACTAAAAGTGAGAGAAGACATGAATAGACCGTTCTCCAAAGACATATGAGAAGATGCTTGACATCACTAATTATCAAGGAAATACAAATCAAAACCATAGTGAGATAGCATTTTACACCTGTCAGAATGGCTAAAATGAAAAAGAGAAATAATCAGTGTTGGCAAGGGTGTGGGGAAAAAGAACCCTTGTGCACCATTTGCAGGAATGTAAATTGGTACAATCACTGTGGAAAACAGTATGGAGTTTCCTCAAAAAATAAAAAATAGGAAAACCATATGATCCCGTAATTCCACTACTGGAATATTACTTGGCCATAAAAAAGGATGAGCTACCTTGCCATTTGCAACAACATTGATGGACCTAGAGGGTATTATGCTAAGTGAATAAGTCAGACAGAAATACAAATACCATATGGTTTCACTTATATGTGGAATCTAAAAAACAAAAAGCAGAAACACACCCATAAATACAGAGAACAAATTGATGGTTGCCACAGGGGAGGGCAGTGGAGAGATGGGTATACTGAGTGAAGGGGAATAGGAGATACAGGCTTCGCAGTTACGGAATGAATAAGTCACAGGGATGAAAGGTACAGCATAGGGAATATAGTCAATGCTATTATAATGGCATGGCATGGTGTCAGATGTAGCTACACTTATGAGCACAGCCTAAGTATTGAGTTGTCAAATTGCTACGTTGTATACTTGAAACTAACATAATATTGAGTGCCAACTATATTTCAATTAAAAAACAAAAAATACTATATAATTTGAAAAATATTTTCAAAATATTATCAAAAAAACTGAAAAAGACAGTCCTGAAATTTGGTAATTGCTATAAATTTTTAATTCTGTTCCTTCATTGTATCTGCTTTTATTCTGCCTTTATAATGTGTGCTTCTGGTATGTATTAAATAAATCCAAATAAATGAGGGGTTTTTTTGTTTTTTGTTTTTTTTTGAGTGAGAGAGAATGAGAGATAGCACGAGAGGTAAGAGGGTCAGAAGGAGAAGCAGACTCCCTGCTGAGCAGGGAGCCCGATGTAGGACTCGATCCCAGGACTCCAGGATCATGACCTGAGCCAAAGGCAGTCGCTTAACCAACTGAGCCACCCAGGCGCCCCTAAATGAGGGTTTTATAAAGAAAAAAAAACCCAACAGTATTCTGTTCATCCTCAGAGAAATATGTTTATTGACTAAATAATCCAGTTTCTCCAAAGATGGACATGAGCATCACAATAGGTTGTCAGAGTAGGTGATCATTAACATGGTCTGCCCCGGGGTAGAGATCAAGGTCAGGTTGCTGTCCTGGGGCTGCAAAACAAAATTCCAGACAGCAGGAATAGTGGTGAGAGTGTGTCACAAAGGATTAGGACGAATGTAGTCCTATGAACCTGAGGTTCAATAAAACAGAGCCAGAGGTGGAGGTAAGTGGGAAGGACCAGATAATTGTCCCAAAGGTTTGAGAGAGTTGACCATGCCTAAAAGCTACAGCTGTGGTCACCCTCATCATGAAGCAAATGACCCATGCTGCATCTTTGAGTGACAAAGAGAAACAAGTTATCACAACAAAAATAAATCCAGTCTGGAAACCAGGTATGAAGGAGATAGATAGATAGATAGATAGATAGATAGATAGATAGATAGATAGATAGATAGATTTTTTTTTTAAGGATACTTTTGGAACCAGATTGTCCCACAGAAATTCTGGCCAAAGGAGGAAGGACTCTGAGTTGTCACATTGCTTTTCAGTGTCTCTAAATAAAAATAAAACATCATCTCACACCCCAACACTGAATAAAAGATCTTTGCAGCCTAGTACCAGTTAGAAAGGGAATTATTGTGAGTTAGTACAAATATTAGACATTACCTAGGGGAAGAATTTGAGTAGTGCTCTGAAAATAGGTTTGTCCTTCAGGATTTTAGCAAAGAAAAAAAATCTCATACTTAAGCTTCTAATATCCTACTCTGAGTAAGTTACCTCAGAAGAAAGGCTTAAAAAGCATGAATAAATAGGTTCACAGGCTAGCTGAGCCATGACAAAGCTAATGACCTTTTTGGAAGAAGAACTCTCATTCAAGTTTTGATCTATAGAGCCTCTGGAAGGTTTTCTAAAGTAAGAAATTTGAAGAGAAGACTAGAAAACAAAATGGTACCAAATGCATCTCAGTAGATTGAAAACAGTTGTAAAGATTAAAGCAAGGGGTATGCTAATAAGCACATAAAAAGATGCTCAACATCACTAATCATTAGGGAAATGCAAATCAAAACTACTGTGAGATACCACCTCACACCCATTAGGAAAGCTACCATTAATAATATAATAATAATAATAATAATAATAATAATAATAATAATAATAAAAGAAAACAGCAAGTTTTGGAAAGGTTGTGGAGAAACTGGAATCTCTGTGCTCTCTTGGTGGAAATAAATGGTACAGATGCTGCAGAAACCAGTATGATGATTCCTCAGAAAATTAAAAACAAAAGTTCCATATGATCCAGAAGTTTCACTTCTGATACTAAGGTCTCTAAGTGATATTTGTATGTGCCATGTTCACAGCAGCATTTTCCACAGTAAAAACTTGAAGGCATTTGTTTTCTTCCCCTCTGTATGCCCCGCTACTAAAATAGTGCCCTGTGCATAGTAGGTGCTCATTAAATACTTCTTGAATGAACAAAAAACGAATGAATGACACCTGATAGGCAGCATAACTGTAGTCAAAAGTTTCATTTTGCTACTAACTAGAAATTCTGAAAAGAATTTTGTAAGAAATATGTTTATGTTTTTCATTAAAGAGAGATTTTGGCATCATTGAAGTTGCTTTTCTATCTGACTTTAAGATAACTGTATTTAACAAAGGGACCGCCACACTGAATCCCAAGGCCCTTTCTGGCCTGACTCACCCTGCTTCATGCTGTGTGTCCCTGAACAGTGCTTGTCCTCCGTTTTCTCATCCTTAAATCAGAAGAAGGAAATCTTTCTTCCAAATTCCCAGATTCTTTGTAAGCTTCAAACAAGATAATGTACAAGAAATCCCTTTGGAAGCTGTAAAGCACCATATAAACGTAACGAAATCTTGTCTTTATACTTATTGTGCTCTGGAACGTTGAGAAGATAAATGTTGAGGTTGCTTCTTACTAGGGGCTTAGTAATTTCCAGCTGCGGGCTTGCAGAACCCAGGCTGAAGTGGCGATTCAGCCCCAAGCAACATCCATTTGCAGGCCAGTCCTGCCCCCTGGTGGAAACAGAAGGGCAGGGACAATGGCAGTGAACAGTGTGGGATCACCAGGGGCGATCCTAACCAGGGAAACAAGTTACTTCAATTTAAGTTTTTTTAAAAAACACCTTCTTTCCCTTTTTTGTCACAAAATGTCCTTTGGAAAATTTTTTTACATATGCAGGATGCATACACATTACACCAATAACTTGTCTAATTACTATTTACAGTTAATCAGGCACTGACAATTTACAATTCTTCAGATATTTTAATATTCTAATTCCTATTTCAATTTCAATAATTCAATAACTTAAGAGAATAATTTCACAATTAATATAACATGTTAAGACTACTAAGGGCAATATATAAAATAGGTATTTGTATGGGCATGGATCATTTAGAGAAATTATTTGTATCTAAAATACACTCATAGTGACAGAATCTCTAGGCTATCTAGAACATATGCCAAGTCTTCACCCGGCATGTTCCTGGTGACTCTGTACAAATCATTTAACATTTGTGGGTCTCGGTGGCCTCATCTGACAAAGAGGCTGCAGTACGTAATGTCTAAGGCCCTTTGCTGCTCTAAAAAAAAAATCCTACAACTTTGCCCAGAAAATGCATTTAAAGACCGTGCGGATGACAGCCACAGAGCCAGCTAGCCAGGCTTCAGAAGGCTTGTGCCAGCCCAGTTCCAGGAGACACCCGACTGATCTGGAGGCAAAAACAATTTTATACCTGTCTTCTCCACAGAACCAGGAACCAGTCAAGCCCAACCAAATCCCTCCTATCTCTCTTTTTCCTGTCCTCTCCACCTTCACCCTCACCTTCCTGGCCACTGCCTCACAAGGAGGCTCCTCAGGTCACTTCCGGCTCACCTCTCCTGCCCTCTCAGCTGGGACCCCCCACCCTCACCCCGCTCCCTTCCACACACATACCCAGTCATTCCAAACTCTTTGACACAGAAGGCTAAACATGATCCAGCTTCTGCCTGATCCTGACCATACATTTCTTAAAGACTGGACCCATATCTTTTTCATCTTTGCATTTATTTACCATCATGTCTTCATTTTTGCATTTAGCTTTGAACACCAGACATAGTGGCCATATATGTTCAATAAAGGAATCAGTTAATACTTACTGTTATTGTTCAAGGTAATACATAGATGTCACAATCATGGTAAGACCAGAGAAGTTACCAGGATCATATTTTTTTAAATAACACAATTTTTTTTTCCCTGGCAGGATAAAATATGTGTTTCTTTAGTAAATGGTTCTTTATATACCTCTCTGGTAATTAAGACCCTACTGTAGCTAGCTGATGGTACCCTATCACAATCTTACTTAACTTTTAAAACTTTATAATATCTGGTGCCAGATAATGATGGTATGTTCTAGGGTCTAGATGAAAGTAAAGGATTACTCACCCAAAATTAGAAGTTAAAATAATTAACTTAATATAGAATGAACCCGGTTATATTTAAGATAACAAATATCCTGAAGCAACAGCCAGAGATGTTAGACATCAATTTACAAAAAAAATCACCTAATTATACATAATTTCATGCTAATCGGAATGATGCCATTTTTCTTCTGGCATGCATAACTCAAATAGAAACACCCCAATAATTGTGTATAAAAGCCCAAAGAAACCATCAGCCCATGATATTCTGTTCTCCTTTGAAGTTACAGCTATCTTGTTACAGACAAGGTGAACATTGCTCATCTATCATGTCTCTCCGATTTTCTAGTGGGTCCAGGCATATTTGGTTATGGTCTGGAACTGGATCTGTCAGACCATCCAGTGGAGGCTCGGGCTTTGCAGGCAGCAATGCATGTGGCAGTTCTGTTGCTGGAAGCGGATTTTCCTGTGCCTTGGGAGGGGGTCTGGGCAGTCTTCCTGGGGGGAGCCATGCTGGTGGTGTCCTTGGAAACGCTGCTTGTTCTGGCTTTGCTGGAAGTGAAGGGGGACTTCTGTCTGGGAACGAGAAGGTGACCATGCAGAACCTTAATGACCGCTTGGCATCCTACCTGGATAATGTGCGAGCTCTGGAGGAAGCAAATGCTGAACTAGAGAGGAAAATCAAGGGTTGGTATGATAAATATGGACCAGGATCTTGCCGTGGACTTGATCATGATTATAGCAGATACCACCTAATCATCGAGGATCTTAAGAATAAGGTGAGAAATCACAAATCTGAAGATACTCAAAGTATTTAAAACTAAGATTGACCTAGCAAAAGACACAGAACATGAACAGGAAATGCTTCGTAACTATTATCTGTCATTTATGTTCATATTTATTTATTATTTATTTTCATAAATCATTCTTTCTATTAGTCAAAAATAGGCACTTTGATGCATGAACTTCAAGTAGCTTAAATGTTACTGGTTTTGAAATATATTCGTCGATAAGAAAATGTTGCATTCTAAAAGTTAAGTGAGTAGACGAGAAGAAATAACCACATTTGTAATTTTTAAAAATCAACATTTTAAATATTTTAGTTGTCACTTAAGGAAATAAAATTTTTATGCAAAAGTGAATCGTGTCACATTTTTTATTTCCCCACAATAAATTATGAGAGTGGGCTTATTTGTTGTGTCCTCCCTTTTGGTTTCTTCTAGATTATCTCTTCTACTACTGCTAACGCTAATGTAATTCTGCACATTGACAATGCCAGACTGGCTGCTGATGATTTCCGGCTAAAGTAAGTGATAGAAAACAATCACCCTCTAGAAAAAGTTTCCTGTCTATTTTAATATGCTAAATAAAATTTCAATTTCATCCCAAGTAGAATAAACTATAAAAGATTAAAGGAAGTAATGCATGTTATAATACGACAATACCCTATGACACAAGGCATGTTCTTACAATCAACTACACTCACAATTTATAAATATTTATTACATTCTTGGGACAAAATATCACTGTATTTCTATGCCTGCCTGGAATAGTGCCAAGCACAAAGTAATAGCTCATAAATATGCATCAGGTAAGGAAAAATAGTCACTAAGATAAAATTCTAAAATGGGGGGGGTACCTGGGTGGCTCAGTCAGTTAAGCATCTGCCTTCGGCTCAGGCCATGATCCCGGGGTCCTGGGATCGAGCCCCAGATCCAGGCTCCCTGCTCAGTTGGGAGCCCACTTCTCCCTCTCTTCCTGGCTTGTTCTCTCTATCACTAACTCTGTCTCTCTCAATCTCTCTAATAAATAAAATCTTTAAAAAAAAAATCTGAAATGGCATATTGTTAATTAACTGGGATCCTTTATCAGAATTTGTGTTACACTAAATAACTGCCAATTTCCTTGCACAGAACTGGGTAAAAGGAGTGGAGGAAGGCATTCACTGCATACTTTTATAACATTCTGAGTCCCATTTCAATTTCCGATGTGCTGCTTAAAGCGACTGAGGTTTTATTTTTCTGCCTCTTGAGGTTGTCTAACTGGTGCTGAAATTCATTTAATGCCCGCCAAGGTATGAAAATGAGCTCGCCCTGCACCAAAACACGGAAGCTGACATCAACGGGCTGCGGCGAGTCCTGGATGAACTAACACTCTGCAGAACCGACCAGGAGCTGCAGTATGAATCCCTGAGCGAAGAGATGAGGTACCTCAAGAAGAACCATGAAGAGGTAGGAGAAGCTGTACTTCTAGTCAAATCGTGATTCTGTACATTTTAAATACTTCGGGGGAGACTTTAAATTATAACAGTATTTTGTGCTCATTATAATAATTTAAACAATGCCAAGGCATACAGAGAAAGAATTTTCTTTCTCCTGCTCTCTGCCCTTCTAATCTCATCCCCCAAGGCTATAAATATTAACCATTTGATCTGTACCCTTCCATTTTTTAGGCGGATAGAACAGCCTATCCTTTTGAAAATGGTGCATTGTTTTTGCATTGATACACCCGTCTTTGTCTGCACTAGATTATTTCTTTCATTCATAAAAGCCTATCCTGAGGTCCACCTTCTCCTAAAGACCTCTCTGACTTGGAAAACATATGTTTTCTCCACTTAATGAGCCTGGCTTTGCTTGAATGATGAACCCTGCACAATAATAAACCCATTACCTGACACGTTATACCAGCCCGCTTCAAACCCCCTAGGGGGAGAAGAAAAATGCCTATCCCCCAAATAGTCTCCAAAACGATGGATGAAAATTTTTCGGAAAACACCCTAAGACAGGTTAGAAAAGCCTAAAACATCAGCTCTACTTGCCCCCAAGGAGAGAATTATGGGGGACGGAAAGGCCAGGAAACATGAAAAGAGAAAGAGGGCAGAGAGCTGGAAAGGCAGGAACGAGGCAGAGCGATTTTGTGCACTGACCATGACCTGCCCCTCGAGTCCCGCTCACGTTTCCCTGCAGGAAATGAAGGCGCTGCAGTGCGCGGCTGGAGGGAACGTGAACGTGGAGATGAACGCAGCGCCCGGGGTGGACCTCACGGTCCTGCTGAACCACATGCGCGCCGAGTACGAGGCCCTGGCCGAGCAGAACCGCAGGGACGCAGAGGCCAGGTTCAACGAGAAGGTGAGGCCGCCCACCCAGCCCCCGCCTCCGCCTGCCCGCCCGGGGGGTGCAGGGCCGCTCACCCCTCTGCACCCCACCTTGCAGAGCGCCACCCTGCAGCAGCAGATCTCCGACCACGCGGGCGCGGCCACCTCGGCCAGGAACGAGCTGACCGACATGAAGCGCACCTTGCAGACCCTGGAGATCGAGCTGCAGTCCCTCCTGGCAATGGTAGGCGAGAGAGCGCGGGTCAGCCTGCATTTTGTGACTCTCACGGAAACCCTCCTCTTCTTCCCTGTTAGAGCTTTACCTCCAAAAAGAGAGCTGGGAAGACAGAAGACACTGAGACACTCAGACAGACAGACAAAGCATTTCTTCCTCTCTGAGGTCACTGAGGATTTCCTTCCTGGCCTCTGCTCAGTGTCCCTTTCATGAAAATAGCTCACGTTTCACACCGTCCCTTCCTCAGGCCGCAGAGCAAGCAGCAGGGGTATTACCCCGCCTGAAAATTAAGTGTCACGCCAATGTCAGGTGGCCACACAGGTAGACCTAGCATCATCAGCATCTCCTAGTACTGCTGAAGGCCAATTAAAGCCACTGGGTGCTTGTCATCAGGCAGAGGAAAAGAGGGTACATATGCGAATCGCTATGAGCCCTGTCAGCCCCTTCATCCCCACCCACCTCACAGAGCTGGGCATTCAGCCAGCTTGGCACCTATTGCCAATTATTTCAGAGGTTACCATGGAGATAATCCGGGACTAAAAATGGCTTCCCTTCTGTTGTATGAGCTGTCAGCACCCAAAAAGCTTGATTTTGAGAATTACCACATACCTGTGGTAACAAGGGTTCCCATCCTCATCAGGGGTTTCATGCTTCCTGAGGACTGGAAGCTGTAACCCAAAGAAAAGAGCCATTATTATACAAATGAGTGCAGTGAGCAGAGAAGGTAAGGATGACTCAAAACTACAGGAAGACCATTTTGATTTAGCCACCCTAGAAAGGTACAGTGCTCTCTTACCATTATAAGGTTTAGATTAGAGACTTGTTTTGACCACTGACTAACCCCCAACTTAACCAGGGTGCCCCTCTCGTCCTGACCCTGGTCACCACTGCTGGCTGGTAACCCAACCCTCCCGCTGCCACTCTGGGCTCCTGGAGCCCTGCTCTCTGCCCCGTTCCCTTCTTCCCTGCGACTAGGACCCCGAGGACCTGTTCTGGCTGCTATATCCCTGAGCACAAATCTGCCCTCGCGTTTCTGAGCTACGTTGAAGCAAATGAACTCCCGAGTTCCCAGATCAAAATGGAAGCATTTTCACGTAGGAGATGATGTTAGAAAGTAGTTAATTCTGTGCAACCGGGAGTACCATGGTTTGGGCTCCAGAGATAATCCACGCAACATAACTGAATTCTAGAATAACGGTGGTATAGAACCTAACTACCGTGCTTGAGAGTCTTTTGTCACGGATGGATTCTAAGCAGGATCTTCTGTAGTTTAGTGCACAAATCACGTGTAAGTTGGGACTGGCCTAAATATGTAAACTTCTCCTAAGCTTCCTGTAGTATGCAAACTTGCAAGTTCATCCTGTCCTCCTTCCGTATCTACAAGCTAACCTTTACAGGGAACAGCTGTAGAGATAGGGATGCTGTGCCCTCTGATTAAGAGGAGTATTAGCAACCTGAAAAAGGGATGCCAGGGGCACCTGGGTGGCTCAGTTGGTTAAGCATCCGACTCTTAATTTTGGCACAGGTCATGATCTCAGGGTTGTGAGATCGAGCCCCTCATCAGGCTCTGCGCTGGGTGGGGAGCTGGCTTGAGATTCTCTCTCTCCCTCTCCCCTTACCACCCGCCTTCCTCTCAAAAAAAAAAAAAAAGGAATAAAATGAATACCATATGAGAATACATCAGGGAAATTAAAGTTTTGAACAGCTGAGCACACACCTCACTGATGTCTTGCCACTTGGTGCCTCCTCCTCCCCCATTACCATGCTGTTCACCTTCCACTCCTTTGCCCTGGAGAGCCCAGCACCACCCATGTAATGCACCAGTTGGCCAATTTATTAAGTCAGTGGTTCTTAGCCCCATCAAACCCCATGTCCGCCTGTTATGATGAATATTTTATAACTCCCTCTTTATCCTAGAATGAAGTCCATAGAGGATATATTTAGCAATACAAAAAAATTTTAAAAACCACTATAATGCCATAACTGCAATAAAAAGGAAAACTAAAAGTATTTTTAAATAAAATCTATTTAATATGTAAACACTTGGGCCCAACGACCCCCAGGACATGTAATGAGAGAGACAGAGGCTTACCCTTCCCTTGATAAGTAAATTTTTATGTTAAACAAGGTAAGATCAGGAGTGGCTCCACACAAGAAGGACAGGAAAATGAAAGAGTACGAATGGGGCTGGACCCTCAGATAATAACTAATATCAGAAGAAGTAATAACCACCCAGAGGTACTTACCTATGATAAGGGGAGAGGAAAATTACTTTAATTGAAGTAGACATCCCATGATGAGACAGATGACAGGCTGTGCAAGAGGAAATGAGGAGGTATAATATTCATAAGAGTAGTGGGGAAATAACGACCTGGAGCATACTGTGAAATGTATCTGTTGTGTTGAAAGCCCACCCCTGGTAAGGCATTCATTCTATCTCTAGTGCTTCATGAAAAGGCCTCTGAATAACAACAAGCAAAGCCCGGACAGATCAGAAAATCAAAAAGCAGCGTGCAAGGCCTTGGACCAGTGGTGGGGTAGGTCTCTGGAGACAGGAGCAGAATGAGATTGAAAAACAAAAACGAACCCAAAAATAAGTATGTAACTTCAATCTATAAAATTTCCAATATGATTTCTTACTGCGCTGTCCCCCAAAAAGAGTTTTAATGTGTAGGTTGACCATGATAGGAAATATTACCTAAATATCATGAAAGTCCGTTGGAACAGTCAAAAGTCTCGTGGGCAAGGGTCATTTATGCCACATCAGGTCCTCCAGCGTGCCGGGCCCCCACCCAGGGAAACACCTGTGACTTCCCCTTCCTCTGCACCTCCCCTGTTGTTGTGACGAGCCCCATAGATCTCCAAAACTCACCTAGGAAGCCATGCTGCCGTTTGCTGAGAAGCTCTGGTCTGCATAGTCCTCAAAGTGGCTTCATCCTTGCTGTGACATCCCCTGTCCTCAGAAACACTCCCTGGAGTGCTCCCTGACCGAGACCGAAGGCAACTACTGTGCACAGCTCGCCCAGATCCAGGCTCAGATCGGGGCCCTGGAGGAGCAGCTGCACCAGGTCAGAACCGAGACGGAGGGCCAGAAGCTGGAGTACGAGCAGCTGCTCGACATCAAGGTCCACCTGGAGAAGGAAATCGAGACCTACTGCCGCCTGATTGATGGAGACGGGAAGTAAGTAAAACCATTTGAAAATCCGGCATTTTACCGGATAGGTTTTTACCTATTTTAAGCCACAGCTATGGACTGTCCATCCATGTTCCATGCCTCCAAGCCTCTTCTTCATTCCCACTGCAGAGACGTGTGTCTACCTCTTCCCTCTGCAGTCATCCCTTCCATATTTTATACATCACAGCCCCTTCTTCATCTGCTTTGGATGACCCCAGTTGTCCCTGCAGAAGATCCCATTCAGTACCCATGTTCATCATTGTAGGTCTCAAGATTACCCCCCACCAGGCTTTACCCATCTTTCACTCCTTTCCTAATATCATCAATGTTCTGAAATAAACGTACTCTATACAAACCCCCAGGATCTATATGCTCCCCCAGGAGCATGCGACTCTTGATCTCAAGGTTGTGAGTTCGAGTCCCACGTGGGTGTGGAGATTACTTAAATAAATAAAACACTTAAAAGAAAAAAAGAAGTAGGTGCGCCTGGGTGGCTCAGTCAGTTAAGTGTCCAACTCTTGATTTTGGCTCAGGTCATGATCTCAGGGTTGTAAGATCCAGCCCCTCATTGGGCTCCCCACTGGACAAGGAGCCTGCTTAAGATTCTCTCTCTCCCTCTCCCTTCGCCCCTCCCCCGCCTCTCTCCCTAAGGAAAAGTATTATTTTCATTTAAAAAAGTATATATTCACATATGTGTATATAGAATATATTATGTATGTATATGAATATGTATATATATTCTCTGTAGGTTTTAAATTCTTGAGTTTAAAAAAAATCAAATGAAAACAAAGTAGTTTTATATCCTTTCTTTAGAAGACATTAATTATTTTTACCTCCTAGACACAAAAATTTTAATATTTTCCTTTACAGAAAACTAAGATCTCTTTTTGGCATACAAAGTTCCCTTGAGTTCATGTTCATCATTTGACTCAATGAATATTTCTTAAGTGATAACCCGAAATATTAAAGAATAAACTGGGGTGGGTTTTTTTGTTTTTTGTTTTTTGTTGTTTTTTGTTTTTGTTTTTTTGCAGCTCATGCTCCAAATCAAAGGGCTTTGGATCAGGAGGCTCAGGGAATTTACCTAAAGGTAATAAAATCTAGTTCTGTTTCTGCTGTAAGTACTTTCACATTAATGGCAATCATATACTGTGGCAACATCTGTATTTAAGTAATTTTAACTAAAGTGCTCTGAACTTAAAGTATTATTTTAAGTGGATAAAATTATCCCAAACTATTATAATAAATCTGTACATGCTCTCTCACCGAAGTGTACATAATATGTTATAAACAGCACTGGAATTCTTCCTCATGTAATCTTTTAGCTGGAATATGTGTATTCACAGGCATTTTATTTCTAGAATTATCCAAAACCACATTGGTAAAGACAGTGGTTGAAGAGATAGATCAACGTGGTAAAGTTCTTTCATCGAGAGTTCACGCCATTGAAGAAAAGACATCTAAAATGACCAGTGGCAAAACAGAGCAAAAGGTTCCATTCTAGCCGCCATCGAGAAAAAACAATCTGGGGAAAAGGATCCTATACAACTGCATTATTCTAAATATCAAGGAAATTTAAAAAAAAAAAAATTTCTACCCTTACCGATAATTTACTTAGCAAAAATACTTGTTTTCTTAGTTAACTTTTACAGGGTCTTGGGCATTTGTTTTCAAATAAATAAAAAAGTAGATGTGCACTTATTTCCATTCACCCATAACTAATAAACAATTATTTGAGATTTATTTTTTTTCTACATCTCATTCACGGGCATTCACTTATGGAATCTATTTTCATTGCCTTTCACTCTAGTTTTAAATAATAGTCAATACCACATGGCATTTAAATATTAATATTCACTAGGTATAATCTTTAAATATCTCACCATTTTGCATGGGCAAATAATCTGGGGAAAAAATCAGAAATTCTTCTGTGATTGAAAAATCCCATCACTAGATGGCGCATTCCTGGTATTTTACCAATGACCTTACCAAGCTCTTCTGGAGATCTGCGTACTTCCCAGTATACTGTTCCCCATACAATCAGGATTAACTCTAGAAAGATCCACAGCAATGAGCCTCATGTGAATGACTTTTTTCCTAGAGCAAACTCCGTCGAGCCCCAGATAGCAACTAGTTCAAGCTTAGCAGGCCATAAGGTCTCTATTTCAACTTCTTGGCTAAGACATTGTAGCAGAAAACAGCACAGACAATAGGTAAATGAATGAGCATGACTGTGTTCCAATAAAACTTTATTTATGGACACTGACACTCGAATTGCAACTAAGTTTGATGTATTATGAACTATTATTCTTCTTTTGATTTTTTTCCCAACCATTTAAAAATGTGAAAACCATTCTTAGCTCATGAGCTGTACAAAAACAGGTGACAGACCAGATTCAACCCGCCAACACCTGGTCTAGAACTTAAAATCTCATGAGGTTGATGAACATTATGGTTATTGTGTCTTTCTATGTTTCTGGATCAAAATGTATGGTAAGGAGTCCTAACAAACATTAAATTCCCTAAAAGGAGAGCAGCTCTCCTATTTCTGTAATATGTGGCCTGATTCTAATAAGAAGCTCCAGTGAAGGCAGGACTTCTACCCAACAAGGCAACAGCCACATGGGAGTTCAAAGAAGTGGCAAAGGATGGGATGCTTTCAAAATCTTGAGCCAAAAGGTATCAAATGAAGCAAATACTAGAAATTCATGGGGAAATAATCTCCCAAATATACAGTGTACAGGAGCAGCTGTATAATTTGCAGGGCTAAGGGCAGGATGAAAATGTAGAGTCCCTTGTTCAAAAATCAGGGGGAGAAAGTGTCATTAAAGGCACTAAAGGGGCGCCTGGGTGGCTCAGTTGGTTAAGCGACTGCCTTCGGCTCAGGTCATGATCCTGGAGTCCCGGGATCGAGTCCCGCATCGGGCTCCCTGCTCGGCAGGGAGTCTGCTTCTCTCTCTCCCACTCCCCGTTTGTGTTCCCTCTCTCGCTGTGTCTTTCTCTGTCAAATAAATAAATAAAATCTTTAAAAAAAAAAAGGCACTAAAATATAAAGTTTTTTCCTTCCTTCTGCAGTCATGCACTCTATTTGTCATGGGTTTGTTTTTCCTTTTTTAATTTGTCATTTAATGTCATTCTAAGTAAATAAAAATTAAAATGCTAAGTCATTGGCATAATTTTTGCCATTCATTTTTATATTGGGAGATACCCATTTTAAATTCAAATATAAGAACATTTAACTTGTGTACAGAATCACCAAAATAACACAATCCATATTTTGTGGCTGATACATGTGAAGGGAAGGAAAAATTCTTTCTCGACTCTTCAAGGTCTTCCATCTAGACTAAGAATTAATTTACATGAGTCAAATTAATTGGAGAAAAAAATGAAGTCTTAGTACGTGTGTACAGAGACCCAATAATGAATTTGAGACCCAAAGAATGACCAAGGCAGGCAGTTTTTATACTTTTTAGACAAAGAGAAAATAAATCTGTGAGCAATTGACAGTAGAAAGAAAACGTAGCTTTGGGAACTTCAATTAGTAAGGAATTCTAAACAGAATTCAGGCTGTGGTAGTAAATCAGTAAAAAGTAAGAAGAGTTGTTTATACAACCATCTTGGCTCGAAATTTTCCATCTTCGGTAATAAGGACGTCTCTTTACCTCTTGGTATAGAGAGGGGAGGGTATGTTTCACATGGGAGATTTATTTCCTGCTTTCAGGGGGACAGAGGAGGTCTGAGTGTCCTTCTTGTACAGGCTATCCCTTAAGTAGCTTTTATTTAAAATAGTCAATATGCCAGGGGCACGTGGGTGACTCAGTTGGTTAAGCATCTGCCTTCAGCTCAGGTCATGATCCCGGAGTCCCAGGATTGAGCCCCACATCAGGCTCCCTGCTTGGTGGGGGGAGTCGGCTTCTCCCTCTGACCCTCCCCCCTCTTGTGCTCTCTCTCTCTCACTCACTCTTTCTCAAATAAATAAAATATTTTTTAAAATTTAAAAAAAAATAAAATAAAATAGTCAATATGCCAAGGTGGCATATTTTGGGGCAGCCTGCCTTTAGTTGGCCCCTACGCATGCATATGTATTTTGTTCTTACCAAAACAGTGGAAACACTGCACCAAACCAACTCAATGGGTTTTCTTTCACTCCTTTATCTGCTCACATTCTGCCAACACTACCCACCATTGGCATACCAATGAGTAAAAAAAGACAGGAAAAGATGCTGTGGGTTGCCCTATTCTTCTATAGCACTGTTTTCAGCCTGAGTGGTTGGCTCATACAGGAATGTAACAGTATGTGATAAGGTTCCTTGGTAGTTCCTGTTCCTTAGAACACCATTGCCTTCTTTCTGCATTTGAAACAAATGCCATTTGAATGGAAAACCTCTCGGGGTTGTCCTACTTACTCAGTCATAGACATACTTACCTTGCACTTGCTTTGAGTTTCAGCAAACTCCGCAGGATGGGTGCACCAGAATGCTGTGCACCTGGGCATTGCATATGCTACATGCTGCTGAGGCAGTAAGGAAAAACTGCAGACAAATGTTATTTCCATCCATACTCCTTTGCTCAAACGCTTGTCCCAGCAGGCTTCACTTACAAGACACAAACTCAGGAAATAAAATTATTAAGAATACCAAGATGGCAACAGAAGAGCATTAAACCAAGTGTGGGGTCCTTCTGAACAGGAGACCGTGTGTCCTGCACAGGTTTCACGCTGATGAAGCCAGCCCTGCTTATCAGGTGTGCTCATAACACATTGACTTTAAAAACACTGTCTTCATGGTGATCGGCTTTTCATGGTGTGATACTGTGAATTATAATAAGAAATATATTTTTGTCCCATTCCTGGCACAGAGTTCCTAAAACCCTTGGAACTGCCAAGATGTCCAGAGCCATCAAGGTTCTTTTGTGATATTAATGAGGTGACTTTTGGAAAGCTTATAAAGAAACTAAAGATGCAGGTGGCTGTCAGTTGAGTCAACCATGTGAGTAGACGTTTAGGACTTTCAGTCCCACCCCCAACCCCACCTCCTGGGAGGGGAGAAGGGGGTGGAGTTTGAGTTCAATCACCAAAGGCCAATGATTTAATCAACCCCACCTATGTAAGGAAACTTCCATAAAAACCCAAAAGGATGGGGTTTGCAGGGCTTCCAAGTTGATGAACATGTGGAGATTTGGGGAGGATGGTGCACCTGGAGAGGGCACAGAAGCTCCACACCCTTTCCCCATACCGTGCCCTATGCATCTCTTCCATAGGACTGCTCCTGAGTTCTATCCTTTAACAGTAAACCAGTGATCTAGTGAGTAAAACGTTTCTCTGAGTTCTGTGAACCACTCTCGCAAATTAATCAACCCAAGGAGGGGATCCTGGGAAAATCTTTGATCTACAGCCAGTGGGTTAGATGCATAAATGACATTCCAGACTTGAGATTGGGGTCTGAACTAGTTGGAGGTAGAGTAAGCAGTCTTACAGGACTGAACCCTTCACCAATCTCCAGGTAGACAGTGTCAAAATTGAGTGTGGGAGAATTGTTGCTGGTGTCAAAGAATTGCTTGGTGTGGGGGGAGAAAACCCACACCCTGGAATTGAAATCAGAGTTGTACTCTCACGGTAGGTAGTATGGGGAGCACACATTGCACTTTGTGGTAAGGGTACTTTTGATGTGACAAGATTAAAAAGAAAAGCAAATAACTCTAAGTCATCATTTTGTTAAAAAAGAGAAAGAAATTACAAGCCTATAATGAAGTCGTATGCCCCCCACAACAGCAGACCAAGACTTAACTACAGTTTCAACCTTTTCCAGGAATGTGACATTTTAAGTCAATCTGAAATTTCCTGATCCGCACTGGTGAGGTCCTCTGCATGATTTAAAAAACCCTGCCCTTCTCTTTCCCGCTCCCCACCACCCCACCCCCCACGAAAGAAGAAGTAACAATCCTTTTGTTTTTTCTGTTGCTAATAACCTCTGGCTCCACCCTCCTTCCTAAAAAAGCCTTTCATTTTGTACAGCTCCTCAGAGCATCTCACTGCTTGTAAAATGGGATGCTGCCCAATTCATGCATCACTTCATAAAGCCAATTAGATCTTCAGATTTACTCCGTTGAATTTTGTTTTTTAACAATTTCTTGCCAAGAGAACAAACCAGAATTCCTGCATATGTATTTAACAAAGGAACAGATGTAAAATTAAATTCTGGGTGTGTTTCCTTTATGTTCTGTTGAGTTCATAGGATCAAAGCAAATATCCCATCCTCAGAATTTAGTCTTAAATCTGTTCGTCCTTTAGAGGAGAGTAAGAATTCACCATGGCCTTTAGGTCTATGATTTTCCTTCACTCGGCAGAATTCTAGGGCTCCTGAGTTCTTCAAGAGTTCTACTAATAATTACATGTTTTTCTCCAATCCTTGAAGGGTACTTTTTGCTGTGGGGAGCTTCCAAGGAATCGGTTGCCATCTGAAGGAGAAGGACTTCAGATACTGTGCTTAGGAGGTTGTTAAAGCAGAAGCCCCAAACTGAGATCCCTTCTTTTAACAAACACCCAAGATTTGTGGATGCTCATTACAAAAGGAGTGAATTACCATTTGTTGTTGGGTGTTGCAAATGTGTTGCTATTGCTGTTTCTCTTTTAATATTTTTTGTCGTCACACAGAATTTTATAATATATTATCATAAATATAGATAAATTTCCATCATAGATTCGGAGTTTTACATCTGCTGAGAAAGGTCTTTGTCATTCCAATATGATAAGTAAAATTGCCCA
This sequence comes from Mirounga leonina, assembly GCF_011800145.1. Lineage (NCBI taxonomy): Eukaryota > Metazoa > Chordata > Mammalia > Carnivora > Phocidae > Mirounga > Mirounga leonina. The sequence continues at coordinate 26,179,792 of NW_023270503.1, read as the reverse complement.
TGTTTTTCTTTTAGTACTTTTGAGATGATCATAGGATTTTTGTCATATGACATTTTATGCATGTAGTATTTAACCATCCTCATTTCCTATAAATCACTCCCTTGGAATAGCATATGCTATTTAATATACTATTGAATTATATTTGCTAACATTTGACTTAAGATTGTGTATTACCAGAATACGTCTTTTCTCTGGGAACTGATTTCCCCTAAACTTTTCATTGCCTGTGTTTGGATCTTATTCAGTGTAATGATTTTGTTTGCTTGTTTGTTTTATTTCTAATCCTTTCCTAAGTTCTGTCTTCTCATTTCTAAGTATCCTAATTATGGTTTATGTTGATTGTTTTTTCTTTCATCATTTTTAATGCATTTTGGATCACTTTGAAATGGTAAGTTATATCTTAATCTGTTTTGTGGACATGTCTTTCTGGCCTACTCTCATTTTCTATAGAGCTGTAATTCAGCTCCTAATTTTTTTTGTTTTTGTGTGCTACCATTTCATGGGCTTTTACCTCAATCCTTTTCTTCTGCTCATTTTTATAGGCAAGTCATGTTCCTTAGCCTGTAGAATCAGTATAGTTCCACATGGCTTTTCTAACTTCACATAGATCCCTTTTCTCATTTTTCGTCTAGGGTTCAAAAATATATTGGCTTGATTTCAAATTTCTTGTCTCCTTTCCTCTCCTCCACTGTATCTGGACTTTCTCTTCCCTTCGTCTCTACTGACCTTATTCTGATCAGTTTCGATTCTTCTTCCGGCGGTTTCTTCTCATGGTGGGGCACTCTCCTGGAAGGGAAACACAGCTGGTCAGTTTTGAGAATTCACAAGGTCTAGACTATTTCCGTCTGAGCCCATGCAAGACTCTTTTCACTCACCTACTTCTGAATGGGCAAAACTCTCCCAGTTTTGTAGGTAGATAGGGTTAGTGATCCCCAGAAAAGGAAAAATGAATCATAGCTTTCTTAACTTAAGAGAAGTCATTTTAGGTCCCCAGCCATTCTGTGGTCCGTACCTGACCAGGCATTTTGTGATCTATGCTTACCAGCACTCCTTGCCCAAGCACATTTCTTGCAGAACTTCCTAGGAAGCGTTGGAATGACCAAAAATGCAAAAATCTCAGTAGTTAAGGATTTTAAAGGAATAACAGGAATGCAGAAACTAAGTCTCTACCAGGCCAGGAAATAGCCTAACCATATCAGAAACAACAAATCAACGATAAGACTTCCAGTGCTATTTCAAAAATAAAGATTGACCTAATGCACATCCTTGAGTTGTTTTTTACAGGACTTAAACCCTTTTGAGCACTCAAACACCAGACTCACCAGAGCAGAGAATTGGTGATGCTGACCCCGCCATGACTTCAATCAATTAGAACCTGGACTCTGTCCCCTTAGGATGACTTTTGCCCCAACTCTTCACTGAATTCTCCCTTACCAAGCCCCATCCGTGAATACACATGCACTCTTACCTTAAAACTTCCCTAATCTTGTTGTTTGGGGAGACACAGCTTTGGAAAATATCCAGGATGTTCTCCTGACTTATTGCAAGTAAAACCCTTTCTTTTCCTATTCTTTGGCTTGGTTGTGTCTTGGCTCCACACCTACCAAGAGGCAAACCCAGTTTCAGGTTATAGTTTTACCTGATCTTCTCAAATTCACCTGCTGTCCTTTTCAGTTGGCTTTCCATAATTCTCCAATAATCAGACCCTTCAGATGCCTCTGGATTCCCTCTTCTTCCCACAGAAGTCTAATGGCTAATGGTAATTTGTTCTACCAACTTACATTTTGGGTTTCATGGTAATACCTTGTCACCTAGATTTGTTATAAAAGTTGTACACAGGTCTCTGGTTTTGTGATATAAATGTTCTGTGTGATTTCTTTGTGAGGATTCAAAAATTCTGCAACCATTGCCATGATTTCCCAGAATCCATACCTTATTCTTGAAAGACAGCTTTGCTTGGTGCTCAGTTTTAATGTGATAATTATTTTTTCTTAATATTTTGTAGAGAGGCGCCTGGGTGGTACCATTGGTTAAGTATCCAACTCTTGGTTTCGGCTCAGGTTATGATATCATGGGATGTAAGATCGAGCCCTGCATTGGGCTCTGCTCTCAGCACAGAGTCTGCTTGAGTTTCTCTCCCTCTGCTCCTCCTACCCCCTCTCTAAAATAAATAAATAAATCCTTAAAAAAATATATCTTGTAGAAGTCATTCCAGTAAGACATTGTTGTTGCTAGTGGAAGCTACTGACAGTCTAATTATGGCTCCTCTGTAGATGATCTCTATTTTCTCTGGCTGCTTTAAGGTCTTTTCTTTGTCTTTGGTGTTCTTCCACATCACTACGATGTGACTAGAAGTAGATTCTTAAATTCACATTGCCTCTTCAATTGGAGGACTGTTTCTAATCTATTCTAGAAAATTCTTACCCTCTGCCCCATTAGTATTGTCTCTAGGGAGACTCCAATGAAAAGTATGTCAGAGTTTCTCTCCAATCCCCCTCTCTCTCCCTCTCTCTCTTTCCCTCCTTCCCTCCCTCCCTCCCTCTGTCTCATTCTCTTTCATTTAGAATAATAACCTTTTATTTTTCCTAAAATTTACTTATCCTCCTTAGTTGTGTCTTATCTGTTGCTTAATCCTCAGTTAAAATTTTTAATTCAGGTATAATTAACACACAGTGTTATATTAGTTGCAGGTGTACAATATGGTGATACAACAGTTCTGGGATGCTCAGTGCTCATCTAGAAAAGTGCACTCCTCATCCTCTTCATCCATTTCTTTTCCATTTAAAATTTACCTAGTCATTTTTAAGAGTTATTCATTTGGAACACTTCCAGTTCTCTCTTTCACTTCTCTAAACACACACACAAAAATAACCCACACTTTTTTTGCATACAATTTCTTGGAATCCCATTATCATTGGTCTTTGACATTCTATTCTGTAGACTGTAGTTAGTGTTGGCTCTTAGTCATATGTGTTTGACTATATAAAATAACATGTTTATTTTATATTATTATGACTGTATATGTGGTTAGAATTTAACTTTGGGAGTCCTGCAGGGCCAGGACTGAGATGATTTCTCCAGGATACTATGAAGCAGTACCAACCTGAAAACTTCTTTTTAATTTTTTTTTTTTTTAAGTAAGCTCCACACTCGGCGTGGAGCCCAACACAGGGCTTGAACTCACAACTCTGAGATCAAGACCTGACCTGATATCAAGAGTTGGACACTTAACCAACCAAGCCACCCAGACACCCCAACCTGAAAACATCTTAAATGAATTTCTTGGATTGGGGTTCTCAGACTAAGTGGCATAAATTCAAATTGCAAGACTGTATCAGAGTAAGGCCATGATTATAAGTCATTATCAAATATTAATAACATTCATTGTATTGAATTTTTATTCCGTACCATTGGCAACAGAATGACCTGCTGATTTCTCCACTTTGCCAGCATGGAGATTTTTCTAACTTCATCCTTCCTACTAACAACATAGACTTTGGGGTATACAGCTTTAAGTGGGGTCTCAGGTTCAGCTATGATACTTGGTCAGGTCCAAATCTTATTCCTCACTGGGTCTCTTAACCAGAAAAATCTGTTTCTGTTCTGAGCATATTTCTAGAGCAGCTCAAGCTTCTGTGTCTGCTCACCACTCATGTTTCAGCTCTATGTGTTTTCTTTTTTTTTTTAATGTCTTCCTTTATTTTCTTTTGACTTAGATATGAATTTAAAAGGCATTTTATAATAATTTATCCAGCATTAGGGTATTTCATCTAGTCTTATTTAACTGCTAGACATGGAGATGCCATAGTGTCTATTTTTTTATTTTTTTCTATTTTTTATTATGTTATGTTAATCACCATACATTACATCATTAGTTTTTGATGTAGTGTTCCATGATTCATTGTTTGCATATAACACCCAGTGCTCCATGCAGAGCGTGCCTTCTTTAATACCCATCACCAGGCTAACCCATCCTCCCACCTCTGTATCAACTTTATTTGTAAATTTTACGGTGAAACCTCCGACATGCATTTGGAATTTTTTTTTCTTGGCTAGTTTTAAATAAATTTTTACTTTTTATCAAAGTAATGAATGCACTTTGTTTTAACAGTTATATCATGCTAAAAGTAAAAATAAAAAACAACAGTGTCTTTTTCTCTCCCTTCCTCTACCTCAAGCCCTGCTCTCCACAAGCAACCATTTACAACTCTTTTAGCTATTCATTGTCATCTTTATCTCTAGACTTTTAAATAATAGGCTTTATTCAAAATTTCTTGATTTACCAGTTTTACATATTATATATTGTGCTCTTAAAAGAAAGCTGAGAGTTTTGCCTTTACCACTTTTCTTCTCTTCCTAACATAGCTATACCACAATATTTGGTTAAATCAATGTTCAGTCGTCTCACCATTATGACTAGGTAGATATTGTTCATTGTTGTGTTGAGCAGTATATGCCACATTTTCTTGTACAACTTTTTGTTCTTCATACAAGCAATATTTTTCTAACATTTTTACTAACTTGGTTTCCTGTATATCTTAATCTCTCATGCCTCTTTCCTACATGAACAAAACCATCGATCATTTTCATCTATCCCCTGCAGACCTCACACTCCGAATCCTCCCATCTTGTATTGGATTTTCCGACTTGCTACCCAGCTATCATCAGGGTCATGCATTTGGTGTACTTGTACTGGGACCCCATTTCTCGGATTCTAAGCTTTCTCTTTTCTTGTTCATTTTTCCCTCTAGTGGTTTCCTGACAAAGTGTGTGAGGGAAATTGATTTTTTGAGACCTTTCGTGTCTGAAAATAGTTTTATTCCACCCTCACTCATGATCAATTGTCAATGTAGAGAATTTTAGGTTGGACATCATTTTCAAGTAGAATTTCAAAACATTCTTCACTGGAGTCATGGCTTCCAGGGTAGTTGAGAAGTCTAGAGCCGTTCTGATTTCCCCATCACTGAATGGGTGTTGTCTTTTCTTCTGACACTTTAAGGGTTCTCTTTTTCTCCATGGTTCTCTGAAATAAACTGAGCACATGCTCTGCTGTGATTCTTTTTCATTTATTACTCATAGTTCTTGATGGCCTCTCTCAATTTAGAAGCTCAGTCCTTTAGTTCCAAGTAGTACTAGAAGATATGTTTATAAAATAATTTCTTCATCATTTCTCCTTTCTCTCTTTCTGAAAGATTTACTTAAGGTTGCTCTTCTTGGACTAAGCCTCTAATTTTCTAATCCTTTCTTTTATCCATCTTTTTGAACTTTGTTCAACTGTTAGGGAGTTCTGGTTTTTGTGGGGGTTTTTTGAAGCTTATTTTCCAACCCAGCCATTGAAGTTATTTTGGAAGTTATTTTAGGACTTATTTTTTTCATTCTGAGAGCCCATTCTTGTGCTCTGCTGTTTACTTTTAACGATACTGTATTCATGTTTCAAATATGTAGTATTTTTGTTACTTCTAAGGGCATTAATCATAGGTAGTTTTGGGGGTTTTTTTTAGATTTTATTTATTTGTCAGAGAGAACACAAAGCAGGAGGAGCGGCAGGCAGAGAGGGAGGAGCAGACTCTCTGCTGAGCAGGGAGCCTGATGTGGGACTCGATCCCAGGACCCTGGGTTCATGACCTGAGCCACAGGCAGACGCTTAACCGACTGAGCCACCCAGGCATCCCTGGTTGTTTCTTTTTTTTTTTAAGTTTTCTTCAGCTTCCTTTATTGTCCATTTTTTTGCTTCTTTCTTTGAGTCTTTGTCTTTCATGTTGGAGTGTTTTTTAATGTATGGTGATTTTTAAAATTCTGCTCATCTTTAAGAGTAAGGCCCTAAAAATATTTGGAGGCTCTGTGTGTGTGTGTGTGTGTGTATTTCACTCCAGGGTGGATGGGTAGTAAGCATTCTTTTGTGGGAAACACTCAAGTATCTGCAGGTCTTTTCTCTAGAACTCTTTGGCTACCCCAGAGAAGGACCCAACAACCAGAGATGGCTACCTAATTTGTAGGGCCTAGTGCAAAATGAAAAAGGTCCCTTGTTCAAAAGTCTGGAAGAAGTTCAGTTAGAGGTACTAACACATACATTTTTTTCTTCAAAAGTATCTTATTACTTAAAACATGTAGTAGAGGTGGTAGTAATACATACATAATATAATCTTATAATTGCAAAAAAATAACACTTTTGATGTCATAATTTCATGTAATACAATAAATTTTAATGCTTTATTGTTATGATTTCTTGATTGATCAACAGATTTTTCTGGCTTGCTTCTCTGCAAATTCACTTATTAGGTCATGAGAATTTATATTTTTAGCAATTTCATTTTCAATCTATAATTGAAAGTGATGTCCATTGTTCTTGGCAAATGCAAGATCTCAAATAATCTCAACTGGAGAGAACAACACGGGCAAAGACCAAAAGGAGGGAGGGGAGAAGAACAGTAAAATGAAAGAATGAACAAGTCAGGTAGGTACGACCTCCCTCAAGAAGAAACTTACATGTCAGGCAAAGAAGCTTTATCTAGCTTATAGCCCATTGATTTTAAACTGTAGGAAAGTGGGAAAAGGAAAGATATACTTACTGACTACATATTATTGACAAGTATAGTTGCTTTACAAATGTAACTACCATTTAATAGCCTCACAAAAACACAAGTCATGTCCCCATCTTAGAAATGGAGGCTTAGCGAGAAGGAACTTTGCATTGGTCACACAGCCAGAAAGTTGCAGAACTGGGATATGAATGCTGATCCAAGAACTCACATTCTTTCAGTTACATGAATGGTGGTGTATTATTATAGCAATGGTACCTTAACTTACTGCTCTGCCTAACTAGGATGGAAAGGAAAAAGACTTGAACCAAAAATCCAAAAATCAATCCAGCTCCAGAGAGCTGAAAAAAAATGATAGAAGAAAAATAGAAAAGAGAAAAATGCTTCAAGAGACACTGCAGAAGTAGATTCAATTGGACCTAGTAACTTGCTGGATGCAGGCTAGTAGAAGATGATAGAAATTATATATTTCTTAGCAATCATGAACGTGACTCAGGGTAATTCCACCAACAGGTAATGAAAAAAAGATACAAAAGACCAAAGTTTGATGACAAGGTGATTGAGTGTTGAGCTAGAAATCATCCAGTAGAAATGTCTGGTGGGCATAGTGAGGCGTGGGTCTAGAATGGGACACAGGTCAGTGTTAAAGATGTATATGTAGAAACGATTCACCTACAGTCACAGTGACAAGAAGGGATGACAGGACCAAAGGAGAATGTGTAGAAAACAAGAGTGTGAATCACAAAACTATAAGGAATGACAAGATCTAGAGCACAGATGCACCGAATGTAAGAAAGAAGAGGAGGAAACAGAAATATTCTAATAGAAGTATTTTTAGAAGGCAATTGTTCAGAATTCAGTAAGCCTGGTCAGTATCAAATGTGTCCAAGAGGGTGTAGGAGAATAAACATGAGAAATAAAGACTGGATTGGATGTGGGATAATTAGCAATCTGAGAGTTAATTTCAATAAAGTGCTGGGACCACAATTCAGGAGTGAGTAGGATGGGAAATGAACGCAGAAAATTTTTCTAGAAATAATGAAAGGAAGAAATGTAAAAAGACAAGAAATCTAGAAATAGAAAGGGAACATACAGGCCATAGACTAGACTATTTTACAGATAAGAAAACTGGGCCCAGAGAAATTAACCAATACCTTTATTTATACCTTAGACAGAAAACCAGTAAGATGAAATGGTAATTCAGGAGGGATAAGGATCAAGGAAGACTTTCTGTCTCCAAAGAAGAGTCCATTTAAATCCTCATTTCTCATTTAAGATGCCTCCTTCCTCTGGTACTATGAGCCCATAGCCTTGAAATCATTTTCAATATATCTGAAAGAAAGACCATATTATCCACTGAGACCCATGACTATGATGGCTCACTTGCTGGAGAAAATGTAATGTCATTGGTTTGAGCAAGAGAAAGAGAAATCTGTCTATCACACTTTTTTATTCTTATAGGAGTTTTGTAGTCCTGAAACCTGGAAGACAGGAAGGATTGCTCATACTAAATTTGAAATGCATCACTGTAATAATCTTGATAATACTCCTCCCTATCCCATTTTGGAGATAACAAATAACCCCAAGGTAACTATCCACCTACAGAAATGGACACAGTAGGGTGAAGGCATTCATTAAAAAAAAAAAAAAAAAAATCACCCAATTATGAATAATTCATGATGAGCTGGCAAACACCAGTTTGCTATGGGTAGCTAGGTTCATCAAGAAACACCCTGATAATGTGTATATAAAGACAAACTCAACTGTTTGAGCAGGACATTTGCCATCAGAGCTTCACTCCAGGAACAAGCTCTCTGAGTCTGGACATCATGTCTGTGCGCTTTTCTTCTGCATCCAGACGGCTTGGCTCCAGCGGGGGAGTAGGTTTTGGGGCTGGAAATGCATGTGGTGTGCCAGGCATTGGAAGTGGCTTTTCTTGCGCTTTGGGGGGCAGCTCATCTGCAGGAGGCTATGGTGGGGGACTGGGCGGGGGAAGTGCTTCTTGCGCTGCCTTCACCGGGAATGAACACGGCCTCCTGTCGGGCAACGAGAAAGTGACTATGCAGAACCTCAATGACCGCTTGGCCTCCTACCTGGAGAATGTGCGAGCACTAGAGGAGGCCAATGCCGATCTGGAGCAGAAGATCAAGGGCTGGTATGAGAAATTCGGGCCTGGTTCTTGCCGTGGTCTTGATCATGATTACAGCAGATACTTCCCAATAATTGATGACCTTAGGAACCAGGTAAGAAGCACAATGTCGTGAGGGTTAATACCGCTAAGAATATTTAGCCACACAAGCACCCACAAATGTGTAAGCTGTCACACAGCAGGGCTTTGCTCTCAGCTTCGGATTTCCCGTAGTGCATTATGAATATTAAAAATAATTTCTATTCAAATCCTAATCTTTGAACATGGCTCACCCATAGCTGGTACGAGGTATGCATGTTTATGCTTTTTGTAATATGAAAATATCAAAAACTGCCCACCATCTCCTGCTATATTATTTATAACTTTTTCCATAGAAAGGGTTTTTTTATGGGTGGGGTGAAGGGTAAATGAGGCTATACTTAATTTCCCATTTGCAAAAGAATCATCTTATTATTGGAGACAGAATGCCAGAAAGATTACTATAATTTCATAGGTGACTTTCTTTCAAGGAAATGTGACATTTCCTAACTCCTAACTAACTTTCCATTTATCAGATCATTTCTGCAACTACCAGCAATGCCAATGTTATCCTGCAAAATGATAATGCAAGACTTACGGCTGATGACTTCAGGCTAAAGTAAGTAGAGCTGAAGAGAAACTAAAGACGTTGTTTCAACATTTCCCCTTTAATCTAAGCTATTGGAGGTCACCTCCATTGTTTGACTTTGTTTATTTGCTTTAAACCAAATGCATGTAAGAATGACCAGCTGAATGATATATTTTACTTGGGAAGTTTAGGAACTGACACAAGTGAATGTCAAGATCATATGAAAGAATTTTGAGTGAAAGAAATTCGCTGATTGCATTATGGGCAGTCTAACTGAAGGTTTGAGTGTATTTTAACAGTTTGACCTTGAAACATGGTTGGCGTTTTATGCTGACCCAGAAAATGATGGGACTAAGGTGATGCAACTGTCAAATATTTTCTAAGGTTTGAAAATGAGCAGGCCCTTCACCAGAGCGTTGATGCGGACGTCAGCGGTTTGCGCAGGGTGCTGGATGAGCTGACTCTCTGCAGAACCGACCTAGAGATCCAGCTGGAAACCCTGAGCGAGGAGCTGGCTTACCTCAAGAAGAATCACGAGGAGGTAGGTGCTCTGTCTCCCCCGATTCCACGATCCGCCTTGCTCCCAAAACTTAAAAACGAATTTCAGGCGACAAGTATAACAATGTCCGCCACCAATATTCCAGAAGGAACTCGTCAGTTTCTCTGCGTGGCTTAGATTGTTTGGAAATGTTTCTATCCATAAGCCTCCAAAGAAACAAACCTTTTGTAAAAAAGTTTCTAACCTCATGCATCCTGTCGGTCTGGTTCCTCTGAAAATATTCAGCTCCTAACGTGGTCGAACCTAACGTGGTCTTTCAGGAGATGAAGGCGCTGCAGTGCGCGGCCGGAGGGAACGTGAACGTGGAGATGAACGCGGCGCCCGGGGTGGACCTCACGGTCCTGCTGAACCACATGCGGGCAGAGTACGAAGACCTGGCCGAGCAGAACCGCAGGGACGCGGAGGCCTGGTTCAATGAGAAGGTAAAACCCCGCCGGGGCGCGCCTGCGTGGCTCTGGGCGCTGATGCAAGGCCCGCAGCACCCTAACACCCCCCACCTCTCCAACCTTCCAGAGCGCTTCCCTGCAGCAGCAGATTTCTGATGACGCTGGTGCAACCACCTCAGCTCGGAATGAGCTCACCGAGATGAAGCGTACTCTTCAAACCCTGGAGATCGAACTCCAGTCCCTCTTGGCAATGGTCAGTAGAAAGTACCAAAAAAGATGGGTTTCAGCAGTGGGGAAGAAATGTAAAGAGCACCTCTTGGCAATGGTCAGTA
>NW_023270503.1:26139716-26169210 GCF_011800145.1 Mirounga leonina | reverse complement strand
AGCAGTGGGGAAGAAATGTAAAGAGCACCTCTTGGCAATGGTCAGTAAAAAGTACCAAAAAAGATGGGTTTCAGCAGTGGGGAAGAAATGTAAAGAGCACCTCTTGGCAATGGTCAGTAGAAAGTACAAAAAAAGATGGGTTTCAGCAGTGGGGAAGAAATGTAAAGAGCGTCTCTTCCACGTGATATTACTTACCTTCGTTTTTATCCGTTAATTGCCGGGCTTGACATAAGACACATTTGCATTTTTCACAGCAGAGCCCTCTTGGCCTGAAAAGTAGACCTAGGTGCTCATAATTATGAAACGTTGGAAATTGGCAAGTTTTTGAGGTACTCGGAAAAGAAAATGGTTTCTACCCTGAATCTTCTCTCCCAAGTCAAAAGATAAAAAAACCATTCTCGGCCGAATGCAAAAATGCGTTCGCACCCCTTCTATCTTCTTCATCTGGCATTCCTTTGGGCCACTTAATTAAGAACACTTAGAAGTTCCTTTTTAAGTGGCATAAACAAGAAGCAAAGCGGAGGCATGAATGTTGCCTCTAAAGCTAAACACCCTTGATAATAATAGTAACCTTTTCATTAAGGTTTTGCCCGGCACTTTCTCCCACTTGAGTCCACAATAACCCTGGGGCTTGGGCAGGGCAGACTTTATAATTCCTATCATTATTTTCAAAAGAACAATCTGAGATTCAAAGAAGTTAAGCAGTTTTCCCAGAGCCCCACAGTTGAATACGAAGGAACCTGAACTTCTCTCCAAATTACCTAACTCCCACGTCTATACTTCTCCCGCTATGGCTAGTACACAAACCTTCAGAGTTTATCCACAAAAGAGGGTATGAATGTATATAAAATTAGGACTTGGCATAAAAATTCTTGCAGCTGAAAGAGGAAGACACTTTTATCTTCATTCCATGTAAAAGTATAGCGAGCATCCCACTTTAGGAGAAACACTTTATAAACCCATTTGGATTCACAAACCATTTAAAGCTTAAAAAGGTTGTTCTTTTCTTTGGGTCAGTCTACTTCGGGAAAGTTTACCCAGTTCACTATGGGCTTATTAATTTTTATAGAAGAGCTACAGTCTCCATGAGACAAGACTGTCATGTGATTAGAAACAAAGTAGCAAACTGTAGGGGGACTTTTATTCCTGGGAAATGTGGCAAATTGTGCCAGACTCTTGAACCAGAGATGGGGCAGAGGGATCTTTAGACTGTGCCCTATGAAGAAACAAGTTCATCTTTGCTAACACTCCTGGACATATGAGTGACATTCACCACCAACTGTGTCACTCTCAAACAGAAAAACAGTAGGACATCTAATAAAGGCAACAATTAATATTGAACAAGGGGGACTCTTTGGGGGTAAATATGCTTATTTGCATTGTGTAAGATAACTCTTTTAAATATCTCTTAAGTGCTCTGCCAACACTGTGACACTTTCTACTAAACTATGTCTTCCTGATCCATAGAAACACTCCCTGGAGTGCTCCCTGACCGAGACCGAAGGCAACTACTGTGCACAGCTCGCCCAGATCCAGGCTCAGATCGGGGCCCTGGAGGAGCAGCTGCACCAGGTCAGAACCGAGACGGAGGGCCAGAAGCTGGAGTACGAGCAGCTGCTCGACATCAAGGTCCACCTGGAGAAGGAAATCGAGACCTACTGCCGCCTGATTGATGGAGAGGATGGGTAAGCACAGCTTCTACTGAGGAAACACTTTATATTTTATTTTAAGGTTATTAAATGTTTTTAGAAATCAAGTACAAAGTGTCTGTGACCTATATCATGTATAACTAAACCCCTTCTAGTGTTATTTCAGAATCCAGAGATCTCCCATCTTAAATCCTTGTTTTCCAGTTTCCTCGGCAAAAGAGAGTGAAATAATTAATGCAAGCTCTCTATATTGTTACAGCTCTTGTGTTAAATCAAAAGGCTATGGAGGACCAGGAAATCAGATCAAAGGTAAACAAAAGCTGTGTTGAGCATTCAAAATGTACTTGTATTAAGTTTCAAATGATGAGTTAATTATTTCCCCTTCGTGGATCTGATAAATTCTAACAATTTCTGTGTCATTTTAGAGTTATCTAAAACCACCATGGTTAAAACAATTGTTGAAGAACTAGATCCTCGTGGCAAAGTTCTCTCATCCAGAGTTCACGCTGTGGAAGAGAAAGCAGCCAAAGCCAACAACGTGAAGAGTGAACAGAGGGTGCCTTCCTGAGCCCCAGAAGAAGAGCCCCTGAATTAAAATACCAAACTGAAGCTAGGGTCCTAAATAAAAACCCTCTTATTTTTCTGCTTTTCTTCCAATGAATTAAGACAAGCTGTTTGTAGAATGGTAACATTTCTTTGACTTTCTCTATGGTGGTGTGTCAATAAAAGTTCTTCCTGTTGCAAGTCATCTTCACTGGTGCTGGTCAATCTTTGCATTTTAAACATACCCACAAGGGGAGCTGAATCTGATTTTAATTTTTTTGTTGTTGTTGTTTAATTCAGTGGCCTTCACAAGTTAGGAGTAAGTTTAACAGGTAAACTGGTTGGAGTCTTTTTCACATCTCTGTAAAATTTTAAATCTTCCTCCTGGCTTCTATAAATACTTGTTAAGTGCACTTCCTAAGTGCTGGCAATGAGAATAAAATAGTCTATAAAATCTAATTCCTGAATGCAACATGCTTATAGAAGTGGAAATAAGAAGAATCAAAAACATCCTAAAAATAACAGGAAAAAACTGTAAATGGTGATATTTGAAGGTAGAAAGGAAGAGAAAGAAATATGGGAACTAGACAGGGCAAGATAGGGAAATTCCACAATCTTAGGCCACAAAACACATCTTAACAGAAAACTGAAATCATATCAAGTATCTTTTCTGGCCACAATAGTATGAAATTAGAAATCAGTAACAGGAGGAAAATTTGAAAATCCAAAAATACGTAAAAAATGAACACACTCCTGAACAATGAGTGGGTCAAAGAAGAAATCAAAAGGAAAATTAAAAAAAAAAATCTTGAGAAAAATGAAAATATGATATACCAAAACTTATGAGATGCAGCAAGAGCAGTACTAAGAGGGAACTTTATAGTGATAATCATATATTAAGAAAGAAGAAAGTTCACAAATAAGTAATCTAACTTTACATATCAAGGAACTAGAAAAAGGAGAAATTAAGCCTAAAGTTAGCAGAAGGAAAGAAATAAGAAAGATTAGAACAGAAATAAATGAAATAGAGACTACAAAAGAAATAGATAAGATCAACAAAACTGATAGTTGGTTTTTTTGAAATGTTAAAATTGAAAATCTTTAGCTAGACCAGCCAGAGGGAGAAAGGACTCAAATAAAAATTATAAGTGAAAAAGGAGACATTACAAGTGATGTCAGAAATACAAAGGATTATAAGAGAATACTGAAACATTTATATGCCAACAAATTGAATAATCTAAAAGAAGTAAATTCCAAGAAACATGCAACCTGCCAAGACTAAATCATGAAAAATAGAAAATCTAAACAGGCCAATGATGAGTGAGGATACTGAATCAGTAATCAAAAACCCTTTCACAAAGAAAAGCCTAAGACCAGATGGTTTCACTGGTGAATTCTACTACTTACAGAAGAATTAATACCAATCTTTCTCAAGCTCTTCCAAAAAATAAGAGGAGAAAACACTTCCAAACTCATTTTATAAGTCCAGCATTATTCTTATACCAAAGCCAGACAAAGATGCTACAAGAAAAGAAAATTACAGGCCAATATCCCTGATGAATATAGATGCAAAAATCTTCAACAAAACTCTAGCAAAATAAATTCAACAGCACCATAAAAGAATCATATACCATGATCAAATGTGATTTATCCCTGGGATGCAATAAATGTGATACACCACATTAACAGAAGGAAGGGTAAAAATCGTATGATCACCTCAATAGATACAGAAAAAGCATTTAACAAAATTTGACACCTTTTCATGATACAAATGCTCAGCAAATTAGGTATGGAAGGAATGTAACTTAACATAAAGGCCATATATGAAATTACCACAGCTAATATACTCAGTGGTGAAAAACTGAAAGCTTTTCCTCTATACCAGGAATAAGGCAAGGATGTCCACTCACCACTTTTATTCAATACTGGAATTCCTAGCCAGAGCAATTAGGCAAGAAAAAGAAATAAAAGGCACCCAAACTGGAAGAGAAGAAGCAAAATTGTCTCTGTTTACAGATAGCATGCTCTTATATATAGAAAACCCTAAAGACTTCACCCAAAAACTGTTAAAACTAATAAATACATTCAGCAAAGTTTCAGGACACAAAATCAATATTAAAAATCAGTTACATTTTTATACACTTACAATAAATTATCCAAAAAGAAAATTAAGAAAACAATCCCATTTATAATAGCATCAAAATGAGTAAAATACTTAGGAATAAATTTAACTAAGGAGATGAGAGACTTGTACACTGAAAACTACAAAACAGTGATGAAAGAAATTAAAGCAGACACAAACAAATCAAAAGACATCCCATGTTCATGAACCCAAAGATTAATAATGTTTAAAGGGCCATACTACCAAAGCAATCTACAGACTTAATGCAATCCCTGTCAAAATCCCAATGACATTTTTTATCATAAATAGAAAAAACAATCCTAAAATTCATCTAGATACAAAAAAAGACCTTTAATAGCTAAAGCTATTTTGAGAAAGGACAAATCACCCTTCCTGATTTCAAAATACCTTACAAACTACAGTAAATAAAACAGCATGGAAGACATAAAAATATGGAGAAATTAGAACCCTTGTGCACTGTTGGTGGGAATGCAAACTGGTTCAGCCACTATGAAAAACAGTATGGCAGTTCTTCAAAAAATTGAAAATAGAATTACCATATGTTCTTGCAATTCCACTTCCTGGTACATACCCAAAAGAATTGAAAGCAGGATCTTGAAAAGATATTTGTACACCCATGTTCCAAGCATCATTCACAACAACTAAAATGTAGAAGCAACCCAAGTGATCATCAACAAAGAATGAATAAGCAAAATGTGGTGTATACATACAATCGAATATTATTCAGCCTTTAAAAAGGAAGGAAATTCTGACACATGCTACTACATGGATGAATCTTTGAAGTCACTATGTTAAGTAAAATAAGCCAGTCACAAAAAGACAATATATGATTCCACTTATATAAGGTACCTGGAGTTGACCAATTCATAAAGAGAAAAAGTAGGATGGTGATTGCCAGGGGCTGGGGAGAAGAGAATGGGGAGTTATTGTTTAATGGGTATGTTTAAGTTTTACAAGATGAAAACAGTATAGCGTTGTATGTTGGTTGCACAACATTATAAATATATTCAATACCACTGAATTGTATACTTTAAAATAGATAAGATAATAATTTTGTGTTCTGTGTATTTTACCACAGTAAAAAGAATAGAGAGCCCAGAAATAAATCCATATATATAGTCAACTTACCTTTGACAAAGGGGCCAAGGATATGCAATGAGGAAAGGATAGTCTCTTCAAGAAATGGTGTTGGGAAAATTGAATATCCACATGTAAAAAGGGCCCCACATGAAATTGGGCCCCTATGACACACTATACACAAAAATCAACTCAGAATGGATTAAATACCCAAACATAAGACCCAAAACAGTAAAACTCCTCAAAGAAAACACGAAAGATGAGATTGGATGTGTTCAGGGTGGTATGGCCATAGACATAGGAGAAAGCTCCTTGACAAAGGTCTTGGTAATGATTTCTTGGATGTGACACCAAAATAAAGGCAACAAAACCAAAGTATATGCAGGACTTTTTACATAACTTCCAGGAAAGAATCAATAATTATGATACCCAGCACTTTGAACTCTATTCTAAGCATCATTTTAATTCTCAGAACAACCCTATGAGATAGATACTATTATCATCCTCTTTTTATACATAAGGAAACTGAGGCATAGAGTGGTTGAGTAACTATTCCAAGGTCACACAGCTAATAACTAGAGTTGCTAGAACACTAATCCAGCCATTCTGGCTCATAGTCTGTGCTTGACTCCAACATAATACCATGTTATTGAGAACCTCATGATTCCACCTTCCTTCTAGCAAGAGAAGGGAGGTAAAAACTAAGTGCATTCTAAACTCCACTCAATCTAAGATTAAGCCATTATCAGAGTCAGGGACCCTGCAGAGTGGCTTTGGATAGTATCTGATTTCATCCCTCAGGTCCGCTGTTCCCTTCAGTGCAGAGTGGGAATATCAAAACCAGGGAAGCCATTTTGTGGGAAGAGTTAGCACACCAGATTCTGATTCTTAGAAAAACTAGGTTATCTAATGACAAAACAAACCTCATTCATGTCCGAGAAAAATACCATTTCAACTTGGGTAACAGAAATGTAGAATGTAAATTTTAAACAACAGCCAGAGATATTGAAAGACCTAAAAGTGATACAGGAATCCATCAAAATCCTAGAGGAGAACACAAGCAGCAACCTCTTAGACTTCAGCCGCAGCAACTTCTGGCTAGACACGTCTCCAAAGGCAAGGGAAACAAAAGCAAAAATGAACTATTGGGACTTCAACAAGATAAAATGCTTTTGCACAGCAAAGGAAACAATCAACAAAATTAAAAAGCAACCTATGGAATGGGAGAAGATACTGGCAAATGACATATTGGATAAAGGGTTAGTATCCAAAATCAAACTCAATACCCAAAAAACAAAAAATCCAGTCAAGAAATGGGCAGAAGACATGAATAGACATTTCTCCAAAGAAGACATACAAATTGGCTAACAGACACATGAAAAAATTCTCAACATCATTCAGCATCAGGGAAATACAAATCAAAAACACAATGAGATACCCCACACCAGTCAGAATGGTTAAAATTAACAACTCAGAAAACAACAGAAGTTAGCGAGGTTGAAAAGAAAGGGTAACCCTCTTACACTGTTGGTGGGAATGCAAACTGGTGCAACCACTCTGGAAAACAGTAGGGAGTTTCCTCAAAAAGTTAAAAATAGAGCTACCCTGTGACCCAGCAATTACATTACTAGGTATTTATCCAAAGGATACAAAAATAGTGATTCAAGGCACATGTACCCCAATGTTTATAGCAGCAATGTCCACAATAGCCAAAATATGGAAAGAGCCTAGATGTCCATCGACAGATGAATGGATAAAGAAAATGTGGTACACACAAACACATACACACACACACACACACACAATGGAATATTACTCAGCCATCAAAAAGAATGAAATCTTGCCATTTGCAATGACATGGATGGAACTAGAGGGTATTATGCTAAGTGAAATAAGTCAGTCAGAGAAAGACAAATACCATATGATTTCACTTATATGTGGAATTTAAGAAACAAAACAGATGAACAAAGGGGAAGGGAAGGGAAAATAAAATAAGATGAAAACAGAGAGGGAGACAAACCATAAGAGACTCTTAACTCTAGAAGACAAACTGAAGGTTGCTGGAGGGGAGGTGGGTGAGGGCATAGGGTAACTGGGTGATGAGCATTAAGAAGGGTACTTGATGGAATGAGCACTGGGTGTTATATGCAACTGATGAATCACTAAATTCTACCCCTGAAATTAATAATACAGAATATGTTAACTAAATTGAATTTAAATAAAATTTTTTTTAAAAAAGGTATTTAAGAATGTTTGAAACTAAACACTAAATTTATTGGGGGCAAATTAACCTACTATTGATAGAATAAGATAAAGTGATAAATGTCTTTATCCTGAGGTGAGCAGACATTTACACTGCATAACTTACAGTTTAATTCAATTATTTCTGAGTACCTAAAATATGCACATTATATAATGAATGTTCTAATATCTAATACAGTTCTAATACTTAATACCTAATAGAAGAAAGGATAATGATATGTGGCTGAATACGTGTTTCTTACTATAAATAAAATAGCCACTCTCAAGGAAGAAATGTATGGATAGAATTCATTAAGTCTATCTCCCACTTCTGGAAAGGACTAAAGTATACCTAAACTTCTGTAACAATTGTTAGTGTAGAGGAAATCTATGAGTAAGAAAAGTCAAGAGATTTGCCCTGATGAGTAAACAGATTGACAGTGTTTTCGGAAGGAGTTAAGCATCATTCATTCCAGTCCTGCTGGGATATAAAAATGCTTTGTGATCTGTGTTGCCGCTTAGCTTCACAGCCAACTCATCCCCAGAAGATTCTAATAATATATGCTTAACTTGTTCCCCAAAAGATTACAAGTTAATTAGTATTTATAAAATATCTAGAGATAAGTAGATTATGTTAATCATACTTTGCAGCCTCATAACACCTCTTACCCAAGAGACTCAAGATTACACTGACCCCATACTCTGTTTTTCTTGTTTTATTCATGGAAAGTTTGGACAAAAGATTAAAATTGTGACCAGGTCACAACAACATCAATAACGAGTCTCTGAATGCGAGCTACAACTCTTATCACACATTATTCTAAACCTGTAGCAATGGTCTGAATTACAGTTTTATATTAATTATCTTAAAATATTTTAGTCAAAAAATTCCAGACATTCTGGCCCACCATTATTACGTATCTTTTAAGAGCAGTAATGTTGGGTGTTTTTCAAAGTATGTGATACACACCGCATTGAAAAATCTCATTCAGAAAAAAGTTACTGTTTCAAAACAATCTAAACCTATAATCAGTAACCAATCAATTTGTACCATTATAAGTCATAGAGACCTGACCCTGTCTGACATGTTCACTTTATTATAATAATTTAAATAATTAACATTTACAAAATGTTTGTGTCCTTCAGACTGTTTTATAGTCATTAATTATTGAAACTGCTCAACATTCAGTGTTATTATTTTCATTTGCCCAGCAGGAAAATGAAGCATAACCAAATGGGATAACTTCCCATGGCCATCAAGGAAAGAGCATGAAGAGGTTGCTTACCTATAACAGCTAACCTTCCATCTCGAGTACCATAATTATTGGTGTTCTAGGTAGGGATGAAAACACATCTCTCCTTCATATATTTTACTCCCTAACTATCAATAGGAAGTTCAGTTCTCAAAATAATTCCTAATACCTTAAATACATAAATTTAAACTGAAATACAGTAAACAATATTTTTGAGGTAGAAAAATGAATAATGTGGAGACTCAGAAGTTTGTTGAATGGATATTCTGCTCCTGGACTAAACCAAGAAATCTCAGTAAAAATAATTTTCTGTCACTGATACATATTCATTAATTTTAGTTAAATTGATAAGCAAAGTATTGCAGGACTTCTGTTACTTCAGTTTTCAACTTAAAAAAATCAATTAAAAAATTCCCACTACCAACAGATCACTATATTTTTTTTCTTTGTTTTTATTAGGTTATGTTAATCACCATACATCATTAGTTTTTTATGTAGTGTTCCATGATTCATTGTTTGCGTATAACACCGGTGCTCCATGCAGAACGTGCCCTCTTTAATACCCATCACCAGGCTAACCCATCTTCCCACCACCCTCCAAGCCCAGGGCCAGATGGCTTCCCAGGGGAATTCTACCAAACATTTCAAGAAGAATTAATACCTATTCTTCTGAAACTGTTCCAAAAAATAGAAATGGAAGGAAAACTTCCAAACTCGTTTTATGAGGCCACCATTACCTTGATCCCAAAACCAGACAAAGACCCTATCAAAAAGGAGAATTACAGACCAATATCCTTGATGAACATGGATGCAAAAATTCTCACCAAAATACTAGCCAATAGGATCCAAAAGTACATTAAAAGGATTATTCACCACGACCAAGTGGGATTTATCCCTGGGCTGCAAGGTTGGTTCAACATCCGCAAATCAATCAATGTGATACAACACATTAATAAAAGAAAGAACAAGAACCATATGATCCTCTCAATAGATGCAGAAAAAGCATTTGACAAAGTACAGCATCCTTTCTTGATCAAATCTCTTCAGAGTATAGGGATAGAGGGTACATACCTCAATGTCAAATCACTATATTTTGAGAGTATCTGATATTAGTAAGGAAGGAAATGCCCACAGAAATACTCCATAAACATTTGCAGGACAAAAGCAGTGGACATTTCTCTTGTAAATTATTAATTTTTTATTGTCTAGGGGGAAAAAAAAAACTAGACTTTCTTCCAGAAGTCAAAAAGATATATGCTTACTAATGTTTAATTTTGACCTTTAAAACTATGATTTAGTATTACTCCACCAGGCACCTATTCATAGACCAAGATATCTTGGGGCACCTTTCCACCTACAGACTGGACACTCTTAAAAATCACCCAATTATGAAAAACAACAATTAGGGAGCGAGTAATATTTTATTACAGACTGAAAGTCAAGACTGAAATGACCTACTGAGTCCTATAAAAGGCCAATGAAGATCACTTCTATGGATGGTGTGCTTTTGCTTCGCTCCTCGCTGAGAAAGTGTCGCTCTGCCGTACTGTCGCCATGTCTTTTCAACTTTCTAGTGGATCCAGGCGAGTCTGCTCGCGAGCTGGCCCAGGGTGGCTGTCTGGTGGAGGTCCAGGCTTTGGGGCTGGGAATGTGTGCCATGGATCGGGAGCAGGAAGCAGCATTTCTTATACTCTTGGGAGCATTTCTTCTGGAGGTGGCTTCTGTAATGGTGGGGGGGGTGTCTGTGCTGGTTTTCTTGGAAATGAGCATGGCCTGCTTTCTGGGAATGAAAAGGTGACCATGCAGAACCTCAATGACCGCCTGGCATGCTACCTGGACCATGTACGAGCTCTGGAAGAGGCCAACACAGACCTTGAGCAGAAAATCAAGGTCTGGTATGAGAAATATGGGTCTGGTTCTTGCCGAGGACTAGATCATGACTACACGAGATATTTCTCGGTCATTGAGGATCTTAAAAGGCAGGTAAGAAATATGGATTTGCTTACTTTTACTATAGACTTTTGGTGTACATAACCTAAAAAAGACAAAATATAAAATGTGCTTAAAATTTTGACATGATGTAGAATTTGCTCACTCTCCATTCCCAGTGCTTATTAAAGCAATGTCTGGCCAAAAAAAAAAAAAAAAAAAAGTTGTAGAATTAAAGGCAAATAATTTCAAAACAGATATAATCGCCTTGCTGATCATATATTTAGCTCATATTTTTTGATCAAGAGTAATAAAAGTATCTGTGATTGTAAAAGCTTACACTTTGGCTCTTAAGCTCTGGACATTCACGGTCTGAAAAAAAAAAAGCCAAATCCCTTTCACGTAGAAAAAATGATATTAAAGTAGATATTTGATGGGTTGAGAAGATAAGAATCACACTGAAATCTGGACTCTCCCTTGACTTTCAGCACCTAACTATTTTGCACAATCTACCCTATTTAGATTATTTCTGTGACCACCTGTAACTCCAGCATTGCTCTACAAAATGACAATGCCAGACTGACTGCTGACGACTTCAGGGTGAAGTAGGTGAAAATAACGTAATTAACTATAATAAATGTAAATACTACAGTTGGAGTAAAAAACAGACCTTTTGCTTTAAAAACCAACACGTTTTTATGAAGTCAAACTAAATCATTGAAGAAATTAAATGTGCCATTACAAAAGGAGCTATCCCAAATTTTAAACATTTTGATTCAACTACAAAGCACATTGGATGATAAAAATTCTGAAAAAACAACTCCTCCAAAATAGTCATCCTAAATCCGTAGATATTCCAAAGTGTGTCATCTCTTTGCCGATGCAGTAAGCTTTAGAAGCCTGGACAGAACATCCTGTCATTCAGTATACCAGATGTCGGAGAAAGTTATGCTTTGCACCTGCCCACGGTCACAATTCTCAAGCACTTTACTAACCTTTCAGGTATGAAAATGAGCTTGCTCTACACCAGAGTGTAGAGGCCGACATCAGTGGTCTTCACAGGGTTATGGATGAGCTGACCCTTTGTACAGCCGACCTGGAAATACAGTTTGAAACACTCAGTGAGGAATTGGCGTACCTCAAGAAAAATCACCAGGAGGTAAAGGACCCTCCAGCATAGCTTCCGATAGTACCTGATTTCGTTCCTCTGGCCAGCTGTTCACTTCAGAGCAGAGTGGGAAGATCAGTCAAAACTCTACCTTGAGGGTTAATACTGATGCCTTTTCCAGGAAATGAAAGTCCTGCAGTGTGCGGCAGGGGGGGATGTGAACGTGGAGGTGAACGCAGCCCCAGGCGTGGACCTAACTGTCCTGTTGAACAACATGAGGGCCGAGTACGAGGACTTGGCTGAGCAGAACCGCAGGGACGTGGAGGCCTGGTTTAACGAGAAGGTACGTCTGTGGCAGATCACACACCAAGGGCTTGGTCAGTAGACCACCAAGCTGGTCGCTAACCCTTCTGATGATTATGCTACAGAGTGCTTCACTTCAACAGCAGATTTCTGATGATGCAGGAGCGGCCACCACAGCCAGGAACGAGCTGACGGAACTGAAACGCAACCTGCAAACCTTGGAAATAGAACTTCAGTCTGTTGTGGCCATGGTTCGTAGAAGTCACCACTGATTTGAATGTGTGTGTGTGTGCGTAGGTAAATGTACATCTAAGTATATATAACTAATTACATATAACTAAAAGTATAAAATGTGGTAAATAATAAGAATGCTGTCCATAAACATGACTTCTGACTCACCAATCCCAATACTTAAAAATCAAACTTTTCTCAATGGAGAGAAAATGGTTGGGTGTTTTTTTTTTTTTTCTTTTTTTCAAGAAACCTGGCTTATGCTGCTTTTCGATCGAAAAGATTTAGACCTTGTACAAATGCTTCTTTCCACCTTGAGAATGTCTCAATTATGAACGTGCTATTTATCCGTTCCCCACTTGCTTTATTCTTCTTTCAGAAACATTCCTATGAACGCTCTCTGGCCGAGACAGAAGGCAATTACTGCCTCCAGCTCCAGCAAATCCAGGACCAGATTGGGGCGATGGAGGAAGAACTGCAACAGATTCGCACGGAAACAGAAGACCAGAAGCTGGAATACGAACAGCTTCTAGATATCAAAATATTTTTAGAGAAAGAAATAGAAACGTATTGCAAGTTAATAGATGGAGAAGAAAGGTAAATACCGAAAAGAATCCTCTCCCATCAACTAGGTTTTCTCAGTATCTACGTACACCAGTATCATATCCTAGAATTTCCTACTCTAAGGATCATACTCATCTGTTGGTCTCAGGAATTTATTATTGCATCCAAATGACATGAAAACGGGCAGCCAAATCAAATGTGCAAGTATGTGAAGTGTGCATATCTATAATAACATAGGACATTTAAATTACCAAATGTTAAACAATTCCTCCATGGGGGAGGCATGGGGAGGCGGTTGCTTTCTGTGATTTAACGTTGAAGCACATTTCCTATAAAAACACACTCTATTTTATCGGTACTTCACTAGTGACCACACGTGCACCCTGTATTAGGTGGGTTACTATGTTTTCATTTGAAAGATGAACAATAACAGTTTCCTTGGAGAAGTCACCATGGCTTGTTAGCCAAGAGCAACAGCTCTGGGTGCAGATCACACCACTGGGTGAATTTGAACTCATGGTTTAACCTCTTTAAATCCCATTTTCCTTATTGGTAAGATTGTGAGAACATCAAAACCACACTCTTCACCCATGACCATAGCGCATCACTATGGAGGTCTATAGAGTGTTCAGGAGAGTGGCTTGCACACAAAAGGTACTTGGTAATCAGTGGCTGTTACTAAATGCTTGCCCATGGTCACACCAGGAGTCTGTACCATCTCATGCATCTGCCAAGGCGAGTGTCAGCCCTCTACAATCTATTCTCATAGGAACTCAACCGTGATGTTCCCTCCTTCGAACAAAGCACTCATTACAGCATTCACTAGTCCCTTCTTTCACTACACCTTTCAAGCTGTGTTCCAGCTAAATTTTTACACGCATATGCTTTATTTTCAATGGTATAAACTGCTTGTATCATCACTCTATATTTTCTACAGCACCTAACCCAGCACCTTCTGCATTGTGGCACCCTGAACTTTTTCATTGCCCCGGTGATTGACTGAAAAGTCAGAGTCAGAAACTGGAGTCTCCAGAGAGCAACACAAAAGAGATGATAGCTGGTCACAAGGGAATTTCTGATCATAAACACTCATTTAATCTTTCCCTTCACAACACTGAGGTCATGAAAGGCTTACTTATATATCTCTTAAACATAAAAGGAATTTAATCTTGCAGAAACTAGAATTCCTAAACTTTTATTCCCAACTCATAGTTATTTCTGAGCTTCCTCCTGAAAGGAAAAAAAAGAAACGCAACAATTTACTCTTCTCTTCACAGAAAAAGCAAGTCCACGTGTTACAAATCCAAAGGACGTGGGCCTATACATTCCGAAAATCAAGTCAAAGGTACAGAAGGTTTTTTTACTTGGCATAAATCTTTTCAACTCAAGCAATTTTTTTTAAATAAGTCACTTATTTGTAAACTAAATCAAATTGTAAACTAAATCAAATCAAATCGAATGAAGGAATCAGGGGTCATTATGGCAACTTCTTAATGTATTTTATATTCCTGTAGAACAGACGTGGTCAAATTGTGAAATTTCTGAAATGGGGATTCAATCCCCAAACATTTTTCTTACCTAGAACCTATTATTTTCCCAGTTCCAATGCTTTGGTGAAAGAGCTATTGTATTTTAAACCACAAAAATAGGGCAAGTTGGCATTTAAAGGAAGACAGTATTACTTGCTCTAGTTTTAATCTATGTTTTATTTGCACCTTCAAACACCCATTGTTCTAAAAACAATGGTAAGTATAAGATAATTCTGGGCCTTGCTAAGCAAGTCTTCAAACACAGTATTTGTCTTCAAACAGTATTATATCTCAGGTTATTGCAAATACTATTTTTTAGAAGTATACCGTTATGACTAAGTACCTTTCAGCCTGCTAAGAATGAGTACTAAATTTGCTTTTATTTTATTTTAGACTCAAAAGAAGAAATTGTTGTCAAAACAATGGTTGAGGAACTAGATCAACTTGGTAATGTCCTTTCACTAAGGGTCCATTCAGTTGAAGAAAAATCCTCTAAAATAAGCAACATTACAATGGAGCAACGAGTACCTTCTAAAGCACCATAGTGAGGAAACAAGTTATTTAAAAAAAAAAAAAAAAAAAAAGCCTGCCTTTGCAAAATCCCATTGGCCAAATAACCAAGGAAATCATTCATGTCTGTTCTTAAAAATTCAAGGGCTAGAATTTGTTTTCTTTCTCTTCTTTTCTCACATTCTTTCCATGTAATCCTTTTCAGGAGTAGGAAAAATCTTGCTCTGTCTCATTGTTTTGTTTCTAGTTGGAACTTTTTGGCCATTCATTAAAAATTTTTCTGTTGCAAATTATTTCTGATGAATCTGGTGCTTTTGAATTTCTGCAGTTGATCTCAATGTGACAGTACTAAGGATACGCTGGTAAAATAAAATGCCTCATACAGTCACATTTACTTCAATTCATGATAAATTGGAAAGAGCACCAGACATCATCTCTGGTCCCAAATCTGTCCCCAGTCAACCATGTAAATGACTAGATCTCCTTGGGTTTGGGTTTCTGTGGATGGAAGAGTATCCACATTGATCACTAGGATTTGTTCACCCTTACAATGACGAGCCTGCGTGTGAGTTTGCTGAATCTGAATCTGGATAGCTGTTTTTCCATTTTGCAGTACATTAATCTCTCTACTCCTACCCCAGTGGAGAAAGCCCATGGGTTCAGAATGGTGGAAGAATCCTCAAGAACAACAACAATAATACATGTTCAAGGAACTGATTGACCCCATAGAATCCAGGAGAGATTCAGGACTTAGAAGAACAAAGTATGATGGTGAACCAGGCTAAGGGATTAAGCTGAGGGCAGGATGATTGACAGGTGAATTTACCATGACACTAACAATGCATAAGCTTCAGGTCCCTCATTAGCACAGGAAGGGCCCTAGCGTTATGTTTATATAGCCATTTTTAGAAAACTTTTGCAAAACTATGATAATTTTAGCACCATCGGTTAAGTCTGCTATCTCTTTCCACTCCAGTTTCTCCTCCATCACTCTTTCCCTCAGGTCTGGGGGTGATCTATCACTAAATTGTATGATCACAATTTATTATCCAAATGTAACATTTGAGGGAGAGTAAAAGATGCTATTAACCAGGCATATTAGCAGACATGAACTGACCTATTGTAGGCATAGGGACATAAAGTCACCCTAAGTCAAGAGGAAGTTGAGATGAGTGTAGTGAAATATATTAATGAGGTTCTCATCATTTCCATGGAAACTTCTAGGAATATTTCCACTGCCCATTGTGCCCATGCAGTATCATATCATAAAGTTACCAGGCTGCAAATTGTGATATGAACAAATCTTATAAAACACAGCACCAGAAATATGTAAATAACAGAAGAGATACAATGTATGAAGTATGTGGAACCAGAAGCTAGTCTATGGAAAATCTTTTAAGTCATCAGATGTGTAAAATTGTAGAGAATTCGTTTTCACTGATGCCTACGAAAGACAAAAATCGCCTCCTGACAGGAATATAATGGGTAATGCAACATATTTATTATTTTTAGTACTGCTTTATGCTCTTTATACACAAGAATTTTTATAAATTTTATTTTTGTGCAATTCCTATAAAAAATCTTCACATATGACAAGTCCATGGTTATGAAAATTACATTCCTCTGGGAGTGAGCACAAGGCATATGGCTCTTTGTGACTCATTTTAATGCCCTCTATAGAACACCCACCCCAGAGAAACTATGTGGACAAGCTGATTCATCTTGTGGAGGTCAGCCAGTCTCCCTCTTCACCACTTCAACGCTTGCACAATGAGCCCATTGTCAAAGGGGCCATTGTGACAGATATGAAATCTATACTTCAGACTCCATCTCCCTAAGGCTGGTCAAGCTACTGAGCTGTCATCAGCAGACATAGAAACTGAGCCCTTGAGATGGTACCATTTTTTTTAGAAGGAAAACTAACCACATGCTCTCAGGATGACTCTACTGAATCCCTTTGTCCTGGAGGGAATAGCAAACTTTCCTTAACAGAAGTAACACTTAGTTCATTCAAATATAGGTTTGTCTTTCAATTCCTATAGTACCTCTGCAAGCACTACCATCTGAGGACCAAACATTGAATAAGCTTCAGGCCCTCAGAACAGGCCCTGGATCTCCCCGTAGCGATTGGTTTAAAGACAGAGGAGAGAAAGTAAACACTTTCTGGCTTCCAGAAGGATAAAACAGAGACAATTGGAGTAAGGCAGTATCTGAAGATATAAAGAGCTGAAATTTTTCCAGAACTGATGAGAGACACCAGTTCACAGATTAAAGAAGTCCTACACATCAAAATAAAATGAAATGCATATAGATCAGATCATAGTAAAGCTGAAAACAAGATAAAAAGATCCACAAATGGATAAATCATAGTGAAACCACAAAACAATGAAGATAATAGAATATCTTTAAAATCAGACAAATGGGGGGAATTATTACCTTCAAACGAGTGGCAACAAGAATGAATGGCAAATTCTCAACATCAACAGTGGAATCCAAAGGACAGTAGAGTATGTTCGATGTGCCGGGAGAAATCCTAAATGGTCAATAAATGTATGAAAATGTTCAACCTCACTAGCAATCAGAGAAATAGAAACTGAAACCATAGGAGACACCATTACACAACTCTCAGCTTGGCAAAACTTTTAAAATATTTGGCACAATTTATCCATTCTACTGTTGAATTGCTTCCAGTTTGGGACTAGTATGAACAATACTACTATAAACATTCTGTACATGGCACCGACTACATGTGCATGAGTTTCTCTAGAACACAACCCACATATATGCAATCTACAAAAGATTCACTTCAAACATAAATACAGATAGATTGAAAGTAAAAGGATAGAAAAAGATATATCATGCAAACATTAATCCAAAAAAATGTTTTTAATTTTTTAAAAGTAACATACTCTACTGTCCTTTGGATTCCACTGTTGATGTTGAGAATTTGCCATTCATTCTTGTTGCCACTCGTTTTTAATTTGTAAATATGTGGGGTGATGGATGTTCTTGACTTACTGTGGTGATCATTATAATACATACATATATGGAATCATTATGTTATACACCTGAAACTAATACAATGTTATATGTCAATTATATCTCAATTTTTAAAAAATAAATTTTAATTTACTTTTAATAAATCAGGAGTGGTTGTATTAATATCAGACAAAGCAATCCTAAATATATAAAACAAGAAATCTTCCAAACACATGAAGCAAAAACTAATAGAGTGGAAAGAAGTAATAGACAAATCCGTAAGAATGCATATTGCATGATTGCATTTATATAGCATTTGTGAAATAAAATAATTACAGGGATGGAGAACAGATTCATGGTTGCCAGGGGTTAGGGATTGGGAGGGAGGAGTGGGTGTGGCTGTGAAGGGGTTAGCACAAGAGAGCCTCATGAAAATGGTACTGTTAGGTATCTTGATTATGGTGGTGGTTGCATGAAGGCACACATGTGATAAAATTGCATAGAGCTACACACACATGCACATGCATGCACACACACCAATAAATGTCTGCATAACTGGCAAAATCTGAATAAACTCTATGGATTGTACTAATGTCAATTTCCTGGATTTAATACTATACTACAGTTATATAAGATGTTAACACTGGGGGCCTGGGTGAAAGGTGCACAGGACCTCCCTGAACATTTCTTTGCACACTTTTGCACTTTTCTGTAAATCTATAATTATTTCAAAATTATTTTTTAATTATAGAAGAAAATATAGAAGAAGAATCTTTGTAACTTTGGTTTAGGCATAGATTCATTCACTATGACATCCAAAACATGATTTGAAAGAAAAATACTCATTTAGACTTCATCAAAATTTAAAATGTGTGCTCTTTGAGAGACACTAAGAAAATGAAAAGACAAGACATGGATTATGAGAAAATACCTGCAAATTACCTATTGATAGAGTACTGTATCCAGAATATATAAAGAATCCTCACAACTCAACAGTAAGAAAGCAAACCTAATACATAAATGGGCAGAAGAACTGAACAGATGACTCACCAAAGAAGAAATACGGACGGCAAATAAGCACATGAAAAGATGCTCCTCATTATGGTCATTAAGGAAATGAAAATTTAAACCACAGTAAGATACTATCACACATCTATTAGAATACACAAAAAGGGGCGCCTGGGTGGCTCAGTTGGTTAAGCAACTGCCTTCAGCTCAGGTCATGATCCCAGGGTCCTGGGATCGAGTCCCGCATCGGGCTCCCTGCTCTGCGGGGAGCCTGCTTCTCCCTCTCCCACTCCCCCTGCTTGTGTTCCCTCTCTTGCTGTGTCTCTCTCTGTCAAATAAATAAATAAAATCTTTAAAAAAAAAAAAGAATACACAAAAAGTATTTTTAAAACTGGCAATACCAAGGGCTGGTAAGGATAAGGAGCAACTAGACTCTCATTCATTGTTGATAAAAGTGCAAAATGGGGGCACCTGGGTAACTCAGATGGTTAAGCATCTGCCTTCAGCTCAGGTCATGATCCCAGGGTCCTGGGATCGAGTCCCACATCGGGCTCCCTGCTCAGCGGGGAGCCTGCTTCTCCCTCTGCCTCTCTCTCTTTCTCTCTCTTATGAATAAATAAAATCTTAAAAAAAAAAAGAAAGAAAGAAAATGCAAAATGGTACAACCACTTTGGAAAACAGTTTGCCAGTTACTTATAATATTAAATAAACATCTATATATATGACCTTGCAATCCCACTACCTGATATTAAATAAATCAAGCTTACATTCACATAAAACCCTATATGTGAATATTTATAGTGGCTTTATTCATATTCATCAAAAACTAGAAACGACTCATGTCCTTCAACTAGTGAGTGGATAAACTGTGGTACATCAAAAAAATGGGAAACTATCCAATAAAAATTAACAAACTTTTAATACACTCAACAGCATGAATGCATTCAACTGAATTATGCTAAGTGAAGAAGTCAGACACAAAGAGTACATACTGTCTGATCCCATTTATATGACATTCTGGAGTAAAACTATGAGCATAGAAAAGCAATCAGTGTTTGCTTAGAGCTGGGGCTGTGGGCAGAGACTGACTACAAAGGGATACAGAGGAATTTGGGAGGGGGTAGTTAGGGAACTGTTCTATATCTTGTGGTAGTGGCTACATGATCCATGCATTTGTCAAAATTTATAGAACTGTAAGCTAAAAAGGATGAATTGTATTATATGTATATTAAAACTCAATAAATCTGATTAAAAAGAACTGGCAAAAAAATTTAAGGAATCTATCCTAAAGAAAAATGTGAACATGTTCAGCATCATCAATAACAGCAATAAAGCTGGAAACAATCTGAAGGTCCTTATTTAATAAGCTAGTGGTTAGACAAATTACTTAATATTAGGATTGGCTCTGAGTAACAGTAACAGAATAACAGAACTTTACACAGAAGTTTATTTCTTTCACATGTAAACCTCCAGAGGTAGGGACGCCTGGGTGGCTCAGTCGGTTAAGTGTCTGCCTTCGGCTCAGGTCATGATCCCAGGGTCCTGGGATTGAGTCCCCGCATCAGGCTCCCTGCTCAGCGGAGAGTCTGCTTCTCCCTCTGGCCCTCTCCCCTCTCACGTGCTCTCTCTCTCTCTCTCATTCTCTCTCTCTCAAATAAATAAATAAATCTTTAAAAATAAAAATAAAACAAAACAAAACTCCAGAGGTAGAGACTCAGGGCTAGGATGACAGCTCTGAACCAGAACACCATCAGAAACCCAGGTTGTTTTCAGCTTCCCACTCTACCATAGCCAGGATATGGCCCTGGCACATGGTCCAAGATGAAGTTCCAACCATCAGCTTCAGCCATCACACCCATGCCAGCAGGATGAAAGCAAGTGAGAAGATGGGACAAAGACTGGTGTCAGCTTCTTCTTAGATAAAGTCCCTAGAAGACGCCACATATTCTCCCACTTACATCACATTGGCTAGCTTAATCACATAGCCACAGTGAGCAGCAAAGAATGCTGGAGAAACTAGTCTTTATTGTGAGATAAAAACTGGGTAAAAACTGGGGGTCAACCAAGAGTTTCTGCCATATCAGGCACCTATTCTTGCTATAAGACATATCATGTAAGGTGAACAAAGCAAGTTACAGAACAGTACGTATAACACAGACGATTCACGTATGGCATTTGTGTGTTTACACGCTATGGATTGTGCAATGAATAGAAGACCATTTGGAAGGTTGCAAACATCTGGAAGGGTAACCTAGTCACCTGGGAGGGGAGGGAGGACAAAAGTGAGGAAAGACTTTAACATTTTACTCTATACTCTTAGATACTGCTAGATTTGTTTATACCAAGAATGTTTTCATGCAGAGCAGAATGGTGGTTGCCAGGGACTAGGAGGTAGGAATATGGGAAAAGATGGTAAAAGGGTACAAACTTTCAGTTGTAAGATGAGTAAGTTCTGAGGATCTAACATGTAGAATGGTGACTAAAATTAATTATGCTGTATTGCATACTTGAAATTTGCTGAGAGTAGATCTTACCAATTCTCTCTCTCTCTCTCTCTTTCTCTAACACACACACACACACAAAGGTAACTATGTGAAGTGGTGAATGTGCTAATTAACCTGATTGTGAGAATCATTTCACAGTGTATACATATATCAAATCATCACATTGTACAGTTTAAATATATTACAATTTTCTTTGTCCATTATGCCTCAATAAACCAGGAGAAAATAAAAACTGGGGTGAAAAGAATAGAATGTAGCAAAATTGATCACAATGACTACACAAATATTAATCGCATTTCTTATATAGTAAAATTTATCTAGAAAATGTGATTTCTAAAAGATATCTTTAACAATGATATTAGATAAATATCTGGAAATTTTCTAAAAAACAATATGAAAGCACATACAGAAAAATAACTTTCTACTAAAGAACATTAAGACCTCAATAAACGGAAATGATATTCAATTTTTTGGCTAGACATACGCCATATCATAGGGATGTCAATTTTCCTCAATATCTTTATAGATTTAAGGCAAATCTGGGGATCTTATTGTATATAAAAAAGCTGATTTTAAAATTTATATGAAAGAAGAATGGAGAAAGAATATTTGACTTGATGGTGTGGAGTTGATGGAGTTCTTGCCTTACCAAATATCATGTTATATTATGGAGCAACTGTGACTAAAATGTCATGGTTCTGGCACAGATAGAAAAATAGTACCTATTGAACCCTCACCTATATGAAGATTTTACTGATGACAGAGGAGGCACTGAACACATGCTTTATGACAATATGGCACTGCAGGGAAAGTATGGCACCATTCAGTAAATATGATGAAATTATTGGGGCACCTGGGTGGCTCAGTTGTTAAGCATCTGCCTTCAGCTCAGGTCATGATCCCAGGGTCCTGGGATCGAGCCCCACGTCGGGCTCCCTGCTCCACGGGAAGCCTGCTTCTCCCTCTCCCACTCCCCCGGCTTGTGTTCCCTCTCTCGCTGTGTTTCTATCTGTCAAATAAATAAATAAAATCTTTTAAAAAAAAATATGATGAAATTATCATTATCTATATTTTTAAGTGAAATTTGATTCTATATCAAAGAATTTAAAAAAATAATACTTGAAAATTTTCCCAACTACCAAAGCCTTAAATGTGAAAGGCAAAATGATTAAATGTTTAGAAAACAACATCGGAAAATATGTATATGATCTTGGAGAATTAGTCATTTCTTAAATAAGATAAAAGAATCACAATCCAAAAATAAAAAGAGTGATAAATTCAACCTGCTTAACAATGAAATGATAATGGGTTAATATCCAGAATATATAACACACTCTTACAACTCAACAACAAAAAAAAACAAACTACATGATTCTAAAAATGCGCAAAGGACTTAATGGACATTTCTCCAGGTAAGATACTCCAAGGGCCAACAAGCACATGAAAAGATGCTCAACATCATGTATCACTAAGGAAATGCAAATCAAAACCACAAGGGGATCCCACCTGCTGTGCATTAGGATGGCCACTATCAAGAAAAGAAATAAAAAGAAAAGAACAAATGTTGGTGATGATGTGGAGAAATTAGAATCCTTGTGCACTATTGATGGGAACATAAAATAGTGCAGCTACTATGGAAAGCAGTATGGCAGTTCCTCAAAAAATTAAAAACAGAATCACCATATGATCTATTAATTCCACCATGGTGTATATTCCCATGAGAAATGAAAGCAGGGACTCAAACAGATGTTTGTACACCCATGTTTTTAGTAGCATTATTCACATCAGCCAAAAAGTGAATACAATCCTAATGATGAGTGGGTAAACCAAATATGGTATACACATGCAATGGAACATTATTTAGCCTTAGAAAGAAAAGAAATTCTGACACATGCTACAACATGGTTGAACCTTGAAGACATTAAACTCAATGAAATAAGTCAGTCACCAAAAGACAAATAATGTATGAATCTACTTATCCCAAGTGCCCAGAACAGTGACTGGCACATATAGGTGTTTAATAAATACTTGTTAAGTGAATGAACGAATGAATCTGTAACAGCCTCACACCCATAATAAATATTCAGGGAAATTTTGTCCACAAGTCAATTTCCAGATGTCTCAAAAACTTCCAAAATATTCAGGGTTTTCAATAAATACCTGGGAATCCACACCCAGTAAATAATTAGTCTACTGATGACTTTCACCTAAGCTAACCCACAATGAAATAAAAACAGATGAAATATTTCCTTCCAGGTTTGCCTCAGATTTTGCAGGGTCAGGAAAAAATGTTAATGTCCTTCGGAAGTCCCACAGCACACAACAGCAATTAGGGGTGTGTTCCTAATTGCCAAAATGGATAAGAGAAGACAGCTATCCCCAAGCATAAGTAAGTGTCAACAGAAGATGATGGCACGTCAGCCAAAATGGAAGTTAACTTCCCATTAGAAACAGCTCCAAGAGGGAGGGGAAAACCAGTGACTGAAGGACCATTTGGGGGGAGTAACAAGAACAGGACTTGTTCTCTACTTCTGTGGAAAGAACTGTGAAAATAAAAGTAGAAAAAGTCTCAGAAACATCGATATCTATTAGCATAATAGCCCAAAACCATGACGCCAGATTTCTATTGTGTGGTGGACTGATGAGTTTTATCTTCTGAGGATGGAAGTAAAGAATGACTCACTCGCAATTTAAAGAGGCAATAAGGAAACTGACATGGCTCCACCCAGACCCATTTCTCAGATAACCACCAACCTGAGGGCAACTGCCCTCCTACAGAAAGGAGCCCAGCTAAGTTAGTTACTAATTAGGAAAAATCATCCAATTATGCTAACTTGCTGAGGCTGGCAAGCCATGTTTTACTCTTTGTAGGCAGAATTTCATCCAGAACACACTTGAGAATTGTCTATAAAAAGGCAAACAAAACAGTTGAGACGATGAGGCACTCCACTCTGGTTCTCTCCAAGACAGCTGTGCAACGCATTGGCCCTGATACCATGTCTCTTCGACTCTCCAGTGGATCCAGGAGGGCCTGTCCCCGTCCTACTGCAGGATCGCTCAGGCTCTCTGGCGGGGGGTCCGGCTTTGGAGTGGGCAATGTTTGCAACCTGCCTGGAATTGGAAGTGGTTTCTCGTGCGCCTTCGGGGGCAGTTCATCAGGCGGAAATGCAGGGGGAGGCAATCTCTGTGCTGGCTTTACGCTGAATGAGGGGGGCCTCCTGTCAGGCAATGAGAAGGTGACCATGCAGAACCTCAATGACCGCCTGGCCTCCTACCTGGAGAATGTGCGAGCTCTGGAGGAGGCCAACGCCGACCTGGAGCAGAAGATCAAGGGCTGGTATGAGAAATTTGGGCCTGGTTCTTGCCGTGGTCTTGATCACGACTATAGCAGATATTTCCCGATAATTGAGGATCTGAAAAATCAGGTAAGAAATTACACTTCATGATCATTTTTACATAGTTTCATTTCTAAATGTTCTTTCCCTTTCTTCACTGAATACTAAAAACATGGATCATCCCTATGTGTAATTTCTTTTTTTTTTTAAGATTTTTATTTATTTATTTATTTGAGAGAGAGGAGTGATAAAGCACTAGCGGGGTGAGGGGCAGAGGGAGAGGGAGAAGGAGACTCCCCCTCTGAGCAGGGAGCCCTACTCAGGGCTCAATCCCAGGACCCCAGGATCACAACCTGAGCTGAAGGCAGACGCTTAACTGACTGAGCCACCCAGGAGTCCCCCTATATTTAATTTCTTAAAGGGAATTTCAATGTAGCATTGGAAATAAGTATTAAGTAGATTTAGTTTGTGAACCTCATGATAAAAATGTCACTATCTAGTAACTATATTAATTTTTATTATTCCCACTCCCTAACCTTAAAAAAAAAAACTTATTTTTTATTGGTTGTGCTAAATTGCCCTTTAAAAGTCAAACTCCCCATTTCCAGATCATTGCTTCCACCACCAGCAATGCTCATGCTATTCTGCAGATCGATAATGCCAGGCTGACAGCGGATGATTTCAGACTCAAGTAAGTCAACTCAGAGAGTGAAAAAGATACATGGGAATTAACATGAAGCATTAAATTGAATTTATTTTTTGAGCCCTCCATTAACTATTACCAACTCTTATTCCAACACTGGTAAAACACTTGGATTTAAAACAGAATGTAAAATAAACTAAACAGAATGTTACTACTTTTTTATATTTTGGCTGTGAAACATAAAGTATGAACTGCTCTAAAAGCAGTGTCCAATCCCCTAGTACATTTTCTGTGACAGAAATACCTCAAATTAAAGAAAATAATTATTCTTATGCAGTATACTTTTAAAATGTTTCTTGTGGCCAAATCTGCCACTTCAAAATTCCAGAATTCTAGCCCTTGATCATTGATAAGTGACTATTTTTCCCACCATATGACATACCGGAAAATCATGAATGTTCCTTAAGGTATGAAAATGAGCTGGCTCTTCACCAGAGTGTGGAGAGCGATGTCAATGGGCTACGCAGAGTTCTGGATGAAATCACCTTGTGCAGAACAGACCTGGAGATTCAGTATGAAACCCTCAGTGAGGAGATGACTTACCTGAAAAAGAACCATAAGGAGGTAAGAACTGCCTATGTGCATTTTGCTATCCCTCTGCAGACACCGTCCATCTGGCGGAAGATAATGCATTTGACTTCTTAAATGAGAAATTGGTACTAAAGACCCACTGTCAAATAGGCAATGAGGCGTGAGTTGTCTTGAGAAACGGCAAAGTATTTGTACAAATCCACCCTTGCTCTCTCATCAAGTTTCCCATGGGAAAAAAAAAAAAAAGAATCCTGTTTTCCAGATCAATCAGGTTTATAAGAGTAATGTTTGGCTAGGTAATTATAGCTAAGTTAAAATGGGACAGTTAAGAGATTACATCTAATTACATAAAATAAATATACTGTAAGGACATCCTAAGAAAACTAGATCTAAATTCCCATATAATAGTGGCAGATTCAAAACACTTAAACATTTACCTTGTACATACATTACATATATACATTTAATATTAATGCATATTCTTAATAGGTGTGTCTATAAAAAGGGAGACTGAAAATAAATTGTTACATCAAAATCTTTTCTTCCAAATAAAGAATATACTTCAAAGCAGTCACCATTGGAAGCTGGATTCAAAATCGGATCCTACAGCCACTATTCCAGACACGTCTTTGGGACTGCTTTTAGAACCACTGTTTTCTGGAAAAAAAAAAAAAAAAAAAAAACCTTTATTCTTTGAAAATGAACTTGATATTTTTAAACAGCCAAAAGGCTTCTACAGTCAAGCCAAATACTTAAAGCAGGAAATCAGGCTAAAAATCTATTTGATTAGGCATGAGCCTGTCTTATAAAAATAACTACTTGAAGAACAACATTTCTATGGTTCAAGCATGGGTGTTGCCCATCCATGATAGTTAATAAATTTTTGATAAATTGCATACCAT
Organism: Mirounga leonina; assembly: GCF_011800145.1. NCBI lineage: Eukaryota > Metazoa > Chordata > Mammalia > Carnivora > Phocidae > Mirounga > Mirounga leonina. Next base: position 26,142,168 of record NW_023270503.1, on the reverse strand, counting down.
TGATTTTTTTACAGGCACACCCACATGCATCTCTTTTATCTTTTTCTGCTTGAACTGGGGAAGTTTTCACTAAGTCCTCTGAAGTAAAAGCCACATCTGACAATAGAGAAGATCTGGGGCTACCAGGGAGGAAAGAATGCTAGAATCGCTCGAGAGACTTGGGGCAGGAAGGAAAGAAAACCTCATTACTGATCGTCATAAGGACCAATCTAAACCCAGGACGTGGTGGAGAGGAGAGTTTCTGCAGTAGGGACAGAAGCTGACCCATATGATTTCAGTGCACACAGTCTTAGCAGTGATGTCTGCCAACCACAATCTGAGAGAAGAAACTCACTCCATCCCAACAGTACATACTGCATATGGAATCATGTGTGGACATTGACTGCCAAACTGATTCCAACTTCTACGATGATGACAAAGAGCAGAATAACTAGCATTTATTTAGTATTTATACACCAGGTATATTGTTGGTCATTTTAGTAATAGTTCTTTCACCCCTTTCAACAACCCAGAGAAGGATTTTTATCCTCAACTTTCAGATAACAATACTGAGATTTAAAGAAGTTAAGCAACTTTCTCAGCTTCATCCAGCCACAAGGCAGAACCAGAATTCACATAGAGATGTGTCTAACATCAAATGTCCCTGTGTAAGCTTAATAGCTTCTTAAATAGCTAGAATTCTTTAGAGGATGGTACTCTTCCTTTATTAATTATAAGTAAACAAATATATTTATAAGTATAAAATATATACACATAAATATTTATTTATAATTATTTCAATTGTTCAGAAATACTCAGACTCAGCCCCTCGCCCCTGTTCATGCTGTGTTCAGGCTCTGGCTGAGTCAAGAACACATCAAAGCTGTTTGCTAAGTGGATTGAAGACCAGTCCACCAAGGTGGAGACATTTCAGCTGTAAATGAATAGAATAAGAGATGGTGGATAATTTATTTTCAATATCTTAAGGGTTTTCATTCGGAAAAGGAATTAAGACTTTCTGTGCAACAGAACTAAAACCAGTGAATTGGAGTCATAAATGCAGGACTTTGGTTCACCGGATGGGAGAGCTCTGGAGCAGTTGAAGAACTCTCTCATTATGAAGCAGGCTACTTCGTGAGATGGGAAAGAAATATAAAAAGGAGAGGAGGGTCATTGCACAGCCTGGGAGGTAAAGCCAGACGAACTCTAAGAAGCCTTCCAAAGCTAAGCCTCAGACTTTCTATGAGATCCCTGCATACCTGAGCTGTACACTTTTCTACCTCTAGGAAATGCAGGTCCTGCAATGCGCGGCCGGAGGGAACGTGAACGTGGAGATGAACGCGGCGCCCGGGGTGGACCTCACCATCCTGCTGAACCACATGCGGGCTGAGTACGAGGCCCTGGCCGAGCAGAACCGCAGGGACGCAGAGGCCTGGTTCAACGAGAAGGTGAGTTCTGTCCAAAAAATAAAAAAAAAAAAAAAAGATTCCTCTGCATCTTAGTGATGGTCACAAAACTAAGATTTGCTCCCTCACTCCTACCTTTTCAGAGTGCTTCGCTGCAACAGCAGATCTCTGAGGACGTTGGGGCCACAACCTCAGCCCGGAATGAACTGACCGAAATGAAGCGCAATCTCCAAACATTAGAAATTGAACTTCAATCTCTCTTAGCCACGGTATGAAAAGGACAATTTCTGGGCGCCTGGGTGGCTCAGTTAGTTAAGCAACTGCCTTCGGCTCAGGTCATGATCCTGGAGTCCCTGGATCGAGTCCCACGTTGGGCTCCCTGCTCAGCGAGGAGCCTGCTTCTCCCTCTGACACTCCCCCCTCTCATGTACTCTCTCTCATTCTCGCTCTCTCAAATAAATAAATAAATCTTTAAAAAAAAATTTTTTTTTAAAAGAAAAGGACAATTTCTTACCATGTTCCAGAGTATCGTTTTAAATATGCGCCAGTTGGTTTTAAAGCCCTTAACCACGGCGAGAATATATCCACATGTATATTTATGCAATGAACCTAGAACATAAGAATAGGATTTTACATAGAACAGCTAAAACAGCGACATTAATGTCTCTAGCTTATTCCACCAAAAAGAGAGATGTGCTCCTTTTTAAGAATGCCATGGAGTCTTCTTCGCTACGCGTCCGTGTGAAATCGAACTCAGTTGGAGACGAAATTAACAAGAGAAGGAAGTCATCTATCAGAGCAAACGTCTGCGTATCTCGGGTTCTGCGTCTCAGGTTCGTTCTTGTTTCCTGACAGAAACACTCCCTGGAGTGCTCCCTGACCGAGACCGAAGGCAACTACTGTGCACAGCTCGCCCAGATCCAGGCTCAGATCGGGGCCCTGGAGGAGCAGCTGCACCAGGTCAGAACCGAGACGGAGGGCCAGAAGCTGGAGTACGAGCAGCTGCTCGACATCAAGGTCCACCTGGAGAAGGAAATCGAGACCTACTGCCGCCTGATTGATGGAGA
>NW_023270503.1:26099118-26134716 GCF_011800145.1 Mirounga leonina | reverse complement strand
GGGGGTGACTGGGTGATAGACACTGGGGAAGGTATGTGCTCTGGTAAGCACTGTGAATTGTGCAAGACTGTTGAATCTCAGATCTGTACCTCTGAAACAAATAATGCAATATATGTTAAGAAAAAAAAAAAAGAAGAAGAAGGTAGCAGGAGGGGAAGAATGAAGGGGGGGAAATCGGAGGGGTAGACGAACCATGAGAGACGATGGACTCTGAAGAACAAACTGAGGGTTCTAGAGGGGAGGGGGGTGGGGGGATGGGTTAGCCTGGTGATGGGTATTGAGGAGGGCACATTCTGTATGGAGCACTGGGTGTTATGCACAAACAATGAGTCATGGAACACTTCATCTAAAACTAATGATGTAATGTATGGGGATTAACATAAGAATAAAAAAAAAGAGAACTAAAAACAAAACAAAACAAAAAGAATATCCTTTCTTTTGAAGGCTGAATAATATTCCATTGAATGTATATACCATATTTTGTTTATCTGCCATCCTTTGGTGGACACTTGGGTTGCTTCCACATTTTAGCTAGTGGGATCTTATTCATCCTTTTTCAACTCTCTAAAATCTCCTTTTAAATTTTAATTTTTAGATCTGGCCAAAGCCATAGTGGTTAAAAAAGTTCTTGAGGAGGTAGACCAACGAAGCAAAATACTCACCACCAGGCTCCACTCCCTGGAAGAGAAATCTCAAAACAATTAATTTAAGACACAAGAGGGAGCATATGCCAGACACTCTCTAAGAAAAGAGCGCATTATGTCTGGAAAAATGAGCAAGGCTAAGAAAAAATGACTGTCCTATTTTCTTTCTGTTACTGATATATAAGCACTGTGTGGGCAATCAATAGTGGTATCTTCCCATTCATCTGGAAGAATGTCACATACCAATTTGATGAGTCATTTGATTGCCCGACAGAAAATGTCAGTTCTTTGTATTCAATAAACCTTCTTCCTTTAGCAAGTTACCACTGGTGGTGTTGTCTTATCTTTAAAATGCTCGTGTCTGTGGTACAGATGTATGAACATCTAATAGCTTTTAATTTATATGAAAATTTTTACAAAAAAATTGACAGGCTTCCCCCTAGATTTTCATGAGGATTTCCCAATAATTCAAGGTAAGATAAACTCAGAAGGAATAAAAATACTTCCACTTAAATCTCCAATCTGCCATGCTGTGATATAATAACAAGCCTCTTCTCTTTCATAATAGCTACGATATAAGCAATTCAGCTTCATCTGTAAAATACTACTACTTCTCTCGAGTGGTTATTGTAAAGATTAAACAAATAAATTATTGGATCATGCACTCAAGGAGCAAGCATTCAATAAATGCTAACTCAGTTTTTCATATTCGATATTTATAATGAGGAATTTTCAAATCTCATTTCCTTTTTGAATATGTATTTAAACAATATTCCAAGTACAGGGAGGTTAAGCAAAAGTTCTGGTTTAGAATTCCAGTTCTATTAATGGAGTCATTCACTTGTATTACAAAGTATGCTTGATGCTTATAACTCTCTTGACCAATGGATCCATCTCTAGTAAAGGGAAATAAATCAGATGAACTGAAAACATAATTTTCTCAGATCAAATATTGCCCCTAGATACTTTATTGACTCTGGGTCTTCTGTGGATGGACGATCCATATTGTAATCCATCCATGAAAATTTGATTTCAGGCTTCATCTGAAAATTAAGCAGAAAAGATACTGGGATCCTTCAAGGACACTAGAATTATCCTTGAATTACTTTTATTATCTTCTTCTAATGATTCTTAGCCAGAGGCCACTACAGTCAAAATGCCTAACAGTATCCTCCATCAGATTATGTGAAACAAACCATTATAGTCTTGGAGAAAATTCCACTTAGAAAAAATATCTTGTAATTATCTAAGTGCTGAAGGAACGTACACCACCTTTCCTACCTATCATCAAATCCCACCTCATTAAAATGATGCTGCCAGGGACCCCTGGGTGGCTCAGTTGGTTAAGCGTCTGCCTTCAGCTCAGGTCATGATCCCAGGGTCCTGGGATCGAGTTCTGCATCGGGCTCCTGGCTCCGCGGGGAGCCTGCTTCTCCCTCTGCCTCTGTCTCTCATGAATAAATAAATAAAATGTTTTAAAAAAATAAAATAAAATAAAATAAAATGATGCTGCCAGATGTAAATTCTGACACATTTGTCAAAATTTATAGCCCCAAAGACATAAAAAGGGCAAATTTAAAAATTTCTGTAAATTACACCTAATGGTATCTGGGAGCTGTTTCTCCATCTCAGAAGAACCAATTCTGTACATCTCTTCCCAACTCCCCACTTAGTGATGTCACCTTGGTAGCTTGAAATCAGCCATGGAGAAGATATTTACACCAGAGAAATCGGCTAACACTACAAATCGGGGATCCCTCCTCCCTTGAGAGTTGGTTATTAAATATTTACTAGCACATCATTGATTGCCCCTCGATAAATTTTTTTTTTTTTTTAAAAACCCACAGTGTTCCGCCGAGCGCGGAGCCCGACATGGAGATCACGACCTGAGCCAAAATCAAGAGTCAGACTGAGCCACGCAGGCGCCTACACAAAATGTTTAATGTTTTATTATGTGACCTCTATGACCTGGCCCTGCTCATCCCTCTACTCAAATCTTACACTCTGACCCTCACCCTCAGTTCTAACCATATTGCCCTTTCTTTTATTCCTTAAATACAAGTTCATCCTGCCTCGGAGCCTTTGTGCTAACTGTTCCCTCTGCCTGAAATGCACTTGCCCCAGATCCCCCTATGGCTGGTTCCTTTTTATCATTCCTATCAGAAGAGCTGTTTCTGACCACTCTAGCCAAAGTCGCTAATGTATCACCCTGTCTTACCTCCTTGAGAACACTCATCACCATACAAAATTATCTTGTTTTGTTTTATTTCTTGTTTGGTGTTCCTGCCTCTGAACTAGAATATGAGCTCAATAATGACAGGGATGTCATCCATTTTGTTGAAGATCATATTTCTAGCACCTAGAACAGTACCTGGCGTCTGGTAGGTACACATTAAATATTTGCTGAATGAATGAAAGAATGAATGCACTTATTTTGCATTTATTTATTTTTTGATTTATTTGAGAGAGGGCATATGCAAGGTCATAGGTCTACTGCTCCACAAACTTCGATTAAACGTACAAACCCATGTAACCACTATCTGGATCAGGAAATAGAAGATTAACCCCCTAGAACTACTCTTTCCTGCCTTGTCCACAGGCCCAAGCCATATGATTGTTCAATTTTTTTTTTTAAGATTTTATTTATTTGTTTGACAGAGAGAGATAGTGAGAGCAGAAACACAAGCAGGGGGAGTGGGAGAGGGAGAAGCAGGCTTCCCGCGGAGCAGGGAGCCCGATGCGGGGCTCGATCCCAGGACCCTGGGATCAAGACCTGAGCTTAACCAACTGAGCCACCCAGGCGCCCCAGGTTGTCTTCTTGTTATTGAGTTGTAAGAGTTTGCTACATCCAATTCCTTTGTCAGATATAGGTATGGTAAATAATTTCTCCCAGGCTGTGGCTCGCCCTATTATTTTCTTAGCTGTCTTAATTTTGATTCTGCTAGTTCCTTGTGTGCAATCTTGAGCTAGTTGCTTAGCCTTTCTTTCTTTCTTTTTTTTAAAGATTTTATTTATTTATTTGACAGAGAGACAGCGAGAGAGGGAACACAAGCAGGGGGAGTGGGAGAGGGAGAAGCAGGTTTCTTGCAGAGCAGGGAGCCCGATGTGGGGCTCCATCCCAGGACCCTGGGATCACGACCTGAGCCAAAGGCAGACGCTTAATGACTGAGCCACCCAGGCACCCCGATTCTTAAATATTTTAAATAGCACACCGGGTTTTAGCCCTTTTCCTTTGCTTGTTTCTTTGTTTTCTTGTGTACATCCGTAGAAAAGCCTTCAGGAGCTTTCATTTATAGGCTCAGGAATGGTCTGTTGTATCATATAAAACCATATTCCACAATTCCGGGTGGTCGGTTTCCAGGGCACAAAAAAGTGACCAGACCAAGGGCTCTGTGACAACTCAGACTAGAATTGAGTGGTCCTGGCAGGTCAGAGCGTCATGGCTTATACCTTCTCCTCCTATTCATCTCACTAACGAATCCAACTAACATACCAAACTAAAGGAAAACATAGTCTCTAACTCACTTGTTAGAGACGGGAGCATCAAAGCACGGTTAAAGGGTCAGGCCCTGAACTGCCTGGATTCAAAATAATTTCTACCTGTTTCCAGCTGTGTGTTTTGGGTTTTGTTTTTTTTTTTTTAAGATTTTTATTTATTGGAGATAAAGAGAGAGCACAAGCAGGGGGAGCAACAAGCAGAGGGAGAAACAGGCTCTCCACTGAGCAGGGAGCCCAACGCGGGACTCAATCCCAGGACCCTGGGATCATGACCTGAGCCGAAGGCAGACGCTCAACCGACTGAGCCACCCAGGTGCTCCCCAGCTGTGTGTTTTTGACAAAGTTATCTAACTGCCCTATCCTTCCATTTCCTTACCTATAAAATGGTGATAATAATGATAATAATTCCTTCAGAGGGTTGTTAGGAGTAAATATTCAATTTATGTAGTTTGAAAAGTGTTTGGTTCATATTAAGCCCTCAATAAATGTAGCTAGCATGATGAAGAAATAGAAATGTAAAAATTCAGTTCATGATATCCAAGAACTTTAAAGACATAGGAAAACGTAGAGATGATCAAGTCCATGTTTCCTCCAAAGGCTACTGAGTCCCCAAGGGGATTCAGAGTCATCCATGGTACTCAGAATGAGAGATATAATCGTATCAGTCCTTTTAAAGGTGAACAATAATCCTCCCTACTTTTCGATAAGGCTCGGGCAATGAATTTAATAAATCAGCCAACTAAAACAAAAGCATTCAGGAAAAAAATGACCTAATTCCAATGACTGTGTTGCCAAAATGGCAAGTCTGCAAAGAAAACAGAGCACAGCTCCCGATCCTATCCTTTGTGATGCTCATGCCTGCAGGAACACGGTGCCCAGCGTGGCCAGGATGTTCCTGCTCAGGTGGGAGGTACAACCTGGTACAGTGGGTAACATGCTTGAACTAGTGTCTTAGGAAGGAAGCAGCTGAAAGCTTTCCAGAAAGGGAAAAAGAACATCACTGCCTTGGTTCATTAGGGCCCTCTTGCTGCTTGATATAAAAATGGATATATTTATACACAATACTGAGAGAACACAGCTATAAATTTTTAATTATCTAAGAGATTTAGTAACTTTGAAACATAAAAACTTTAGTAACTTTGAAACATAAAAAAGTATATAGGTATCAGAGAAGTCTCCTTAACATCTATACCCTAGTTTTTCTAATTCTTTAACCCCCACCTCTAAAACTACATACAGACCTTTTCCACCATAATTTAATGCTCTGCATTAGGCTGTGGATAATCTCAAATCTCAAGATGCTACAAGGACTTGGAAGTTGTATCGGAATATGAAAAAAGAAACACCCCTTCCTCTCTTCTTGGAGCTCTGCTCTGTGTAGGTGTGTTGGGGGCCCCAAGGCCATCCTCAGCTTCAACAATTCCCCAGAAGGACTCACAGAACTCAGAAAAGCTGTTATATTCATGGTTATGGTTTTTTATAGTGAATGGATACAAATTAAAATCCACAAAGGCAAAGGCACAGAGGGCAGGTATAGAAGAGACAAGGCACAGTAGAATCATACAAACTGGGACTTATTTCTCCCAGAAATGACTTGTGACAACATATAGCTTTTCCAACAAGGGAAGCTCACAACATCTTGGTGTCCAGAGTTTTTAGTGGGGGTCGGTCACGTTGTCAAGGGAGACCCATGTGACACACCTTAGTTTCTCAATTTCCAGCCCCTTCAGAGGCCACACTGATACAAGATAGCCTAAGGACCCCACCATAAATCCCACTGTTACATAAACTCTCTGGCATCTACAAAGGCACTCTAATCAGGCAAGATCTTCCAAGGCTTAGAGGTAATCTCTCAGGAGCTGGGTAAGGGCCAGACCTTTCTTTGGAATGTGCAGGGTTTGGGCACATTAACCCTTCACCGCCTGTGGGATCCCACAGGAGAGCCCCAAGACACTTCAGCATTCAGCTCAGAGCAATCATTCCCTACAACTCTTACCCCTGAACTGCTAGGATGCATGAGCAGTCCACACTCAAGACCTCCACGTCCCTTGGAATATCCAGCCTCTGTAGTCAAGTGCAGCTCATGGTAGAGTCCATATTTTCTTAAAATGAGTTCTATCTTAGAGAGACCTTCTTTAATATTTAGCATCTGTCAGGTCCCGCTGATCTGCGCTGGCATATATCCAAAACCCAGTCACAGAGAAGACTTGCGACACATTCACAGAAGGCCCCTCAGTTCCCACACAAAGCAGAAGATGGAAACAATTACCCTTGGGTGTACCTAAATCTGTGCTCAGGATCAGAGAGATTTAATAGTGTTTGGAAGCATTGACTATATTAGAGGGATAAATGTGTGTGTGTGTGTGTGTGTGTAAAGAATACTTGAAACAAGGCAAGCTTAATAAAAATTTACATGCACTGAAACCATTTTCCAGGCAATTAAAGCAAAAACAGGAAATTCAATCAATACAAATAGGCATGTTTCAGACATTTCAGAAAATAGCATTTTCTAACCTGTTGCTACAATTCAGCTTCTAGGCCTAGAAACTCGAGGAGAGAGAAAATACAAAGGGCACTTACTTAACTCTGATATAAAAATTCATCTTCCAAACATAAAACTCACTCCTCCCTTCCTCCTCACCTTGAATATCGATTTTTCTTAAAGCCTAGAGATAGAACTCAAGGAAACAAACTAGCATCACAATTAATTGAATGGTGATTATACATTGTTTATAGATCACTTTAGAATTTTAATATACAGATACATAACAAGAATTTGATCTTCACGAAACCCTAGAAGATAAGAAGTGTGAAGACCATTTATAGATCAAGAGTCAGACTCAGAGATGTCACCTGTCTTGTCCTTGGTCTCATAGCAATTAAGTGACAGTATGGGACTTGGACTCAGGTCTCCAAACTGCCAATCCAATTCTTTCTACACCCAACGCACTACCCTATGAATTTGGCAGGGATTTCAAAAACCTCAGTCTCTTGAAACTTATTCCACAAAAGGTGATTTTATACAAAATATTTTAAAACGTGGGGAAACAGAGAAACTGATACATATAAACTTCTTTTCTTCAACATGGACCTAACACGCTTAATTTTATGTCACCAATCAATATGAAATGAACAGAAAGTAAATTATATTCATTTCATTAAGAAGAATTTACTAGGGGCTCCTGGATGGCACAGTCTGATAAGCATCAGACTCTTGGTTGTTTCCGTGCAGGTCATGATCTCAGGGTCGTGAGATCCAGCCCAGGCAGTGGCTCCGCACTCAGCCTGGAGTCTGCTTGAGATTCTCACTCCCTCTCCCTCTGCCCCTCCCACCCTGCTCTGTCTCTCGCTCGCGCTCTCTCTCAAATAAATAAATCTTTAAAAAAAAAATAAAGAAGAATTCACTAAAGCAAAGACCGAATGCTACTAGATTAATGATACAAGTATGATTGTCTGGGAGTCACAGGAATATTGGTAGATTTCATGGGAAGTTTTGCTTAATTGTAACTTTCACCAAACTTGTTTTCACAGTAAATATCTCGAAGCAAACCTGGCAGAATTAGGGTAAATAATAAGAAAATATTACTCATTAAAAAGATTAAAATTTTAATTGTAAAAAACTGCTTTAACATACCTCTCCCCCTCCCTCCCTCTCTCTCTCTCTCCCTCTCTCTCTCTCTCTCGGGTTTTTTCTTTCCCAAAGAAAGAAAATATAATAAAATATAAAATATCCAATGATAATTTTTAAACTGCTCCAAAGGGTCAGAATTTAAGGTGGAAACACTGAATTTCAAGTGTAAGGGATCCTAAAAATGAGGACATCTATGGTTTTTACTCATAAACTTCATTCTCTTCAGGTGTGACCCCTTTCAGCCTAGGATCCCTTCAAGGTAAATGGGTGGTCAGGGACATCCCCCAGAGACTCTCAGTGAAGGTGACAACATAAAGAGAGCGTGTCAACAGTCAGAGAGCATTTGATGTAGTGAAATGAGTGTTGGGCAGAATCAAGAGACCCAGGTTCTAACCCTGGTTTCTTAGCACCAACGAATTGTATTACATAAAGGAAAACATAAATTTTTAAATTTTATTAAGTTTTTCATTTTAATCTCAGTGTAGTTAGCTTACAGTGTTATAGTAGTTTTAGATGTATAGTATAGTGATTCAACAGTTCCATATATTACTCAGTGCTCATCACAAGTGCACTCCTAATCCCCTCCACCTATTCCCCCATCCCCCTGCTCCTGTCCCCTCTGGTAACCACCAATTTGTTCTCTACAGTTAAGAGTCTTGTTTCTTGGTTTGTCTCTTTCTCTCTCTCTCTTTTTTTTTTTTCTTTATTAACTTGTCTTGGGGAAACATAATTTTCAAACTTCGGTTTCCTTCTCTGTGAAATGTCCTGACTGCCTCTCACAACTCTAATAATTATTACATTTGATTACATTGACATGTGTAAGTGAGGTTGAAAACTGCAAAAATGATGTGGAAATGCAAGTATGAATAGCAGGAGAGATTAGACAAGAAAATGATGTCTTATTTAAAGGAGCAAAAGGCCTTGAATGTGATGAATCATTAGAACAAACTTTTGAGAAATGATACTTAACACAGATTAGGGATGATGGTGTAGGTGTAAGTATAGGTTTCCATGGTGATAAACACACCTACAGTTAAGGTAGGTGTCATGATAGAAAGACTGGAGGCTACAATGGTGGGCTTTTCCCATGTGAAAAGGATACCATCTGGAACCTCAGTTCCCAGGATACAGCATCAACAAGCTGCTGATTTGAAAATCAAAGTCAATACAGAGTTGGTCCAGCCAGAGGTTACAGCAAATATTATCCAGTAATTAAAGAATGGATGAGTCAAGCAAGAAACCTATACTCAACCTTTCTTATAGGTAATAGTTTTGTGGGATTTTTAAAATAAAAAATAATGCATTGCAACATATTCAAAATCTTGCTTTCTATTTTTTAGCTAACTGGTCCTACGGATTAAAATCCCAGAACTTTTTTTAAATGAGCAAAGACATAATGGTTATTGATTACATTAATTTGTCATTAAAAGCAAAAGCAGTCTTCAGTTCAAAAGGGGGTTATGTTCCAAGAGGTTTCTTAATACATTTTTCTATTTGACTAACTAACACATTTCATACTTGCCATATGCCAAGAATTACTCCTGGTTCTTTACAACTATACCTTGTTCAATCTTCATGGTAACTCTATGAAGTAGAAGCCGATGTCTTCATTTTATACCTGGGAAAACCAGTGTGCAAAGATGTTAAGTAATTTTCTCAACATCACACAGCCGATAAACAGCCAGATAGTAACTGGGGCGCTAGAAGTACAAAAAATATGTGGCTCAAGGATTCTTCCGGCAGCACGCCATGCTGACCATTTGTTTTTGTTTTTTAAAGATTTTATTTATTTGAGAGAGAGAGAGCACAAGCAAGGGAAGTGGCAGAGGGAGAAGCAGACTCCCCACTGAGCAGGGAGCCCAATGTGGGGCTTGATCCCAGGACCCTGGGATCATGACTTGAGCTGAAGGCAGACGCTTAACCAACTGAGCCACCCAGGCACCCCCTGCTGACCATTTGGAACTTGAATACATTTTCCTACAGAAATAAGGTCATAAATAGTTGTAAATTCCACCATAGCCAATTTTAACCACATGTAGCTGAGCTGAAATTCTGTAGATCGATCAAAACATAGCCCTGTTTCCCAGCCAATATCAGTCAAAGAATAAGGGCTCAATAAAAGTTTGTTGGATTCTATATAGAACAGATACCCCTACTTACAACATTAGCACTCTAGGACAACTTGAAGCCCCAACAGCCGGAACATGGATGTTCTCCTTTCCAGCATCTCCTACATCGGTCCGAACAGTTGGTGATGAAAAGGAATTTGGGCGATTGGACCTTATGGAAGTAGCACAGGTCTTTGGATGCAGAGGACCGATGGGATCTTGGTTTTCGCAGGAGGGGCTGCAGCACAGAACTTCAGCAGCAAAACTAGGAAAGAATCATTTCTGTCACTGGGTAGCAGGATATGGCTATAAGTCTGTGACAGAAGGTGGTATGAGCTTCTAGGACCAAGCTACATGGAAACAGGGTTTCTAACTAGGGCAACCATCTGTAAACAAGGGAAGATGATAAATCAGCCAGCAGCAACCAAGAGTCTACAACTAGGTCAACCACTGGGACAGCAAATAATCTCTATTGTTTCTCAGTAGGAAAAAAAAAAATGTAAATTATTTTTCGACACTTTCTTAACATTGTGAAAATTACATAAGAGAAGATTTGCTATGATCATATAAAATACAACAAAAATTATACACAAGTTCTCTAAGATCAGGGACTGTGACTTGTCAGTTTGATGCCCAAGATCTAGCAGAGTGGTTTTTGCAAGATGTTCAAATAATAACTGACGAAAGTTGACTTATTACTGGTATGTAAAATATAAACTAACAAGATAATAAAAGAATGATAGAATAAATGACAGAAGAGAATAATAAGATAATAATAGGATGATAAGTTATAGAATTATAAAAAGAAAATAATAGAATAAATAGAATAATTGGTAAATGAATATAATAAATTGAATAATAAATAATAGAATCATAAGTGAATACAAGTATCCCTCACTTTTCAAAAATTCACGGTTATACCACTTCACTTTTATGAAAGACATATATTTGGTTTTGGGGGAGTTTTCTTGTTTTGTTTTGTTTTTAAAGATTTTATTTATTTGACAGAGAAAGACACCACGAGAGAGGGAACACAAGCAGGGGGAGTGGAGGAGGGAGAAGCAGGCCTCCTGCGGAGCTCCATCCCAGGACCCTGGGATCATGACCTGAGCCAAAGGCAGACGCTTAATGACTGAGCCACCCAGGCGCCGCGAAAGACATATATTTGTACCTGATTTTGCTAACCGAGAGAAATCCAAAGAGGATTTCGCTTTTACAAAAGCATGAAGGGAAAGAGAGATCTGTATAAAAAAAAATATATATATATATATATATATATATACAGTGAGAAGCACAAAATTAAAAAAAAAAAAATTTTAAACCTTAATAAAACATGGACAAAATCCATTCCAACCCCCAGGGGACTCTGCAGCAGCCAGCCAAGGGACTCCAGATTTGGACAACACGATTTCAATCTTGTCCTAGCTGCAGTTTGGCGCCACCTGCTGGCAGCTGTCTTCTCTGTCCAAAATTAAGAGCGGATTCTGGGACCAGCCAACTTCTAAGAAAGCGGTAGTTCCAGGAATCCACAGCCTGTTTAACTGGCCTGACTCATCCTCAGCCTCCTATTCCCCAAACTCCCCTTCCCTAAACACTGCCCCCATCTCCCCATCTCACCCAAGAAGATAAGAACTTTAGTCCACCTTCTTGGAGGCTGGATGCAGAAGGGGCCCCAACAGCCAATCACTTTATGTCTAAATTTTCAGCAATGCCACAAGGTACCAGGGGTTTTCACTGTCCTTGTCATATATGACATATATGACTGATGTCCCCAGTATGTAAATTCATGAACAGATCCATAAATAAAAGATAACCATCGTGCTAAGAAATGGATACATGATACACATAAGCAATTCATAAACTATGAATGGCCAACAAACATTACAAAGTGACTCATGCCCAACATCTCTCGTATTCAAAGAAAAACATCAAAACAGGTCTGTTTTGTTTAATGATAATACCCATTTTAGCAACGGTGTAGGGAAAAGACACCGCTAGATGGAGTGGAAATTAGCAACAATTCAGCAACAGGTATCAAAAGCCCTTCAGAAAAGAGTATGTTCTTAGACCCTGCAGTTCCATTCCTAGGACAGTTATTTATTATATGCCCATCCTTCTAGCAGTGTCTTATCATACTGAAAAACCAGACATAATAAAATATCCCACAACAAAGAATCAATAGACTTGTTACCAAACACACATCAAGGTCCATTGAAGGAGTGTCATGCAGCCAATAAGAATGTTCGAGTTGGTCTACTGGCCTGAAAAGATGTCAGTCATCTCTTAAGAAAAATGAAAAATAGAGTTTTAAGACAATAAATACAGTATCATCTACTTTTGTAAGAAAATTATTCACAAATTACATACATGCTCATTAAAAAACTGGAAGAATGTACATCAAAATGTGAACAGTGGCTGTTTGTGGGTAGTGAAAATGTGAGTGATCTTTATTTTCTGCTACATGTTTATATGCATTTTCCAATTTTTCTGAAAAAAACATGTACTACTTGTACAATTTTAAAATCTTTTTTTTTAAAAGATTTTATTTATTTATTTGACAGAGAGAGACACAGCGAGAGAGGGAACACAAGCAGGGGGAGTGGGAGAGGGAGAAGCAGGCTCCCCGCAGAGCAGGGAGCCCGATGTGGGACTCAATCCCAGGACCCTGGGATCATGACCTGAGCCGAAGGCAGTTGCTTAACCGACTGAGCCACCCAGGCACCCAATTTTAAAATCTTTAAAGAAAAACTGTCTGTATGTTTAAGTGTTTTTGCAATGAATATGCTCCTTTTTTATTTTATTTAATTATTCTTTTTAGAGAGATCATGCAAGCCAAGAGGGATGGTGGGCTGAGGGGCAGAGGAAGAGAGAGAATCTTAAGCAGGCTCCACCCCCAGCACAGAGCCCGATGTGGGACTCCCTTGAGATCATGACCTGAGCCAAAATCAAGAGTCAGATGTTTAACCAACTGAACCACCCAGGTGCCCCTCCTTTTTTTAATTTTAAGGAAAAATAAAAGAACAGCTAAGTGGTAAGTAAGTGGTAGAAACTATTAGAACAAAAGAAGGAAGAAGCATGTGGGGAGATGGGGAAGCTGGTAAATTAGGAGTTGGTAAGGGGGGGCAAGAAAAGTGTTTAAGAAGAGGCAGGCCTTGAAAGGTAGTAAAATTTAGAAACACAGGAGCGCCTGGGTGGCTCAGTCGGTGAAGCATCTGCCTTCAGCTCAGGTCATGATCTCAGGGTTCTGGGATCAAGCCCCACATCAGGCTCTCTGCTCAGCAGGGAGCCTCCCTTTCCCGCTCCCTGTTTGTGCGCACGCTCTCTCTCTGTCAAACAAATAAATAAAATCTTTAAAAAAAATTTTGGATACACAGAGAGAAGAAAATAGGGCATAGTCTAGGTCCTTGGCTCTAGGACTAATCACGTCAAAGTGCTTCTAGAAACAATCAGTCACCTACAGTGAGTAAGTCACTGGCTAGTACATAAACATTAGCCCTTTTTAGAAATACGTGTGTCTCTCTATAGCCTGGGCTTACTTTGGAAGGAACACAGGCTTACTTAGCACCCTTCAACCAACGTTCCCTGGGCACCCAGTTTCTCTGTCTTCCTCCAGGGTACAGACACCAGAGAAGAACAATTATTTTCTGGGACCTGCTCCTCATTCAATATAGGTCCCATATCGGAGCAAAATTCCATCTTTTTCCCCTCCCTGGAAAGATCTGGCTTCATAACCTGTGTTCCTGCAAACCCACTGTGTGGGTTCCCTCCATGTTCCCACCCTTTGGGGGCCACCTGGGCCCTAACACCACAGCCAACCCTCCCAAGCCTGGCTCAAACCTGTGAGCTATCTATCAGACTTGCCTTATCCCATGAGCCTTTCTCATTCCAGGCCACAGCTCTGCCCCGGTTTCCAGACACCCCTGCTTTCCTGGGGTGAGCCCTGTGCCCCTTTTCCCCCAGCATGCCTCGGGGCCAGTACAGATGGGCTGTCTGCCTGAGCCTGCGCCAGTCCCTGTCCCTGGAATGAGCCTTGAAGGGACTGGTCTCATGGGCACTGAGATCACTCACAGAGTAGTAATAATTTGGCTAAGTACTAAAAAGTTCTCCAAGTGTGTTGCCATTGATTAGTATATGGTATTCTCTTCTAATTATTTTAATCTTTTCTGTACTACAGTTGTGTTTCCTATCTCATTTCCAATCTTGTGTATTTCGAATCCTTCTCTCTTTGCTTTAACCAGGCTCACAAAGAGGTTGGTCTATTTTGACCAAGAGCTCACAGTAGCCCATTTCTTACCCTCCGCTTTGTCTTGACCGAACTCTAGTTAGGCTTCTCTCTTCCCTAATTTTGTGTAGGAAAGAGAGAAGCCAACTAGAATTGGTCGATAGATTGGAGAACAGTGCCTTGGAAGAATTCCTCCTCAGCATTCTCTTCCTCAGTCAGCTGCCTTTATCAGGCCTTCCCTCAGGGGCCAGTTAAGGAGGGCCTCTAATTCAGATGAATTAAGTCTATTCTATCCTCTAATTTGGCACATTTTCTACCAAATAAGCAGTACTCTCAAGCCACTTCTCAAGTACAAGTGCTGAACTTTTGCAGCCTACACAAGTAACAAAAATCCCTCCTCGTTTGTAATATAAAACATTTCCTAAATCTGACCAAGAAGTAACTGACTAAACCAAATTGCTAAATATGAGCATTTGAAGATAACTTGGAATTATATAGTCCAGTAGAACAGTTTTACAGATGGGGGAAACTGTGGCCTCATCTAGAGACAGCCAAAGAACTAGAATTTGAGAACAATTCTTATAAAATTTTGCTACAGTCCTGGTGGAAAGAAAGAGGTCAGGGGACATGAACAGGTAAAGATTTCTCCTGAGCCCATGAGATCAAATATCATCCATTCCTTTGCTATGAAACAATTATTTTACCACTGGGATTCCTTAACTGGAGGTGTGCAGCCTTCCAGAGATCAGAAGGCCAAAGGAGACTGAGGACAGAGAGACAGAGAGGAGAATGCCCAGCGGGTTGACTTCACTGTGGCGAGAGACACGGGAGACTGGGCCTTGCTGCTTATGTTACAGTCTGGGTTATATATGTCTGTGGGTTCTCTGAATAGAAAGATATTGTCTCTCTGGCATGAAGAAAGGTCCAAAGGACCTTTCAAGCAAAAATAATCAATAAACTCTGCCTTATTTCAATCTGTATTGGCTCTGGACCCTGGAGGACAGAAGTCCCTCAGCCCCTACAGAGTCACTTGCCCATTCTTTTAACTCTCCATCTACTGACTAAACGATCTTCAGGAAAACTAGAAAATTGAGCTGTTTGAAGAGATTCTAGAGCATTCAATCTCAGCAAGTACTAAACTGAGTCATTTTCTCCCCAGATTAAAACGTGGCAACATGGTGTCACCAAACAAGCTGGTGGAGAAGGCAGAGCCCAGACATCGGGGGTTCACTCTGTTTCTTTTAAAGGATCTTATATTGAACAACTCCTGGATGCCTGGCACTGAAGCAGGCATCTCTGAACATTATGTTTCACTGGAAACTCACCAGATTCTTGAAGCTTTCATTTTACAAATGAAAGAAATGGCAAGAATTAATCTGTGAGCTTTGGCAAATCATTATTTCAAATAAAGAGAATGAGTATTAAATTTGGAGGATGTCTCAAAACAATGGGGACCAGTGTTTACTAAAGAATTCTAACACTTGAGGCAAGAACAGAATTGTATTTATGTATGCGATTAAAACCCTTCAATCCGCTAAAAACCAATGTTCTAGAGTTTGCAAATCATAGAATTAAGAGGAGTCTGTTTGATAGGTTTACCCATTTAAAAGGAAATGCCCATAGAGCCATAGAAAGAATGTATTAAAAATGCATGTAAGGGGGGGCACCTGGGTGGCTCAGTCGTTAAGCATCTGCCTTCGGCTCAGGTCATGGTCCCAGGGTCCTGGGATCGAGCCCCGCATCGGGCTCCCTGCTCCGCGGGAAGCCTGCTTGTGTTCCCTCTCTCGCTGTGTCTCTCTCTGTCAAATAAATAAATAATAAAATCTTAAAAAAAAAAAAATGCATGTAAGGGAATACTAATGAATAGAAGAAAGTCCTGTGGGTTTATGTCTACATTTATTTATACACTGCCTCATTAAGCAAGGAATTTGAGGTAGTAATGGTTGTTTTATTTATAAAATGCCCTTCGCAGCAATCCTCTCTAAATAGAGTATGAGAGAAGTATCTTAGAACTTAATTTTGAATCTCAATTTTAAAAACAAAGAAGAAATAGATGTCAGCATTAAAAATTATATCAAGGAACCATGAGAGACGATGGACTCTGAAAAACAAACTGGGTTCTAGAGGGGAGGGGGGTGGGAGGATGGGTTAGCCTGGTGATGGGTATTAAAGAGGGCACGTTCTGCATGGAGCACTGGGTGTTATGCACAAACAATGAATCATGGAACACTACATCTAAAACTAATGATGTAATGTATGGTGATTAACATAACAATAAAAAAGTTTTAAAAAATTATATCAAGAAGAAAGCTTAAAAATAAAAAAATAGGACACAAAATGGAATACCTCAGTCATCACAAGCTTCTTCAGTGGACACCCAAACATCCAGATATCGCCAAAGAGAAGGTGAGTAAAGCTGCCAAAATGAAAAAGATACAACTCACATGACCACTAAAAACACAAGTCCCAAGCAAAATTCGGAGGCCAAAGATCCTGCTGAATGCTGTTTTTTTCTCATTCTTTCCACATAAAGCTCTTTCTACCTAGGCTCTGAAATGTCTCCGTTTCATTAGTTTTCTTTCATTTAGCTATTGTCCCTTTCTTTAAACCTTCTTTTAGCCAAATGCCAGCCTTTATGAACGTGGAAAGATTACACTTCATACATTTAAAAGGGAAGAAAAGCCCAGTGATTGTTTCTCATTTCCAACATTTGCCATCATATCATTAATCTTGGTATGGCGCTTGGGCTTCCCTGGTTTCCTAGCTCTGGGGAGGGGTGAGGCAAGATGACCAACATACCTTAACGGCTGGTGCATTTTTTACCTACCTTAAAAGGGTGTGATGAGAATTACTCCCAGCTTAACAATTTAAAGTGTTTGGGGCGCCTGGGTGGCTCAGTCGTTAAGCGACTGCTTTCGGCTCAGGTCATGATCCCAGAGTCCTGGGATCAAGCCCCGCATCGGGCTCCCTGCTCAGTGGGAAGTCTGCTTCTCCCTCTCCCACTCCCCCTGCTTATGTTCCCTCTCTCACTGTGTCTCTCTCTGTCAAATAAATAAATAAAATCTTAAAAAAAAAAAAAAGTGTATGAAGCACCTTGTCCACCTTGGAGAGATGGCACCCTCCATAGAAGAACAGTAACACACCACTACTGTGAAAACAGGGCAGACAAACATAAAAGCTAAATCCTGAAGAGCTACACAGCAAAGGGAATTATCACCTATTTAATAGTGTGTCCCAATCAAAGACAGTCCACAGAGAAATTAACAGAAGATAGAACACTGGATAACAGAAGATCGATGATAAAGATTAAAGCACACACATAGTTTAACAGAGACTGCCAAGATAAAAACAGTTTTAAATAAGCAAAAGTCAGCTACTTGAGCATAAAGTTGAGGCCAAGAAAGATCTTAGAAACATCTACACTTTTTTTTTTTAAAAAAAAGACACTTTTTAAAAATTGTGGTAAAGCGAACATAACGTAAAATTTACCATCTTCACATTTGTGTCTGTTCAGTAGTGTTAAGTATATTCATATTGTTGTGCAAACAACCTCCAGAAACTCTTTTCATCTTGCAAAACTGAAACTCTATATCCATTAAACAACTCCCCATTTCCCCTCCACCCAGCCACTGGCAACTACCATTCTGTTTGCTGTCTCTGAAATTGACTAGGCTAGGTACTTCATGTAAGGGGAGTCCTACAGGAGTTGTCTTAACAAAAAACAAAACAAAACTTTTAAACCAGAGAAACTACCAGCAGAGGCAAACGGAAATAATCTAAAGTACAAAGGGACAGAAAAACAGGAAGCAGAAAGTGAACTGGGGAGGATTCTAGATTTTGGTATCTATAAAATGATCCCAATCATAACATTAGTTATCGGAAGTGGATACATATCTTTTCTAAATATCTTTTCAACAAAAACAGAGAAAAGATGAGCAGAAAGTAGACTGCCACATTTTAGTACCTGCACAACGACTCCAGGCATAACATTGGTTAACAGAAATGGATTCAGATCCCCTTCTACAGATATGTTTAAAACAAAGATGAAATCAGCATCATCTTAGTTTCTTAAGATTTGACTCCAAAAAAGGAAGTTGGTATCGCCATCTCAGGCTCAAATTTAGTCAGAATGAAAAGCATGTTTGTACCATCACACCAGTGACAATTAACCCCTATCTAAAAATGTTTCCAGTCTTTCCCGGACATTCTCTGCTCAAATAAACATGTTGCTGAGATCTAACAGTACACACAGAGAAGACTATTATATTTAATTTTTTCTTCTTAACAGTGAAAATACCTAATCTGATCTCAGAATACAAAGAAAACTTCAACACAAACGTACCCCTAGAAATACGCTGATTGAAATAATCATAGAGGACAAGTAAGTAAATCTAAAACTAATGCTGACGCTAAAGCTAACTTCAACTTTAAGAGGATAATATGAACAGAAGTTATGAGTTTGATGGGAAATTTCCATTCTCATCATATTAAGTATTTTAATTGCATTTGCTAATCTGGGGATGTGTTCTTCAATTGGGAAATCATGAAGCAAAATGAATAGAATTACTCTTTCAGGAAAGAATTATAAGTCATCGAAACCTCTGAAAGATTAAAACTGTAATTCTGGAAAAAAAAAAAAAAGTTTTTGCTTTGCTCCACCTTATTTTTTTCTGGAGATAGTAAATGCCCGGAGGCTCTGACCTAGCTTCAGAAAAAGAGCCAGTAGAGTGGGTTCACGAAAAAGAAATTATCCAATTGCAGATTAGCAAAACTATAAGAGGGATTAAGAAGTGACACAGAAAAGGAACACCCTGAAAGTGTGTATATAAGGGCCAAAAAGGCAGCTTGCAAATCCATGCTTCACTGGTACCTCTCCTCTTCACCTGGACAAGCTAAACATTTGCAGAAGCACCATGTCTTGCTCGTCTCGTATCTCCTCTTCCAGGGCTGGAAGCAGTGGCTTGATCAGGGTGTCTGCTGGTGGAAGCAGCTTCAGCAGTGGAAGCAGATGCGGTCTGGGGGGTAGCTCTACCCAGGGCTTGCGAGGAGGAACCGGCAGCTGTGGCCTGAGTGGGGGATCAAGCAGTGGGTTTGGAGGCAGCTTTGGAGGAGGTTTTGGTAGCTGCTCAGTAGGGGGTGGTTTGGGAGGAACTCCAGGCTCTGGGGCTGGTTTTGGTGGAGGTTCTGGCTTTGGTGGGGGTTCTGGCTTTGGTGGAGGTTCTGGCTTTGGTGGGGGCTCTGGAATTGGTGCTAGTGGAGGCTTCTACAGCTATGGGGGTGGGATGGGAGGTGGTGCTGGCGATGGCGGGCTTTTCTCTGGAGGTGAAAAGCAAACCATGCAGAACCTCAATGACCGCCTGGCCAGTTACCTAGACAAGGTCAGAGCCCTGGAGGAGGCCAACACTGATCTGGAGAATAAAATCAGGGAGTGGTATGAGAAATTTGGGCCTGGGTCTGGAGATGGTGGATCTGGAAAAGATTATAGCAAATACTATCCAATAATTGAAGATCTCCGGAACCAGGTAAGACACTATCCACTACTGAGTTTCTATTATTTCTGTATCTTTTGCTCTTATTCAGATCATACACCGTAATGAAGATTTCAAGTCAAGGAATTATTTAGAGACATATCTGCTTGTTGTACATGTAAAATGGGACTTGGTGTATTTTAACTATGACAGTATTGTATATGACATCCAACCACACTAATTATCTGTTTGCATCTCAAATTTGAGTATTTCTACATAAGAGCAAAATTTATATCATGTGCGAGGCAGCTAATGAACATGTACATATAAGAATGGTGGCAATGAGTCAACACTAGCTTAATCTGATATTTTCATGATTAATTCTGGCAGGTTGACATATTTTCGTGTCTTGCTAGATTTAAATCATCTTTACAACTGTTTTTCTTCCTAGAAAATCTGGGTGCAAATATTGTATGAGCATGCGGCAGAATCTGAAATGTTTAGCCACTGCTGTATGGGAAGTATTTTTTTAAGGACTTTTTAGAAGTAAAATTCATTTTCTGTACTATTTTCTGAAAGAACTTACAGAATAACTGATTCTCCAAAGCAACAGAAATAAGCAGAGGGCTGTGCTCTGTAAAACAACGTTCCATGCCTATTCCAGTAAATGTGCAAACTGTTCCTTTTTGCAGAAAGATGTAGTCCAACTACACCAGATTATCAATAAAGATGTCATTACTAAGCAAGTTTTTAAAGCAATTTACCTTTAAAAGCCAACTCCAAGGACATCCATCTACCCTCACAGGTGGGCATGCGGACACAGGTAGAAAGCATCCATGATGCATTCACTATTATTGCCTTTTCTAGATCATCACTGCCACTATTGAAAATGCTGGGATCGTTTTGCAGATCAACAATGCCAGATTGGCTGCTGATGACTTCAGCCTGAAGTAAGAAAAGCGAAGACTTGCAAACAAATGTTGTGGGAAAAATAAAATGCAATCTGTCTGTTTCATTTAGTCTAAATTTAGAGAACTATCTTTTAGGGGATCAAGACCTAAATTTACAAACATTCCAAGAGTAAATTTTAAAAACCATCACTCCACTCCAATAAGGAAACAAAAAAAAAAAAAAAAGAGGCAAATTAAGGATGAAATGTTTGTTCTAAAAAAAATTAGCTGTCAACAGAATTAATATTCGGTTCATAATTTTCTTTCCAGGGGAAAAATTCCTAAGAGAAAACTTAGTAGCCTTCGTTTATCAAATAGCTCAGAAGGGGGTGCCTGGCTGGCTCAGAGAGGCATGGGGTTCTTGATCTCAGTCGGGGTCGTGAGTTCAAGCCCAGCGTTAGGTGTAGAGATTACAAAAATAAGTAAGTAAGCAAACAAACAGCTCAGACAAAAAATCTTTTTCTTGAATATGGAAGAATGGATGGACTCTGAAATGCTCTATCCTGTGCTCCTGCTGTCCTTTCCAGGTATGAGAATGAGCTGTATCTCCGGCAGGCCGTGGAGGCCGACATCAATGGCCTGCGGAAAGTTCTGGATGACCTAACCATGACACGCTCTGACTTGGAGATGCAGGTTGAGAGCCTCACTGAGGAGCTGGTCTACCTGAAGAAGAACCACGAGGAGGTAGGAACACGTTCCACATTATTAAATGACTCTGGCCTACCTATTTTCCCCCACATCCATTCTGTAAAAATAAAATAAGTTGTATCTAAATGGATTTCCAACTCCTATGATCAAGGAAAAAAGTAGTCATGAGCAAATTATTTCTCAATTTAGTGGGAAGCGAGGGTAGCCTTTAGTGTCCTAGTTTCAATTTTTTGTTGGCTATGCACATTTTAAGAAGTCTTTGGTTTTCTGTTATCACTGTTGTCCTTTTCTCTTCACGCTAGGAAATGAAGAGTATGCAAGGAAGCTCCGGAGGGGATGTGACCGTGGAAATGAATGCTGCTCCAGGAACTGACCTGACCAAGTTACTGAACGACATGAGGGCACAGTACGAAGAGCTGGCTGAGCAAAATCGCCGCGAGGCCGAGGAGCAGTTCAACAAACAGGTAGATTATCACTGCTGGATGCCTGAGCCGGCAGTCACACACAGGCCACCTCCTCTCATTTCTTCAGCCTGCAGTGATGGCATTTTCTTTTTCTCTAGAGTGCATCACTGCAAGCACAAATTTCTACGGACGCGGGGGCAGCCAGTTCTGCCAAGAATGAGATAACAGAACTGAAACGCACTCTGCAAGCCCTGGAAATTGAGCTCCAGTCCCAAATGGCCATGGTAAGTGCAAAGAGGTTTGCAACATCTCCAACAGGGAGTTAAACGATCCCATTTTCTTTCTTTGCCAAGATGTTCCACTTGGCACATAATGAAAGCAGCATTAGGAGAACTCGCTTGTGGCTGTAGAAAGCCCAAGACATTCCAGTTAAAGATAATGTACTTCCATAGAGGATCTAGCTTAAAGAAAAACAGTCATGTCAACAAAAATTAAGGAAACAGTGATAGAACAACATAGGTTGTAACTTGAAGGTGTACTTCTCTGAGCACCTTATAAAAAAACGAATTTTTCATCATGGAGTTTTGATTTGCTTTTTCTCTTAGAAAAGCTCCCTGCAAGGAACCCTGGCTGACACAGAAGCTGGCTACATGGCTCAGCTGTCAGAAATCCAGATGCAGATCAGCAGCCTGGAGGAGCAGATCTGCCAGATCCGGGGCAAGACCAAATGCCAGAACGCAGAATATGAGCAACTGCTGGACATCAAGACCCGCCTAGAGATGGAGATTGAGACCTACTGCGGCCTGCTCGATGGAGAGGGAGGGTAAGTGAAAGTCATGAGCCCAATCAGTGCATTCCTTGGTGTACTTATGTAATAAAACCAAGAAGGGGTCTGGGGGCTGGACTTGGTTAACACAGTCACAGTGGGGCACCTGGGTGGCTCAGTTGGTTAAGCGTCCAACTCTTGATCTCAGTTCAGTTCTTGATCTCAGGGTCGTGAATTTAAGCCCTGTGTTGGGCTCCATGCCCAACTTAAAATAATAATAATAATAATAATAATAAAAGGTCACAGAGACACAGTCCAATCAGAAGACATTTACCTTCATCAGGGAGAGCCCCCTGCATGGAGGGTTTCTCCCACCTTTGCAAACTACAAAGGAAAACAATTCTTTTTTCCTCTAGTGGTTCTGGTTTGGGAGGATCTGATTTTAGAAACTCAGGATCCAGAAACATGGGATCTAGGGATTTGTCCGTATCTGGTGACTCAAGATCTGGAAGCTGTTCTGGCCAAGGAAGAGGTAAACATTTTTTAATGCTCATGATCATTTTATAATTTAAAAGTAAAGGCATGCTTCGTTTGTCTTATAAAAAGTATATACTATAGTTTACAAAATCTTAACCCAGAGAGAACTTACAGAATGCACCTGAATGTCTCTTGATCTGGGTTTCTGTGATCGTTTCCAGACTGACATTGTGATTCTGTGATTTTCAGATCCAAACAAGACCAGAGTGACTAAGACCATCGTGGAGGAGGTGGTGGACGGCAAAGTCATCTCATCTCAAGTCAGCAATGTGTCTGAGGTGAAAGTTAAATAAGCAATTTCCAGATCAGCAAGAATGTCTTTTAGAGAAAAACCGAAAGGACACGAATGAAGAAATCATGTCAATCTCACCATTTTTCTGGATAACTTCAGGCAAAGTTTCCATCCAGAAATAGATGACCAAGCAATTTTTCTGAATCCTCTTTTTTTTCTTACTAGAACCTTCTTGAAAAAGTTGAAATGACAATTTTGCTCTAATTGTTTTCATGCTTCAATAAACTTACTTTTGCAAGTTAACTAAATGCTTCCTGAAATTTTTAAAGAAATTCAATATTTTACCTAGAAATAAAGCTATCAGTCACGATCTCGCTTCATTGTTATGTTACTAATATTAATTCATTATTTATATAATACCCTCTTCATAAAAATCAAGATTGTAGCCATGTGGTGTGTGGGCATTTCTAGCAACATCTCACTGGAACTTAGTGATAGCTGAAATTAGACCTTAGCATCCCTAAAAAAAGTCGTGGGAAATAAGATGGGATATGTGATAGGGTGCCAGATTTCTGAAAATCTTGAAAGCCCCAAAGAGGAAAGATCTCAGATACTTCTACCCTTAAAAAATCTAGCCACATCTCTAAGCCAAAAATTGTCACTTAGCCAAGTTGGTGTTTCCTTTTCCCACTCTGCATTGCTGAAGTTCTTACCCCTGAATCGGCCACATGGCTCCATCTTGTCTTGCTTGGGATAATGAAGCCTATTAAAGTAGGGCAGGAGGTGGTACAGAGTCAGTCCCAGGAAGAAGAACCAGACACAGGACAAAGCCAAGCTGGGTAAGGACTTTCCCACTCAAGGAATTTAATAGGACCAGATCACAAATTAGAGAATCAACCCCACAAGCCAGTCCTCGAGAAAAGAACTTGAGACTTGGCACAGAAAGGCAAATTTAAAATTACAAAGGATAAACCTGAACATAATTTATGCAAATCATACCTTCAAATATAAAATCTCATGTATGAGAGTATCAAACTTTAATAATCAAAACAACCCAGAAAATGTGGTTTTTCATTTGCTAGGCATTTTGAATAAAACCTAAAAATGAACCTGCAGGCACACTGAGACTTCGGCTTAAATAGATAACCACAGAACAAAGTTAATAGCTAAGCACAAAACCACTACTCAAAAACAGCAATGTTGTCTTAAATCAAACATATGTTTCCCATCAATCCATTACAGTAAATTAAACCTTGGATATTTGTCCTGTACTGAGAAGTTTGGAAATATGAACCAGCTGATCTAGGCTGGATTAATGGTGGGAGGACACAAATGGAAACCAGTTGTGTTCAGGCTCCAGCCCCTTGGGTCATCATGGCCACACTGGGGAAGCCTCTCTCCGTGAGTCTTCCCAGATGTAGTCTTCTAGTCCTGTACCATCTGGTACCTACGTTGATGGCTGGTATTATCCTCATGTCAAAGCAACAATATGCAGCTACTCTGAAAATCATCTTTAGGCAAAAACCCTCATTCTTTGTTTCCTTGGCATGTGTTAAGATGCTGCATTTGTACTAAATGATCATTTATAGAAAAGGCCAGAACATACTAAGATGCAGTAGGGTATGTTTTGAGCATTTCAATTTTAAAAGTGAAATTACTGAACCATTTTAGACCATGAAGTTTAGAGTACTGAATAAAATGTTAAGGATAGGGTGTTTGCACATTATGACCTGCTCTACAATCACTTCAAAACCACATGACATAAAACTGCATGTTTTATTCTGGAACTCTAAAGTTCAGCAATCCATCAACTTTTAAATGAGAGTGGACTTACTCAAGAGGAGGAAGAGCCAGTGCCTACTTGCATAAGGATTTTCATCTGTTGACTTTTGATCCAGAGATTCGTATAGTTGTTGTCATTCTGACCTCAAGGGACAATGGACAAGAATGGACATGGTATCCATCCTCACAAAGATTAGAAGCAAGAAACAAGGTTTGTAGTAGGCAGAGAAGAGGAAACAGCCAAAGGATTTGAGACTCTATGGAAAGTAGCCTAAACTTGCTTAATGACTTCATGGAATTAGATGCTATTCAAAAGACCTTCAAGAGAAGACAAAGTGATGAATATAAATCACCCAGAATGTAGCTTGAGTAATATTTTCCAAATAACCTCCTCAATTAACAAAATACTACTGGATGTAATACACTTTAAAAATTTATCAGTGGCTCAAATGGGACACTTGAAAAATATCGGTCAACTTTAAAAAAGGGGGGGGGGGCACCTGGGTGGCTCAGTCGTTAAGCGTCTGCCTTCGGCCCAGGTCATGATCCCAGGGTCCTGGGATCGAGCCCTGCACTGGGCTCCCTGCTCAGCGGGAGGCCTGCTTCTCCCTCTCCCACTCCCCCTGCTTGTGTTCCTGCTCTCTCGATGTCTCTCTCTGTCAAAAAAAATAAATAAAATCTTTAAAAAAAAAAAAGAAAGAAAAAAATATCGGTCAAGCCCTTTTAGAAATAATTTACTCATTTGTAATATCAATGGCAATATGAAATGGTAAGGTGGAAAGGAGCAAACACTGAGATAACACTTCAACCAATTGTTTTTATATTAGCATTTAAATGGCATAGAGAGGACAAGCCCAGAATGTATCACTGATCTATCATGTGTAAAGTACATGGATTCCTGGGGAGTGGGGGAGAGGGTGTGTTTATTTCATTAACCAAATCACAAGGAACATGAAAGGATACAGGAGCTCATTAAAACTGCACTAGGACTGCATTGCACAGCCCCAGTTTGCTTCTTAGTGACACTGTAGAGCTAGGGAGTGTTTCACAACATCCCAACCTCTGTCAATTCATTCAAAACCCTAACCTTAGAAACATGCACTGCCTTTAGCTTTACTCATTGCTTGCAGCTAGCTGTAAAATAAATTACTTCAAATGATTTTATATTAGTTTTCCTAAGACCAAGAAGTCAGATTTTTTAAGTCTCCATGATGGTTTTTAGGCAAACAATGGCTTTGTGGCACCATTTTGAGATAAGGTAACTGTGCTTTCCCCGCTGAGTGTTCCACACCCAAAAGTTTCCATGAAGATCAAATATTAATACTTGTGATATCTATAACAACAACATAAAAATCACAATTTTTTTCCAACTTTTATATTTAAGATTTTATTTTTAAGTAATCTTTACACCCAATGTGGGACTTGAACTTACAACCTGAGATCAAGAGTCACATGCTCTATCAATTGAGCCAGCCCCAGGCACCCCTACAGAGTTTCATTTTATTTTATTTTATTTATCTTTTGCCCTTTTTTAACTTTATTTTATTTTACTTTAACTCAATTAATTAGCATACAATGTATCACTAGTTTCAGAGGTAGAGTTCGGTGATTCATCAGTTGTATATAACACCCAGTGCTCATTACATCATGTGCCCTCCTTGATGCCCATCACCCAGTTACCCCATCCCTCTACCCTCCTCCCCTCCAGCAACCCTCAGTTTGTTTCCTATGGTTAAGAGTCTCTTGCAGTTTGTCTCCCTGTCTGATTTAATCTTGTTTTATCTTTCCCTCCCTTCTTCTATGCCCCTCTATTTTGTTTCTTAAATTCCACATATGAGTGAAATCATATGACAATTGTCTTTCTGTTTGACTTATTTTGCTTAGCATAATACCCTCTAGTTCCATCCATGTCATTGCAAATGGCAAGATTTCATTTTTTGATAGCTGTGTAATATTCCATTGTGTATATATATACACACCACATCTTTATCCATTCATCTGTCAACGGACATCTGGGCTCTTTCCACACTTTGGCTACTGTGGACATTACTGCTATAAACATTTGCGTGCATGTGCCCCTTCAGATCACTACATTTGTATCTTTGGGGTAAATACCCAGTAGTGCAATTGCTGGGTCATAAGGTAGCTGTATTTTCAACTTTTTGAGGAACCTCCATACTGTTTTCCAGAGTGGCTGCACCAGCTTGCATTCCCACCAACAGTGTAGGAGGGTTCCCCTTTTTCCACATCCTTGCCTACCTTTATTGTTTCCTGACTTGTTAATTTTAGCCATTCTGACTGGTGTGAGGTGGTATCTCATTGAGGTTTTGCTTTGGATTTCCCTGATGCCGAGCGATGTTGAGCACTTTTTCATGTGTCTGTTGGCCATTTGGATGTCTTCTTTGGAGAAGTGTCTGTTTATGTCTTCTGCCCATTTCTTGATTGGATCATTTGTTCTTTGGGTGTTGAGTTTGATAAGTTCTTTATAGATTTTGGATACTAGCCCTTTATCTGATATGCCATTTGCAAATATCTTCTCCCATTCTGTCGGTTGTCTTTTGGTTTTGTCAACTGTTTCCTTTGCTGTGCGAAGCTTTTTATCTTGATGAAGTCCCAATAGTTCATTGTTGCCTTTGTTTCCCTTGCCTTTGGAGATGTGTCTAGCAAGAAGTTGCTGTGGCTGAGGTCAAAGAGGTTGCTGCCTATGTCCTCTTCTAGGATTTTGATGGATTCCTGTCCACATTTAGGTCTTTCATCCATTTTGAGTTTATTTTTGTGTGTGGTGTAAGAAAATGGTCCAGTTTCATTCTTCTCCATGTGGCTGTCCACCCTACAGAGTTTTAAAAATTTGACTGGTGGGGCGCCTGGGTGGCACAGTCAGTTGGGCACCCAACTCTTGGTTTCAGTTAGGGTCGTGTTCTCAGGGTCATGAGATCGAGCCCCCCTTTGGGCTCCATGCTCACTGTGGAGTCTGCTTAAGATTCTCTCTTCTTCTCCCTCTGCTCCTCCTGCTTGTGCACTCTGTCTCTCTTGCTCTCTCAAATAAATAAATAAATAAATCTTTAAAAAGAAGAATAATAATAAATACAAAGTTGACTGGTGACTTTTATTCCAATCTCCCACGCAGAACAGAAATTCTTCCTGAAAGATTATTCTAGGCCTCCAGTCTCTGGTTAAAGGTGCCCAGAGCTTGCAAAGTTCATGACTTGGGAAGGCAGATCATTCGATTTAAGAACAGGTCTAAAGTTAGAAGTGGTTTCCTTACATGGAGCCAGATCTGTCTCCCTGTGTAACTTCCAGCAATTTGATTCTGGTTCAGGCCATGTGTCTTTTCTTTTCTAAACAAAAATCCCAATTTCTTGAGCCATGCCTTCTCTGACATTGTTTCCATATTCTTCATTATTCTTTATTAACTGGACCACACATCTTCGATATTACAGACATATTTGCAATTAATTAGTCCTCTTAAACTATGGCACCCAGAATTAAACACAAAGATCAAGAGCACTGGGAGAATGGCCCCTGGGCTTTTGTAAATCTTTTGATATAGTCTAACTTCAGCGGCCACAGCATGTTCACAATTGCTGAGCTGGAACTCTGACAGAGAGACTTTATCCTTCACCTGATGTTTTATTCCCCCTTTCTTTTTTAACTCACAGAACTTCCTTTTATGATTCCACTTGCTTTACAAACTCTTACCAATTGGGGGGTCATCATTTTACCCTGAAAGTTTTTAAAATATAGTTTTGATTCTCTCATTCAACATATTAAATATGTTTGTATTGTTTGGAAAAAATGCAACAAAGCCGAAACCGCAAGCCATACCACACCAAAGCCCCCCACCTGCCAATCACAAATATCAGCTTGCCATCAATGTTTCCTCAATAAGCCAACTGAATATTTTATTTTATTCTGTGTTAAATTGTTTCAATGTTAACAGAAGTTTTAAGAAATGTTTACTTGGTGAGTAGGGTGTTTGAGGACATAGGAACAGGCTCAGAGTCCCCTTAAGTAAAACGAAGCAAAGGTCATGCGGGGAAAGAACATCAGGTGACACGGAATTTATATACCAAAAAATATCATCTTTCTAGTGTGACAGCTTTAGTTAAAGATGATAGATAGATAGATGATAGATTTATTTCACTGCCTCTGACAATACACATAATGAAGAAGAATGTGTTTTGTAATATGGAAATCATGGGGGAGGGGCTTCCCGTTATAAAAAGGCCTCTGGAGAGAGGAAGTAGGGTATGTTATGCTTATTATCTCCAAGTTTAGGTAATCTGCTGCAATTCAAAATCTGCATACGTTGAATTTACCTGCAGAGAAGGAGCAAGGGGTAGCCACAGCAGAGGTTTACAAGAACCTGGAGAAACTTAAAACTTTGCTATTTAATGGCTAATCAAAACATTATAGTGTATCAGTTTCTCCTTTTCTCTTTAACTTTCTTGGGGGTCCTGCACTTTCATAAAGTAAGAATATACTGTTAGATATTATTAATCACTTCAAAAGCCCAAAGCAGGCTTTGAGAAAAATTTAAAACTTAAAATTTTATTTTCTTACAATTGACAAAAGCAAGAAAAAAAATAACAGAAGAATATTAAAAGGAATCTGACCATTTTCTCTTCCTACACTTTATTCTTATTTAAGACAGAATACATACGGTAAGGATCTACCACTTTCTGTTACTTCACCAGAAATCCCTAAAATTGGTTTCAGATACCTTCATCTGAAAAGATGGTATATTTATCATATAATTCCAAAGGAAAATAAATTGTTTTAAGCACAGTCATCAAAATGCATGAGGACAGAAATTCAGTAAGTGAAAATACACGTTTAAGTAGGCTGATAGCCTGCGAATGTTATCTGCTTCACTTCTCCAGTGAGAGATAATAAATATCTGAAGGCATTTTCTGTGTTTTAAAATAAATAAGACACTCTATGGAGTTTAACAAACAATTAACAAAACGATAATTTAGTATTAGAGATGTCACTGAAAATCTTTCAGGTGATAGTATCGGAGACGAAACACCCACTTTATCAGCTAGAAAAGGAGGTATTAACTGATAACTCCCTAACACTCTCCTGGACGTTGGGCTTTGCAGGATTGAAACCCTTCCATCCCGTCCCATTTTGCCCAAAAATCTAGTCTATGGCAATTAGATTCTGATCACAGGAAAGGAAGAATCCTAGTGGTGGGGGAAGTGACTCAAGTGGCTCCCCAGGTGGAGCTTTTCACACCAACTTTGGGGGTGCCAGCAAGGGAGGAGCTGAGGGTGGGTTGCTCCCTGATGAGAAGGATAAGATGTGAAACCCTATGATCCTCTCGCAGTCTGCCCGGACAAGATGGCGCTCTGGAGCAGGCAAGCAGTTCACTGAATATAAAATCAAAGCACGGTGTAAGAAATTTGGACCTGGGGCAATGGCCAAGAAGTAAAACAGGACTAAAGAAGTATCACCAGATAACTGAGGAACTTAAAAACAAGGTAAGAAATTTTGCTACCGCTGGACAACAGAATGACACGAAAAATGACAAAATATTAAAAGATGGAGACCATTTTACACCATTACCTGTACTTTCCTCAATTTAACCAGATTAAGGAACTTAACAAGCAACAGAATATCCTTCTTAGCTGCATTCAATTTTTTTTTTTCTAATTTGCTTACTTTTCTATAGTTCATGTCCTGGAAGGAATTATAGAAATGTTTCAAAAATACTTAAACAAAATTAAGCTAAGTAAATTGCCTGCAGTTGTTGTATCCTCAAAAGGAGAGACAAATGCTAGAAAGATAATAGACAACTATTTAATGTATTGGTCCTTAAAGAACCACATACCTATAAAACTTCTGTGAACACCCTGACGCAGGCCTTGCTAAATACCAGTGTGCAGAAGTTCAAAATGTGAGTGCAACGAATGGTTTTTTTGTGTCCTGCTTTTCCATATATCAAATGCAACCATTTGGTGCAGTAACACCAGCTTCACGCTCCAGACTGACAGTGTAAAATGAGCAGCTGAAGACTTCAGACAGAAGTCAGGTGTGGTTACCTTCAACAGCACAATGGAAAACATAAGCTATGGAGAG
The DNA here is from genome assembly GCF_011800145.1 of Mirounga leonina. NCBI lineage: Eukaryota > Metazoa > Chordata > Mammalia > Carnivora > Phocidae > Mirounga > Mirounga leonina. The sequence goes on along the minus strand of NW_023270503.1, from coordinate 26,103,742 downwards.
AAGCAGTAGGGGACGCCTGGCTTATTTTTATACTGGAATCACAAGTGACAAAAGGAGTATTATTCTTTTTAGAAATAAATGAAATCCTAAAGATGGGAAAATATTTTAGCTGAATACACTAGAGAAGGCCATTATTTACAAAAATGTTATGGTGGTTCTGTGTTCAAAGAATCATTACCTAGTTTATAAGTAAGAACTTGTATGAATTAAGTATGTCTTAAGTGAGATTCCTAAAAGTACCATCATGTGTTTCTGAAGATTCTTTAACTCCCTTCTTTACATGTGTACAAGGCCCTCACAAACAAGAGGAAAATAGTGTGGCAACTGTGTCCTAAGAAATAAAAATGCTAGGGGCGCCTGGGTGGCTCAGTCGTTAAGCGTCTGCCTTCAGCTCAGGTCATGATCCCAGGGTCCTGGGATCGAGCCCCGCATCGGGCTCCCTGCTCAGCGGGAAGCCTGCTTCTCCCTCTCCCACTCCCTCTCTCGCTCTCTGTCAAATAAATAAATAAAATCTTAAAAAAAAAAAAAAAAAGAAAAGAAAGAAAAATGCTAGAGGGTTTTTCCTCAAACCTTTTAGTGTTTCATATGCAGTGCCATGGTACCCCCTCCCCCCAAAATGTGAAATGTGAATAGCAAATTATATTTACAACAAATATGAAACTGAAGCTTAGCATTTCTGGAACAGTCCTTTAAAAGATTGTCCAGAAAAGAGTATTAACACAAACCTAACAACCACTGAGAGAATTTGAAACTTTTTTCAGGTCTGGGTCTGAACTGGCCCTGTGCCAGAATGTGGAGGCTGAGCGCCGCGGCCCGAGCAGGGTCCAAGATGACCTCGCTTCTTCCAACACTGATACGGAAATGCAGACTGAAACCTGGCAGAGGAGTTAGCTGATCTCATGAAGAACCACGAGGATGTGTGTGTCCAGAGGCTGAAGTGTAACTTGCCTCTTTCTTATTTCTTGTCTTCAATTCCAATTAACAATGAGGTTAAGGAAAATTCTTTTTTTTTTTTAAGATTATATTTATTTATTTATTTGTCAGAGAGAGAGGGCATAAGCAGAGGGAGCGGCAGAGGCAGAGGGAGAAGCAGGTTCCCCGCTGAACAAAGAGCCCCATGCGGGGGCTCGATCCCATGACCTGAGCCGAAGGCAGACACTTAACCCACTGAGCCACCCAGGCGTCCCGAGGTTAAGGAAAATTCTAATAAATGAAGTGAATTCGAGTGCCATCATGGTTGAATCCCTTGATGGTTGTTTCCCATTCCGGAAGTTGAGGGCCCGCCAGAAATTGCAGGCTCTGACAGGCGTGTGGAGACGGTCGTCTCACCTGGAGCTAATCTAACCGAGCTCCTCAAGGACATGAGAACACCCCATGAAGCCCTCACTGAACAGAATCACCAGGATGCTAAAATTAGGTTCAACAATAAGGTAAACTAAAAACACAGTCAAGGTCAGAAAATTAGGACGACTCCCCCTCCCTGTTAAATGACTCTGTTCCATAATGGCATTTCAGAGCAAAATGCTACTTCAGCAGATCGCATCCTAGTCTGCTAAGATTCAGATGAACGAGCTAAAGTGCACTCTTCAGGCAATGGAGTTAGAACCATAGTCTGCAGGAGCTCTGGAATGTAACAGTCTCCTCCTGGGTGAATATGCCAAAAAAACCTATTTGTCCTCACAGGTGATTTCATGATTTCACCTCAGCAATAGGTTTCCAAAATATTATATTCCCTAATGAAATTTATTTTGAAAAGCTCTTACAATTTTAAGATCTTTGGCTTCTTAATTACTAACTCAGGAGAGTGTTCATTTAATATATGAAAAACATCTAGAACAGAATTAACTCCACATATCAACCCCTATTTTGAAAATACTCCAGCCCCTGAATCTGCTAAGACACCGCAAGCATGTCAACATGAGCTCGCTGTTAGAGAAACACTGGGCTGGCTCAGTTCCAGAATGAGATCACTTGTTTCTATCTCCAGGTAGGTGGTAAAGCAGGACTCCTCTCTGAAAGCTTAAGAGAATTAATCTAGGTAAAATGTCTTCATGAAGATCCACCTAGGATTTCTTCAATATCAAGGAGTATATATGTTGTGTTTTCATTAAGAAGATTTTGTACATTTACACTTGAATTACAATGTTTTCTTTTTTCTTTTTTTTTTAAGATTTTTTATTTATTGACAGAGAGACACAGCGAGAGAGGGAACACAAGCAGGGGGAGTGGGAGAGGGAGAAGCAGGCCTCCCGCGGAGCGAGGAGCCCGATGGAGGGCTCGATCCCAGGACCCTGGGATCATGACCTGACCCAAAGACAGACGCTCAACTGACTGAGCCACCCAGGCGCCCTACAATGTTTTCCTTTTTAAATCAATTTTCAGGGGCACCTGGGTGGCTCAGTCAGTTAAGTGTCTGCCTTTGGCTCAGGTCATGATCCCAGAGTCCTGGGATCGAGCTCGGAGTCGGGCTCCCTGATCAGAAGTGAGTCTGTTTCTCCCTCTCCCTCTGCCACTCTGCCTCCTTGTGCTCTCTCTCCCTCTCAAATAAATAAACAAAATCTTTTTTAAATAAATAAATAAATTTTCACCTGTACTCCCAAAAGACAAGATTATTTGTGATAAGCATTTATCAAGTATCTGATGTTTCAGAAGCTGTGAGATAGGAAACAGGATAGCGGTGGCATTTCTGTCTTCTGGGAAGCACACTTTAACTATAAGGAAGTTTTTATTAAACTAATAATGCATTAGCCAGTTGTTATATTTTGCATCAGCCTGGTAGACCTGAGCCCCAGTCCTAGGCTGCCTCTAAACTCAGTGTGTGACCTTAGATAAGTCACTCTTTCAAAAGTATCCATCTCTAAACCTCATTTTTCCTTTATCTATAAAACAAGGGAGTTGGTGATCCATAAGGTACTTTCCAATTCTACTATGACTCTATGCAACTAAATTTTAAAAACAATTAAAAAAATCAAGGTGGTGAAATGAATGTTAGAGTGAATTAAAATTAGGTCAGATTCACTCTAATTCAAGGGGTTTGCTGAAACTTCTGTAATACATAACATCCAATGTCAGGTTCTAAGGTAGGGTGTATCAACGTTGACACTCTAGACATTTGAGGTTGGATAATTCTTGGGCAGAGGGTGGCTGTCCTGTACAACCTTATCGGTCGTAGCAGCATCCATAAGTTTTATCCACAAGATACCAGTAGCATCCCCTATCATCCTTTGTGACAACCAAAATGTCTCCAAACGTTGCCATATGCCCAGAAGAGGAGCAAAGACATCCTTTTGAGAATCAATGCTCTCCATATGCAAGCAGGATTTTATACTCCACGAAAGCAAGTGCTCACCATGGTTTGAAATGCTTGGCTTGGTGCAAAACACACGAAGTGAAGTACCCTCCTTCTCTCGAATCTGAAAACTTCACCCTCTTGGGGCCCCTGGGTGGCACAGTTGGTTAAGCATCTGACTGTTGGTTTCCACTCAGGTCATGATCTCAGGGTCATGACAACGAGCCCCTTGTTAGGCTCCGAGCTCAGCGAGGAGTCTGCTGAGGTTTCTCTCTCCCTCTTCTTCTGCCCCTCCTTGCGTGCATGCCCTCTTTCTCTCTCTCTCTCTCAGATAAATAAATCTTAAAAAAAAAAAAAAATTCACCCCCTTAAAACATGGTGTCCAAGTGGAAAAGTTTATCTCTGTTTCACCTGAAAGAGAAAGGGCTAGAATAGAGAGAAAATGGCTATGCATTGTGTCTTCTTTCTTGCAACATGAATAGGAACACTTTGTGATACTTATCTGCCTAAATAACTCTGTTTCATCTTTTCTCTGAGGGAAAACTGCAAACTTCACGTATCCTCAGAAAACATCCACGGAAGCCAGGCCGACAGAATCTGAGGCCAACTACCAGACTCAGCTTTCACAGACCCAAGTGCGGATACTGACCCTGGAGATCCACATCCTCCGGGAGGTGGGGAGCCAGAGTGCAGGCTGTCAGCAGGTGCTGGACATCAAGATGTACCTGGAGGATGAAATGGGGACCTACCGTCACCTGCTCCAGGGATGGGGCTGGTACGTGGGAAGCTGTGAGTTTGGTGAAGAAGGGGAGCCGGTGGGGCTGAGGGCGAGTATAGGTATCCAGTTGCTCCTATTGACGTTCTTAACTAAATGCAACAGTATTATACCACAAGGGCTGAACGCACGTCCACAAGGTCCATCCGGTAAGTACTATTTTTAATGCCCCCCTTGCCAGCTCTGTAAAGGCAGTGACCAAGTTCTTGATTCACATACCCTCCCCTCCCCCCGCCCCAGTTCCAGGCATTATCATCCCGCACAAGACACTCCACAAATGTTTGCCCAACTGAACTGAAGTTTAGGGTATCACTGTGGCTCTGCTTTCCCTGCCCAGAACACAAGCACATTCTACCCAACATATTATATGCTTAACAGTCATTCGGGGCCATGTAATTCAAAACAAGAAGGAATAAAAACACAGAAAGTTAAAAATTCAATGTCTTCTGATATGAGGAATTCTTAATCATAGGAAACAAACTGAGGGTTGCTGGAGTGGGGGGTGGGGTGGGAGGGATGGGGTGACTGGGTGATAGACACTGGGGAGGGTAGGTGCTCTG